>NC_047084.1:461715915-462025739 GCF_902459505.1 Geotrypetes seraphini
GTTAAGCTCTCAAAGACTTTCTGAGACCTTCTAAAATGGGATCCTCTTTGGAAGTCTCCTCTCTAAAATATTACTACTACTTATTATTATTTCTATAGCACTACCAGGTGCATGCAGCACCATACTTGAAACATGCAAGAGATAAGATTGTAAGCTCTTTTGAGCAGGGACTAACTATGACAAACACAGTACAAAAAGGGTGAATCTATACACGCTGCTTAGGTAGGGACTTACAAGGAGAATGATGAAGCGGATAGGGTAGAGGACTATATAGTTAATAATAAACAGATATGAGTGCTTTACAAGTTGGTTGGGTTAGGACTTAATTGCAGCTTCAAAAAAGTGGGCTTTCAGCCTGGATTTGAATATTGCTAGAGTTGGAGCCTGATTACACAAACAACTGGGGAGATATACAATGTTATTCTGTGATAATTATTTAATCAAATCTCAAATTAATCACAGCTATATGATTTTAAGTTAAATAGAATTTAATATAATTATTGTGAAGTGTTCAGACCAATACCCTTAGATTCAGTGATCTCACCAAACTGGGGTATATTAGGGACCATCATATCACTTCAATGTCCCTGTGCCTTCCTGCTCCATTTTTATAATACTGCAAACAGTATTGTATAAGAAGATAAGTAGATAAATTTCACTTATCTTTGAGACGACTTCAATGGACTTGGCGGCAGAATCTTTAACCTCCAGCAGCGATGAGAATAAAATGCGTTAAACTTAAAGTGCTGTGTGCTACTTGTGCTTGCCTTAACGGACATGATTGCTAAAATTGCTGATACTAAGCCCGGCCCCCCGACTCGGGTCCTTCGTCAGGAGGGGTCCCTGTGAGGCTTTCTACAACTGGGTTAACACCGAAAATAGAGCACGCTCTAGAGTTGGAGCCTAACATACTGAGTCAGGCAGGTGGTTCCAGGCATGCAGTACAACAAGGTAGAAGGGACGGAGTTGGAAGTAGAGGAGAAGGGTACCAACAAGAGGGATTTACCCAATGAACAGAGTTCCTGGGGTGGAGTATAGGAAGAGATAGAAGAGGAGAGATACTGAGGAGCTGCGGAGTGAATACCCTTGCAGGTAAATAGAAACATGATGGCATATATAGGTCAAATGACCCATCCAGTCTGCCCCGCCACAGCATTCACTATCTCTTCCTCTCCCTAAGATATCCCACTTGCCTGTCCCATGCTATCTTGAATTCAGTTAGTGTCTTCATCTCCACCACTTCCACAAACAGACTATTCCATGTATCTACCAGCCTTTTTGTAAAAAAATGTTTTCTTACATAACATAAGAACATACAAAGTGCCATCTCTGGATCAGACCCTAGGTCCATCAAGTCCGGCGATCCGCACACGCGGAGGGCCCGCCAGGTGTACCCCGGCATATCACTTCTCGTAAAGAGAAGTGCATCTAGCTTACCCTTACCCATGTCACTCTATGCCACTCATAAGGAGATGTACATCTAACTTACCCTTAAATCCTAGAACGGTTGATCCCGCAATTACCTCTTCTGGGAGAGCATTCCAGGTGTCCACCACTCGTTGCGTGAAGCAGAACTTCCTGATATTTGTCCTGAACTTGTCCCCCCTTCAGTCCATGTCCTCTTGTCTGTGTCACATTGGACATTGTAAATAATGTTTTTTCCTGCTCTATTTTGTTGATTCCTTTTAGTATTTTGAAAGTCTCGACCATATCCTCTCACAGTCTCCTTTTCTCAAGGGAGAACAACCCCAGTCTCTTAAGTCGTTCCTCATAATCCAGGTTCTCCATACCTTTCACCAGCTTTGTTGCTCATGTCTGCACCCTCTCCAGCAGTTTTATATCCTTCTTTAGGTATGGAAACCAATGCTGGACGCAGTATTCCAAGTGTGGTCTGACCATTGCTTTATAAAGCGGCATTATAACTTTCTCCGATCTACTCGTGATTCCCTTCTTTATCATGCTTATCATTCTATTCGCGTTCTTCGCTGCCGCCGCCACCGCACATTGCACCGACGGCTTCAGAGTCCTATCGATTAATACTCCCAGGTCCTTTTCCTGTTCAGTTTTTCCCAGAGTTGCACCTGACATACTATACTTGTGTTCCTTATTTTTTCTGCCTAAGTGCATCACTTTGCATTTTTCCACATTAAACTTCATCTGCCATTTATCTTCCCAATTCTCCAATCGGCTCAAGTCACTCTGGAGTTCTTCACTGTCCTTCTGCGATTTGATGGCCCGGCATAGCTTTGTGTCATCTGCAAACTTGATGATCTCACTGGATGTTTCATCCTCTAGGTCATTGATGAAGATATTAAATAAGATGGGCCCAAGTACCGAGCCCTGGGGCACACCGCTAGTCACATTTTCCCAGTCTGAGAACTTCCCATTTATGCCCACTCTCTGCCTTCTGTCCTCCAGCCATTTGCCTATCCATCTTAGTATATCTCCTTCTATTCCATGGCCCTGCAGTTTCCTGAGGAGTCTTACACATGGAACTTTGTCGAACGCTTTCTGAAAATCCAAGTATATAATATCCA
Source organism: Geotrypetes seraphini (assembly GCF_902459505.1). Lineage (NCBI taxonomy): Eukaryota > Metazoa > Chordata > Amphibia > Gymnophiona > Dermophiidae > Geotrypetes > Geotrypetes seraphini. Next base: position 461,718,453 of record NC_047084.1, read on the forward strand.
CCGGTTCTCCATTATCAATTTGTCTGTTCACTGTATCAAAAAATTGAAGTAGGTTCGTCAAACATGACTTCCCTTTCCTGAATCCATGTTGGCTGGCTCTCATCAGGTCGTGTGCGTCTAAGTGCCAGGTTATGCTATCCTTGATCAGTGCCTCAATCATCTTCCCAGGGACTGACGTGAGACTCGCAGGTCTAAAGTTGCCCGGTACTCCTCTTGATCCTTTTTTAAATATCAGCGTGATGTTCGCTATCTTCCAGTCGTCCGGTATCTTAATTTTATCCTATGCTCTCTCCTTCCAGAGTTTTCCTTCAATTAAAGACTCACCTCCTGTACATTAACACCAAGAAGATATTTAAACGTTTCAATCACATCCCCTCTCGTCCGTCTTTCTTCCAGAGTATACATATTAAGTTATCTAAATCTAAGACAAAGACCACTAACCAATTTTGTAGCAGCCCTCTGGACTGACTCCATCCTATTTATATCTTTTTGAAGGTGCAGTCTCCAAAATTGCAATCAGTATTCCAAATGGGGCCTCACCAGAGAGACTTATACAATGGCAATATCACCTCTCTTTTCCACTGTCCATTCCTCTCCTTAAAACAAGAAAACACTCCAAAAAGAAAACTGCCAGAGGAGCTTACAAAAGAGACAAACTGAAAGGCAGTATAGTCAACGAGTTCTGAGGGTGGTATTCTGACTTTAAAGTGTGAAGCAGGGTAACAAACTCTCAATAAATAACATATTATAATTATAAAACGGGATATCCTCAGTGAGAAGGATTAGCGAGGAGAACCTCCAGCGCTTAACACACCAAGGCAGAGGCAAAAAAACCCTTACCTGCACACCATCATTGGATATCTCACATGTGCCCAACCAAAACTGGTGAAAAATAGTGCAGTAATTACTAATTCACACAAGTAAATATAACTAAAGCAAAAATACCACTCTGAGAACCCCCCAGCCAACTCCAAAAGAAAATAAACTCAGACTTAGCTTGGATTGAAGAGTAGACAAAATCTTCCCAATATAGAAAAGTCCAGCAAATGACTGATTCCAAAGAATTGTTCTTCAGGCAGGGTTCAACCAAACCCGGTTTCGGTGATAAAATATCCCTTCATTAGGAACCCATTAGAACTGGAGAGCAAAAAACATGCAGGAGAATGATCCAAGCTGGCTGGAATGAGGGTGGAGCTAACAGAGGGAAACGCACACAGAGCTTAAAAGCTAAACAGGAAATACGTAAAACAAGGGAGAGCCAATGAGAATACAGGAAAAAAGTCCTACAAAATAGTGTTCCCCTAGATGCTTTTCTCTATTGGGAGGATTTTGTCTACTCTTCAATCCAAGCTAAGTCTGCGTTTATTTTCTTTTGGAGTTGGCTGGGGGTTCTCAGAGTGGTATTTTTGCTTTAATTATATTTACTTGTGTGAATTAGTAATTACTCACTGCACTATTTTTCACCAGTTTTGCTTGGGCACACATGAGATATCCAATGATGGTGTGCAGGTAGGGTTTTTTTTGCCTTTGCCTTGGTGTGTTAAGCACTGGAGGTTCTCCTCCCCTTGCTAATCCTTCACACTGAGGATATCCCGTTTTATAATTATAATGTGTTATTTATTTATTGAGGGTTTGTTACCCTGCTTCACACTTTAAAGTCAGAATACCACTTTCAGAACGCATTGACTATACTGCCTTTCAGTTTGTACAGTCCTCTCCTTATGCACCCAAGCTTCTTCCTGGCTTTGACCATCACCTTTTCTACCTGTTTTGCCACCCTGAGATCATCAGACACAATCACCCACATTAGTTCTTCACCTCCTATACTATACTGTTCTGGATTTTTGCAGCCCAAGTGCATGACCCTGCATTTTATAGCATTAAATCTTAATTGCCAATTACCAGACCGTTCTTCAAGCTTCACCAGATTCCCACCTCATGTTATCCACACCCTCCAGGGTGTCTACCCTATTACAGAGCTAATTTTGCCAGACATAACTCACAAAAATGTTAAATAGAGCCATCCCAAGGACAGATAAGAACATAAGAATTGCCTTACTGGGTCAGTCTAATGGTCCATCAAGCCCAGTAGCCCATTCTCACAGTGGCCAATCCAGGTCACTAGTACCTGGCCAAAACCCAAGGTGTAGCAATATTCCATGCTACCAATACAGGGCAAGCAGTGGCTTCCCCCATGTCTTTTTCAATAACAGACTATGGACTTTTCCTCCAGGAACTTGTCCAATCCTTTCTTAAAACCAGCTATGCTATCCGCTCTTACCACATCCTCTGGCAATGCGTCCAGAACTTAACTATTCTCTGAGTGAAAAAAAATTTTCTCCTATGATTTTAAGAGCACTTCCCTGTAACTTCATTGAAGATCCCCTAGTCTTTGTAATTTTTGACAGAGTGAAAAATCGATCCACTTGTACTCGTTCTACTCCACTCAGGATTTTGTAGACTTCAATCATATCTCCCCACATCTGTCTCTTTTCTAAGCTGAAGAGCCCTAACCATTTTAGTCTTTCCTCATACGAGAGGAGTTCCATTCCCTTTACCATCTTGGTCGTTCTTCTTTGAACCTTTTCTAGCACCACTATATCTTTTTTGAGATGAGACCAGAATTGAATGCAATACTCCAAATGAGGTCACAACATGGAGCGATACAGGGGCATTATAACATTCTTAGTCTTGTTAACCATCCCTTTTTAAATAATTCCCAGCATCCTGTTTGCTTTTTTGGCCGCCGCCACACATTGGGCAGAAGGTTGCATCGTATTAGACTCAGATCCTTTTCTTGGGAATTAACCCCCAAGGTGGACCCTAGCATCTGGTAACTGTGATTCAGGTTATTCCCAATGTGCATGACTTTGCATTTGTCCACATTAAATTCCATCTTAGACGCCCAGTCTTCCAATTTCCTAAGGTCCACCTGCAATTTTTCACAATACACATGCGTTTTAACAACTTTGAACAGTTTGTCATTTGCAAATTTAATCACCTCACTTGTCGTTCCAATTTCCAGATCATTTATAAATAAGTTAAATAGCACCGGTCTCAGTACAGATCCCTGCAGCACTCCACTGTTTACTCTCCTCCATTGAGAAAAATTACCATTTAACCTTACCCTGTTTTCTATCCAATAACCAATTCCTAAGCCACAACTGAACTTTGCCACCAATCCCATGACTCTTTAATTTTCTAAGGAGCCTCTCATGAGGCACTTTTTCAAAAGCTTTCTGAAAATCTATATACACTATATCAACCGGCTCACCTTTATCCACATGCTTATTCACACCTTCAAAGAAGTCAAGCAAATTTGTGAGGCAAGATCTTCGGCTGAACCCATGCTGACTCCATCTCATTAAATCATGTTTGTCTATGTGTTTCACAATTTTATTTTTTATAATCGTTTCTACCATTTTGCCCGGCACCGAAGTGAGGCTTACCGGTCTGTAATTTTCCAGATCTCCCCTAGAGCCCTTTTTTAAAAATCGGCGTAACATTGGCCTCCCTCCAATCTTCAGGTACTACAGATGATTTTAGATACAGGTTACAGATCACTAACAGCAGGTCAGCAATTTCATATTTGAGTTCTTTTAGTACCCAGGAATGTATACCAACTGGTCCTGGTAATTTATCACTTTTTAACTAGTCAATTTATCTCAGTACATCGTCCAGATTCTCCGAGATTTCTTTCAGTTCCTCTGCATCATCATCCTTGAAAACCATTTCCGGTTCAGATAGATCTCTTACATCTTCTTCCATAAACACCAAAGTAAAGAATTCATTCAGTCTTTCCGCTATGGCCTTATCTTCCCTGAACACCCCTTTTGCTCCTTGGTCATCCAACGGTCCCACAGATTCTCTCACAGGTTTACTGCTTCTGATGTACCTTAAAAAATTGCTATGAGTTTTTGCCCCTTTTGCAAGTTTCTCTTCATATTCTTTCTTAGCTGTCTTTATCAATGCTTTGCAACTAACTTGCCAGTGCTTGTGTTTCTTCTTATTTTCTTCATTCAGATCCTTTTTCCATTCTTTAACGGATGTTTGTTTGGGTTTTTTTGCTCTAATAGCCTTTCACTTCATCTTTTAACCATGCCGGCTCTCGTTTCCTCTTCTTTCCACCTTTGCTGATACGTGGAATACATCTGGTCTGGGCTTCCACAACGGTATTTTTACATAACAACCAAGCCTGGTTTACAGTCTTAACCTTTGCAACCGACCCTTTTAGCTTCTTTATAACCATTTTTCTCATTTTATTATAGTCATCCTTTTGAAAATTAAACACCCCTACAGTAGATTTCTTTCACGACAAACTTAGCTGTCCAGGAAGTCCCAGATGTCTCCAATCAGGCTTCATAATAATAATAACTTTATTTTTTCTATACTGCCATAGTCAGATGATTTCTAGATGGTTCACATCGAAAAAAGGCTGTACATTCAGCGAATTACAAATGCATGAGGGGAATGTTACAGAAGAAAAGGGTTGTAGGGGAGGGAATGTAAAAGGGGTTGAAAGGGGGAGTGAAAGTGAGGGGTAGGAATTGGTTGAAGATTGCTTCGGGTTTGTAGGGGGAAAAAGCATGAGCGCGGATTGGTCTGTTTAGGTGATGAATTTGTCAAACAGAGTGCTTTTGATAGATTTTCTGAATGCGTTGTAGGTCTGTCTGGTTTTATTTATGTAGTTTCCCAGCCAGGATTGTTGTCTGTTAGCTTGGAACCTGAAGGTACTGTCAAGGTAGGATTTGTATTTGCAGCCAGTAATTTTAGGATAGACGAAGATGTTTTTGTTTCTAGTTGTTCTGGTGGGATTGTGTAGAATAAAGTGTGTTTGCAGGTAGGAAGGTGCTAGGCCCCAGATTTGTTTGAAGCAGATGCATGCCTCACTACCCGGGCCTCATGGGTAAACAACCCACCCAATTGAAATCACCCATTATTATAGTGTTGCCCATTTCTCCAGCTTTCCTAATCTCTGAAAACATTTCTTCATCTGTCTGCTCATTTTGTCCCAGGGGACGGTAGTATAATCCAACCTTTATATTCCTCCCTTTCACACATGGAATTTCTATCCATAAGGATTCCACACTGCTATCTATGTCATGCAGAATGTTTATTTTACTTGATTCAATTCTTTCTTTAACATATAGCGCAACCCCCCCCTCTAATTTGATCCACTCTATCCTTCGATATAATTTGTAACACAGTATCCCATTGATTGTCCTCCTTCCACCAGGTCTCTGAGATGCCTATTATATCTATCTCATCATTTAGTGCTATATTCTCTAACTCTCCTATTTTATTTTTTAGGCTTCTAGCATTTGCATACAGACACTTCAAATTGTTTATTTCCTTGCACCTACAGGGAAGACAAGAAAAATTTGAGTCTTTTATTCTGCCTTCCTCTTAAACCCTCCTAGATTTCTTTCACCATTATTGGAACCTCTCTACCGGGACTCCCTAAATATCCTGTTTCAATAATATCCTCCAAGGATACCTCACACCGAACCATCCGCTCCCAGGTATCGGTCAGCTTTCCCCCAAATCTCAGTTTAAAAGCTGCTCTATCTCCTTATTAAATGTTAGCGACAGCAGCCTGGTTCCATCCTGGTTAAGGTGGAGTCCGTCCTATCGGAACAAGCTCCCCCTTTCCCAGAGGGTTACCCAGTTCCTAACAAATCTAAAGCCCTCATCCCTACACCAATCTTCTCAACCAAGCATTGAGACTTTGGAGCTCTTCCTGCCTCTTGGGTCCTGCATGTGGAACTGGGAGCATTTCTGAAAATGCAACGCTGGAGAACTCTGTGGTACTCCACTAACAACATCCTTTTCCTCCAAGCAAACTCTATTTACTACTGCCTTTTGTCTCCTTTCATTTAACCAGCTTTTAATCCAGTTTGTCACTTTAGGGTCCATACCACATGCATTAAATTTAAAATCAAATGCCTATGAGGCACCGTGTCAAAAGCTGTGCTAAACTCTACATATACTATATCTAGTGCTCCTCCCATATCCAACTATTTGGTCACCCAGTCAATTAAATCAATCAAAATTCGTCTGACGAGACCTGCCTCTCGTAAAACCATGCTGCCTCGGGTCCTGCAGTCCATTCAGTTATAGAAATCTCACTATTTTCCACTTAAGAAGCATTTCCATTATTCACTACCGAGGCCATACTAACCGTCTTGTAATTCCCAACCTCCTCCTTACTTCTGCTCTTATGCAGAGGGACCACATCCACCCTTCTCCAGACCTCCAGGACCACACCAGACTACAGAAGCATTGAAAAGATGAAACAGAGCTGCCAGAATTTCTCTGAGTTCATTGAGTACCTTTGGATGTATCATGTCAGACCCCATCGCTTTGTTTATTTTTAATGTAGCTAGCTGCTCACAAACATGGGGGAGGTGAGAGAAAGGAAAGAGGAAGAATTGGGGTGGAGGAGAGGAAGGGAGAGATGGAGAGGAGCAGCATTTGATTTAACCTTTGGTGGGAGATGTCCCTGAGTTTGCCCGATGAAGGACACTGAAGGGACACGTATCAAGTCCTTAGGCCTTGTTTTCAAGCTGTAAAAGCCAGACCCTGTTTGTCTTTCTTTCTTTGAAAATACTACAAGGACATGTATGTTTAAACAGAGATGTTGTGAAGTGAATTCAATTGTTTTGTTAAGCCGTATTTACAGACAGATTTAGATTAGGGGCTCTGCTGGTTAAGGCTTTTTCTGACCCTCTGTGGACTTCAGTCTCCAGATAGAAAAAATGCTGATGTCTTTAAAGTTTCATGTGACCTGTGTCCATATATGGTTTGTGTTTACGTCACATGCTGACACATGCTGACAACACTGATTCGTGTAGAATAATATAAAAGGAATGTGAAGTTCATAATAAAATTTGAACATGTTTTGGAAGATGATTTCTGGTCTTTAAGATATGTCCCCAGGTACTTGACTTCCAAATGACAGAGACAGAGAAAGTATGGGGCAGGAATTGGGACCTAAATCCTTTTCAGTTGGGGCTCGTCCGGGATGGGCAGATGATATCACCAATATTTTGTGAGTATTTCTGTTCTTTAATACTCACTAGGTAGTGGTGACCTGTACCCACCCTTTATTTTAAGTTCAAGCTTTGGGTTCTATTATGGAGTTTTTTTGGGAAAAATCTCGGGGTACTTTCGGTAAGCGCCCCTCGTGAATATAAGCAGCTGCCATTCTTTCGGGAAGAATGAAATTATTTATAGAACCCCCCTGCCCACTCTGTCATTTGTAAGGTTAAATATTTTATAGAGTATAAGATTTTATTGTCTCTTATTACTGTACCTCGCTTATAAGGTAAGATAAGCAAATCTTTTTGCATTGTTATATTGCTTTTGTAATGAGTCATAAGGTACTTAGGATACTCCTAGACAAATGAGACTTGTATGGCTATGTATGTATGACATTTTTTCTTCAGCTCCACCAATGTTTAACACTGAGGTAGGACATGCTGTTATGTGGAATGAATTGAAAGCGCTGTTTGAATCAGTCTAAGATCTTTCCCTTGTAGTTTGTACACAAGCACTATTTCTTGTTTTCCTTTTGATCCTGACTAATTTTGTGCGTTTCTTCTACGGCTGCTTCCTTTGTGTTCTGTGCTGGATCATAAAAAAAAAAAAAAAGAAAACTTCAGTTTTAGAGGCTTTCTTTCTTGTGCTAATGTTTTTTTCACTGACCATCTGGCTGTCTGCCAAAGACAGATTTGCACGTTCTGTTCTTTGCTTTCATTATCGGGGTCCGTGTATGAATGCTTTTGCCCCTCCCCCTAGACTTCTCAGTTTGGGCTTCCACTGACCCCCTATAGTGTTTCTTTGAAGGTATTCATTCTTGTTTTTATCAAGCAGTAAGGTGAGATTCCACTGCTTGTCTCTTGACTTTTCTCCGGCATTATCAAAACCACCATCTCTTCTTATAATACGTCCATCGCTCTTGTTGTCAAAGCTGATGGCATTCCCCGTTTCGTCCTAGATTTTAGGGCTGTTAGTGTTTTGGTAATTCTCATTGCACTTATGTTTCTTCCACCATTCCACCGGCAGCCAATGATTTTTTTTCTGTCATTGTCCTAAAGAATGTTTTATTTTAGTCCCTGATGGTGAGGCTTTTCAGCTCTTTTTTTGCCTTCACCTTTAAGCAACAGTATACCTGGTGGAATGCCCCAGGGCTATGTTGACTTCATTGTCCTTCGGGCTATTCTACAGTCATGCACTGCCCCTCATGGCCCTATCCTTATTTTGTACATCTTTTTGTGTTCCATAATTCAGGAGACCTGTCAGGCTGATAGTTTGCACCTTTTATAATGGTTGTCTGTATGTGGTCACAAGGTGTCACGAAATAAACTGCACTGGTATAAATCTTAAGTGAAATACCTGGGTTTTGTCCTGTCTCATAGTCAGAGGAAAATCTGCACTTTCCGCACTGCTGCGGTTCTGGGTCTGCCCCACCCAGCTACCAAGAAAGACATGCTTACTTTTCTTGCTATGATTGGTCACTGCCGCCAATGGATCTCTGCTTGTTCCTTCTATGACCAGATTCTGAGACAGACCCTGGTTTCTGAAATGACTGCTCTTATCAGAAGGACTTATGAAATGTTGGACATTTAAGATGTGCTTTGGTTTCTAGCTCAAGTCTGGGTTTTCCTGCTTATGCCCACATGTTTTATCTCTTTGTTTGGGACTATTGTAACACCACGAAGGGAGAACATGGCGGTAAGTTACGCTCTGTTGCCTTTTTTTTTATAGTCACTCCTGTTCAAGAAAGCCCTGGCTGCTTGTGCTATGGTGGTAGAGATGGTTACTTCTCTGACCCTAGGTCACCCCATTACCCTTCACACTCTTCACGATGTACAAGCCCTTCTTTTAAATGGGCTTTTGGGTCTCACGGGTGAACAGGATTCTCTTCCTCTCTTTTTTCACAGCTTCAGTCCTTTGTTACCCCCCCCCCCCCTCTGAATTTGATGCCTGGCGTTTGGCAGGTGCCCAAAGCCGCCCTTTTGGACGGACTTTGGTGCAAAGAGGGGAAATCCTGGATACCAGCTGCTAGATCTCCCTTATTCATTGCCCAATATCATGGTATTGGTTATCGTAGTGCTCGCTCGACATTTTAACTTCTTGCTAGTGATATTTTCATTCTTGACCTTTTGCTCCTTGATACAGAGATATATAGTTCGATAATTACAGCTGGCACGGTTGTGAATTGAAAATAAATTGGAAAATACAATTCCTTTCTATTGTTTTAGCTGAAATTAGGATGTTGCTAATTTAAAATGTTTTTTCCGGATTTATACATAGCCATCCCAGATCAGTTTTGGCACAGATATTTCTAATGTTGTCCACGGGTCCTCTTTATCACTGCAGAGATAGAGACGCTCCAAAGAGACATTAGCTTTATGCCTTTTTTCAAATATGAGATGGTTATGATATACATTATTTGTAGTTTTGGTTTTTTTATATCAATGTGTTTATTTGCAGAGTTAAATTCAGCCCTGCACACTTGACAGATGGAGTAATAGCTCCACGCTTAAAACTTTATGTTTTGTCTGTGTCATGTCTACTTGTTTTAGTTTAGTGGGTACCCCAGGATACATAATATTGGCCACTTCTAGAGCTCTTTTTCCACTTCTTACTAGCCTAACTGCGCAATGTTCTTTTACTTATAGCTTTTATATTCTGAATATAGTTTAGTTAAGGGTTATATGTTTAAGAAAAAGTTTTACTTTATACAGCGTTTATTTCGTGGTGTTCCCTACATATGATCCATTCAGTATACATTTCTGAATACATTCAGTACATCAGTACATAATAAGTTATATGCAGCATAATAAGTTGGTGCATAATAAGTTATATGCAGCACGATAAAAACATATCCTTTTGGATTGTTCAATTAAGAACCTTAAGAAACTGAGTATTGTCTCTCTTTTGCCATAGCTATATCAAGTAAATGAATTGGTATTGTTACATGTTGCCACATTCAGTACAGGCAACATGGTTTTTCTCTTATTTTCTATCTCTTATTTGGATCACATTGGAGTACAGCTGCTGAATGATATTTGGAATGCTTTTCAAGCATCTCTTTTCAAGTATCTCTTTCTGTATGCACAGACATCTGGCTGCTCTCTCTTTGAGATTCTCACGGGATGACCTTTCCCCACCCCATGGGTTGACAAACCCTCAATAGTTGAGTAGTGATTTTCCCTTGATACAGGAGGAATACGTCCAAAAGCTAATTGAAATATTAGGGCTTGTTCAAAGAAACGTGTCTTGCACTTCTCCTTTCTCTCCACAGATTCCTACCCATTTTTTCCAGCCTGGTGATTGTCCAGAAGCTTTCCAAGGATCGGAAGCAGACTGATTTCCCCTTTGGCCTTCCCACTACTGTGATCGCTGTGACCAGGCCCGCTGCACTCACTGAGGAGTGTCCTGTTTGGATCCACGCAAGTCGTTTGAAGAGGGTTAACCTAAAACCCCAGTAGCAAGTCTTCCCTGCGCAGATTTTACCTCCTCCAGTGGAACATGATGATCTCATTGCAGCATTCTACCAACTTTATCATTCTCTTACTGGCAACGCTGCTGCTAGTTTTTCTCCCTGTATGGATCATTTCTAACTGGGTCTACAGGGATGATGTGTTCTGGGTCCACGACACTTTCTGTCCATACCCATCTGTAAATGACACTCCTGCTGTAAACAGCACCCCCGACACCTCTTTGTGAACACGATGTCAAGCTGGACTACTCCCTCGCAAAGGCTGTCCTTCAATTGGAATCCAGAAAAGACCGACAGTATGCTACCCTTTGGTATAATTCCAGCAGTGTGCAAGTTGCCACCTTCTCCTTTGACATTGTGGACTGTTCATCAATTGATATCCCAAGGCTGTGCCATTGGTCCTCAGAGATTCCTAAAACTAAAGACATATATATATATATATATATATGTTACTGACTCACGTTGGGGGGATAAGTGCATTCTGGGGAGTGGTAGGGTGGAATATTAATACTGACTGGGCTTATAAACTAGAAAATACTCTGAAAAACAGTGGACCAAAATGGTAAATCACTGCTTACTTGTATGACCCTTCATAAGGTTGGACACTGTTATAGGAAAAGTGTTCCTGCACAAATTATTAAGCTTTCTCTTACTATTGACAACCCTAAACCTACTGATGAAGGTATGTACATTATGGACATGTGGTTTAAGGGTGGGTCTAGCTATCCGACCCATCAGTTTTCTTACGGGATCTATCTACCTCCACTCATCCTCTCCCGCCATTTTGTGGGGGCCCCAAAAAATACTAACCCACTGGCCCCTACATTCAATAAACTTACTGACATGATGGCTATTGCCAATCCCACTTTTGAAGATATTGTGGCTGTTGAGGTAGGGTTTTCAGAACGTAACCTTTGGTTAGAATGGATGAAATTCACTGCTGATCAACATAATAAGAGTAATTGTTATATATGTGCTCAAGTTAGACTAGGAACCGTACCTCTGGACCTCCCTCCTGGTATCCAACCATGCTTTTTTGGGTTATTTACCAATATCTCCTCTAATTTTACCTATCCCCTTTGTGCACTGCAGTGTTCTAAATACCCTTTGTTGCCAGGACAGCAAAAGCTTGATATTGCCGTTACCATCTATAAGGGCAATTACACATGTCATGTTTCTAATCTGACACAGGGTAGTTTTGTAGGTAATTTACCCCCAGGTTATTGTTCTGTCTTGGCTCATAGATATGCCCTATTGTTGCTACATCAGATTTGATATTTACTGGCTTTATGGAGACTTTTGGCTCCGTGTTAAGCTACCCAGCCAGTGGATAGGCCAGTGCACTTTAGTTAAGGTTACCATGCTTCTGCATATTCTTTCTGAAAGGCATCCTTCCTATTCACATGGTTTTTCCTCTTTTCTGTCTTGATATAAATCTGATCACATGTATACATAGATGCTATAGGGGTCCTAAGAGGGGTCCCAGATGAATTTAAGGCCCGAGCTCAGGTTAAGGCTGGGTTTGAGCTCCTTATTCCCTTTATTACTATTAATAAGAATGTTGATCGGATTAGTTAAAATTATTATAATCAGCAACGCTTTGTGAACTATTCTAGGGACGCCTTGCAAGGTATTACTGATCAATTAGGCTCCACTTCTCAGATGGTTCTCAAAATCATATGGCCCTAGATATGATTCTAGCTGAGAATTCTGTTAAATTCTCCTCAGTACTTTAAGCTGTTGTACTTTTCTTTCTGACAATATAGGTCCTCCTATGGACATTCAGAAATTAGCAGACCTCTTTGATGAGCTCAAATGTAACTCTGATTTATCTAATTCTTGGGATCAGCACTTTAGTTGAATGCAGGGTTGGGTAAAAGACCTTTTTATTGTTATAATCTCTTATTATTTGCACTCTTGTCTTGACTGCTCATGTACTGTGTTATTCGTATTACAGCTCCTAAAAAACCCCTCCTTGAGAGACATATCTAGAGTATCACTCCCTTCCAGCTCATGCTGTGTATTTATGATGTCATTTTCATGACGTAAGAGGGGATTGAAGGGACACGTATCAAGTCCTTAGGCCTTGTTTTCAAGCTGTAAAAGCCAGACCCTGTTTGTCTTTCTTTCTTTGAAAATACTACAAGGACATGTATGTTTAAATAGAGATGTTGTGAAGTGAATTCAATTGTTTTGTTAAGCTGTATTTACAGACAGATTTAGATTAGGGGCTCTGCTGGTTAAGGCTTTTTCTGACCCTCTGTGGACTTCAGTCTCCAGATAGAAAAAATGCGGATGTCTTTAATGTTTCATGTGACCTGTGTCCATATATGGTTTGTGTTTATGTCACATGCTGACAACACTAATTCATGTAGAATAATATAAAAGGAATGTGAAGTTCATAATAAAATTTGGACATGTTTTGGAAGATGATTTCTGGTCTTTAAGATATGTCCCCAGGTACCTGACTTCCAAATGACAGAGACAGAGAAAGTATGGAGCAGGAATTGGGACCTAAATCCTTTTCAGACACGAAATGGGGCTCTGTAGGGCAATCAGTTGGCACTCCCGTAAAACAGACCTTCTTATCAGATGGATTTTGGCGGCTTCTGAGATAAGTCCTTGTAGAAGGCAGTTTAAGTTTATTGGACAAATATGATTTCCTGCTTTCACGAGGCTCGTCAAGCAGTGATTTTTGCACTTTTCTGTGCTTTTTGAAATTCTGGAACGATGTGATTTTGACACTTTGGGCACTTTATTATCATCAATTTTTGCACCTCTGAATTTATGTTTATTATATATATATATATATATATATATATATACATACATACATACATACACACATACAAAAAAGCTTATTAAGCTAGAGGATGGCTTTATATGATGTTTGTGGATAACCTTGCATGCACTTTAGGGTGCTTCATGCTTGACAAGCCCTAGTGAACTTCTGACTTTCTGTCAACAAGTTCCCATAAACTGATTGCTATCCTCTGATATTTATTAAATCTTTAGAATCTATTGGTGTATCTAACTAATATTAATTAAGCAGTGCAAATTTGAAAGCCCATAGGTTCAAGACAGTTCTAAGAATTGAGAGTAGGTCTCTTTTTTTCCAGTTTACATGTTATGGCCCCTCTCTTATAGAGTAGGCTATTCATTACTTTAGAGATGATTGTTGTACATGATAAAAAATAAGACATCCCCCAAAATAAGCTCTAATGCATTTTTTTGGACCCAAAATTAATATAAGACACTGTCTTATTTTCGGGGAAACACAGTAATTGTCAGAACAATTCTTCCTGTAGCAAATCCAAGCTCTTGCTTCTAGACGGCCCTGCAGCAGGGACAGTACAATCAGTGTCAGGTATATTAAAATCACCTATGAGTAGTACTTCCCCTTTCCTAGCTATCTTGTGAATGTCTTTAATTAAATCTTTGTCCGTTTCTTCTGACTAGAGGCCTGTATGTCATACAAACGTATATACATTTTCCATTCCCTCTTTCCAGAGTTCTTTACCTTGTCTCACAATTCTGCACTTTAATATTATTCTTAACATATAACTCCGCCCTTTTTACCTACCCTATCCCCTGAATAGATTATAGCCAGGTATAACTACATCCCAATCATGGCTCTCCATGACCGGCACTAAATCCAATTCAGCTTCTACATCTGGGCATTGGTATAAAAAGCTTTTCAGTTATCGCCCTTTTGTCTCAATAACAGTATTTGATGTCTTATAGTCCTGAGAGTTATTAATTACCTCAGGGCATTTTATACCTATCCACAATAAATTTAGTTTAAAGTCTTCTTCAGTACATTAGCCAATCTGTTACTGAAGACACTTCATCCCTTCTGCTCAGCAAGTCTAGGAAAATCATTCCATGGTCTAAGAATCTAAAGCGCTCACATCGGAATCATCCACGCAGCCAAACATTCAGCTCCATGATGTGAGTTTCTCTCATTTGTCCTTTACCTAAGACAGGAAGCATTGATGAGAACACCGCCTGTGCACCTAATTGCTTCACCCTTTGTCCCAGAGACATGAAGTCACTTTTGTTGCATTCAGTGGGATGCCTACCACTATCATTTGTGCCAAGAGTCTCGTCAAACGTTTCATTACATCTCGAATCTTTGCACCAGACAGACAGCACACCTCTCTTGACATTATGTCCATTTGGCAGAAGGGCACCTCTCTACCTCTCAGAAAGGAATTGCCAACCAGCACTACCTTTCGCCTCTTATTGGCTACTGCTGCAGCAGCTTGGTTCTTCAGTTCAACCAAAGATGGAGTAATGAGGTTCACTTTGCAGGATCTGGTGATTTGCATCCAGCTACCCATTTTAGCCCAATGTCTCCATCCCCTTTGCTGGGAATCCCTGATGCATCAAAATGCATATCTGGGATGGATTTTATGAATTTCACAGATGTCCACTAGTCTTGCCACCTCATCTCTTAGTTCTTGTACTTCTTTCATGAGGGATTCAACATGCATACAACTTGAACATGAAACCAGTCCCTCACCACGAATTAAGCAATCAGTCTGCGCTAATGCAGAAGCTGTAAGAGGAATTTAACTGTATGCAAAAACAGATAGGGAGCCAATGAAATTACTTAAAGAGAGGGATAACATGAGCATATCAGTACTGGTGGAGTACGAAGTGTGCAGCAGAATTCTGAATCGATTGAAGGGGAGAGAGATTGGTTTATTGGATGACCTGTGAGAAGCAAGTTGCAGTAGTCTAGGTGAGAGGTGACGAGAGTGTAGATGAGAATCTTGGCAGTGTGCTCAGGAAGGAAATATAGATCAAAGAGGTAACCTGTGCAATAAGGGACCCCAGTTCCTCCTGTTGGAAGAGCCAAATGACTGAAGAATTCTCCTCTGCAGAGAATAACTCCCCCTTCCCAGCATGATAGCTATTCCATGGATTGCTTAGATCAATGATTCCCAACCCTGTCCTGGAGGACCACCAGCCAGTCGGGTTTTCAGGATAGCCCTAATGAATATGCATGAGAGAGATTTGCATATAATGGAGGTGACAGGCATGCATATCTGCCCCATGCATATTCATTAGGGCTATCCTGAAAACCATACTGGCTGGTGGTCCTCCAGGACAGGGTTGGGGACCACTGGCTTAGATCCTTGACATCCCTCTCCAGCTGCCTGGAGGGGGAAAATTGGGGACCCCAGGTCTTTCAACCAACTTGTCTTGATCATCTGGTACCCCCCCCAAAGAGGGAAGTCTCAAAAACACCTAGAACTCTGGCCCACTTGTCAAATTCCCCTTAGGCTGCCGCATGACTTTAAAAGCCTGATGCACAATTAAGGTCAAACTCCAAGGAAAACTAACAAAATGAGGGGTTTGCTGCCAACAACTCCTGGGGAGAGGG
This sequence comes from Geotrypetes seraphini, assembly GCF_902459505.1. Taxonomy (NCBI): domain Eukaryota; kingdom Metazoa; phylum Chordata; class Amphibia; order Gymnophiona; family Dermophiidae; genus Geotrypetes; species Geotrypetes seraphini. Next base: position 461,734,355 of record NC_047084.1, read on the forward strand.
GGTTCCCAATAATCTGTTTGGGCATGAGAGCTGACAACCCTGATACCTCAGAGAACTCAACACTTTCCCTTCCCCCCATGCCAGGCTGCTCTTTCAAAATGGTAGCTTTTCTCACTGCCCCCTCCAGTGCATTAGCCTGTTTCTCAGGTCAGCCAGGACAGCTACTGAAACTCTTCCTTCTGCCTCACCTGAGGATACCCCAGATCAGTCAAAAGTGCAGTGCAAAGGGAGCCTGCTGCATTCTCCAGATGCTGGCTATCACAGGTAACACAGCACCAGCTGTGCTCTGACATTGCGCTAAGCCAGCCTGTGAGGAGAGGACCTTGAACCATGCCTTGCCTTCGTTTTCTCTCCTCCCTGTACTGACCACCAGGTGCCCGCTGCTTCTCTACAGGAGTGTCTCAGCCACTGCTTCTCAGCTATGAACATGTATAGTATTTTTTTTTAGGAGCCAAAAGAAAATAAACCAAATTAAATGCCCTCTACAATACAGACACCTACTAGAGTCTAAGGATCCAGAGCTGCTCAAGACTATCTGAGTGGATCTGACCTGTGGATGCAGACAGAACAGCTTACCAGGAAGCCACGGTTACTTGGGAAACTGCAGGTGAGCCCTTCACCAGGAGGTACAGTCGCAGCTGAGCCATGAAAACTGACTAGGATCCCATTCAGTTAGGAAAGTTACCTGCAGGCTGGTGCCCTGGAAGCCCAATGATCCAGCTAGCCCAAGGAGGATACCCCTTACTGGGGAGCCCCAACAAATGATGCACCAGTCCAGCCACTGCTGTCGCCCCTATGGAAGTTCGAGTGGTCTCCATCTCTGTCATCAGTTGACAGGGGACACAATCCAGTCATCTGGACTAGTCAGAGCAATAAGTATTGAGGGATTTTATACTAATGGCACCCCAATCTGTTGAATTCCCGAGTAGTTAATACAGGAAACAAATATTGATTCAGAAAGAAATTAAAAACTTTTTTTGTTCCCTGTTGTCAGTTAAGGTTTTGTTGTGATCTGACCAGTATTGTTCTTTAGAACCAATTTGAAGATGACTCATTTGTGTTATGTAATGTTATTCATTTTGTGGGGTTCTGTTTTATTTCATTTCATTATGTTTCTATTGTGTTTTTTTGTCACAGTTTTAAACTACATTTAACAACTGTTTGGAACAAGAAGGCTGTATATACATTTTTATAAATATATAATCCTAAAGCAAAGATTACTGAAGAACAAATGCAGGCAACAAAAGCTGGATTCATAAGTCACACAGCATACATCTTAATCCACACGCTACTCTCACCTCCCTCACAAAAATCAACCCATCAGCTACAATATCCAATATTGTTTAATTAGTGGGTATGTATTTCACTTCTGCTTTATAAAACAGGCATCAAATTCTATCACTAGCCCCTACTGTGTTCATGTTAAGGAGCACCCCATGCGGCTGCCACTCCTCCCTTCAAAGAACAGGTCCACACAACAAGGCTTTTCTGTCCAAGTGCAATGTCCTTTTGAAAGCTGCTACACCAATCATTACAATTTTGTCACCAGGATATTTTACTGGCATTTTATATTCCCAGTGGGCAGGAAGAGCTATCAGATAGCAGAATGGAATCTGCAATAGAGTAGACACACCGGATGGTGTGAATAACATGAAGAAAGACCTGGTGAAGCTTGAACAATGGTCTGAAATTTGGCAGTTAAAATTTAATGCTAAGAAATGCAAGGTCATGCATTTGGGCTGCAAAAACCTGAGGGAATGGTACAATTTAGGGGATGAAGAACTTATGTGCACGACAGAAGAGCAGGACATGGGTGTGATTGTATGTGATGATTTTAAGGTGGCCAAACAGGTTGAAAAGGTGACGGTGAAAGCTAGGATGCGAGGTTGCATAGGGAGAGGTATGGCAGTAGGAAAAAGGAGGTAGTGATGCCCCTTTAAGACCTCATTTAAAATATTGTGTACAATTCTGGAGGCCGCACCTTCAAAGAGATATAAAAAGGATGGAGTCGGTCCAGAGGAAGGCTACTAAAATGGTATGTGGTCTTCATCATAAGGCGTATGGGGACAGATTTAAATATCTCAATCTGTATACTTTGGAAGAAAGGCGGGAGGGGGAGATATGATAGAGATGTTTATACCTACGTAATGTATGAGTCGAGTCTCTTTCATTTGAAAGGAAACTCTGCAATGATAGGGCATAGGATGAAGTTAAGAAGTGATAGGCTCCGGAATAATCTAAGGAAATATTTTTTTTACAGAAAGGGTGGTAGATACAGTCTCCCCAGAAGAGGTGGTAGAGATAGAGACTGTGTCTGAATTTAAAAGGCCCTGGGATAGGTAAGTTGGATCTCTCGGAGAGAGAAAAAGATAATGGTTACTACAGATGGGTAGACTAGATGGGCCATTTGGCCTTTATCTGCCATCATGTTTCTATGGTCTATTTAACCAAAACAGAAATTCAGCCCTGTGTATTACTCCCCTTCTCAGACAGAAAGACAACAGCACAAAGATTTTTCAACACACACAACTTTTTTATGTGGATTAAATTAAACTGCTGTCCCTACTCAGCCTCTTTGTTTAAAAAAAAAAAAAAATAAGGCACCCCTCACACAATGCAGTTAGTACATTGCTCACTTCTCTAGCGTGACTTTATAAATTCCCAAATAAAACGAGGCATCAAGCTGTTTTATCTTGTTCTTTTTATAAAGAAAGTTAGTGTACAAACAGTGACTGGTATAAAATCAGAGTTGAATGAGAACAAAAGAAATAAATTTAGCAAAGACAAGATTAAGAGAGTCCCAAACACACAAAATGACTACAGGTTTGATCCCCCCACTGACTCTGTATACACGGTACAACAGATATGACATGGCCAGCAGTTCATCTTCTCCATGGGATCATCTAACCGACTGGGGGAGGCCAAATACAGAGAGAGAAAAAAAAAAAGGTGTGAAATACTGACCTGTGGCCTTTTTCTGGGACCTTCTGGAAGTCACCAGTTTCAGAAGGAAAATTGGCCTAACTACATTTCCTCCCAGATGATTCTGAAAATGTCAGTCTGTGGATGGCAGGGACATGTGGCACCTACACTGAGGACATCTTTTAAACAGGGAAATAAGTCTCTCAGGCACAGGGTCTGATGTACCAACAAAGTTTCCCCATTTTGCATCTTTGACAAAAAATGCTCAGTACATCTAGTCCAGTGCATCTCTCTCTATCTTTCTGCATCTCCCTTTTTGTCATCCAAATAAACCACATAATAAAAAATATATATATTTTTAAAACCCATGCAAACCTCTGTTTCTGATCATATTTTATTTTACCAAAAAAAGGGTACAGGATTAAAAGAAGACCAGCTTTCAACTAAAAAGAACCTACGGTTGGGCAAGTGGCAGAGGTGGCATGCCTAGACCAGGAGAAGGAAGTAATATATCCATTCTGATTCACAAGATAGGCAAAAGGAGCTCCTTCAACACTGTCCTTTGGGGCTCCTTGGGGAGGGGGGGTGAACATGCTGAAAAAAGTGGAGAAAAACTTAAGATGAATACTTGCACTAAAGAACCAGAGACCCATCTAGCACAAAATTCTGCATAGTGTGACACGTGGTGGGGAAGAGGGATTAACTGACAGAATCAGGACCAACCTAGAGTAGAGAGCTGCACAGGAACGAGGGTAATGGGAATCTTGTGGGAATACTCTCCAGACTTGCAGGGATCCTACAGGGATGGGTCTGGTTTGTTCGGGGCTCCTGCGGGTGTAGTACCTTCCTCCAGCGTCAGGTTGTATCCAGCTGCACTCACTCTTTCCAGATTGCCAGCGGCCTGAAGAGAAAGGATGGAGGGAAAGAGATGCTGTACAGACTGGGAGGGGCTGTGGGAAGGGAGGAACAGATTCTGCATGGGCTGGGGCAGGGGTAGGCAATTCCAGTCCTCGAGAGCTGGAGCCAGGTCAGGTTTTCAGGATATCCACAATAAATATGCATGAGATAGATTTGCATCTCAAGGAGGCAGTGCATGCAAATCCATTTCATCCATATTCATTGTGGATATCCTGAAAATCTGACCTGGCTCCGGCTCTCGAGGACTGGAATTGCCTACCCCTGGGCTAGGGCATGGGAAGTGAGTGAATGGAAGATTAGGTTTATACCTTTGATAATCTTTCCTGTTAGTCTCTGTAGGATTCCATACGCTAGGCTTACCTCCATATTACAATCTACCCGAAGCATCGCAGGTTTCTGCGTTTCCATGTTCTGCAAATACATGACCCTGTCTGGAGACGAAGAGAAGCCCCAGAAACTCCAGGAACTGGGAGGACGCCAAGCATCTCTTCCTGAACTTGCCAACGCCTGCAGCAGAGACAGTACCATCTCCACCACACTTTCGTACACCTGAGAAGACAGAGCCCAAATCAACCAGCTGTCCCAGGAAGGGTGGACTTAGATCCCCTGCTGGCAGAAAGCCGCCACAACTACCATCACTTTGATGAAAGTGAGGGTACCGTCACAAAGCCAAAGGGCAGAGCTGCGAACTGGAAATGCAGAAACCCAGGTAGATTGTAATACGGAGGTAAGCCTTGCGTATGGAATCCGGAAGGCACGTAACAGAAAAAAGGATGCTGCTGGTGGGGAAGCGAAGAGAAAGGGAAAATGGTTGCACATGGATATGTGGGGCAGGAAGGAAAGAGATGGCACATAAGGGGAAAAGAAGAGGGAGCATTGTTGGACATGGTGGAGAGGAGGAAGGGAGAAATACTGAATATTGTGGAGAGAGAAGGGTTGGATAGATGGAAAGTGATGCAAGAGGGAAGGAATAGTGGTGGAAGGAATGAAGGGAGATACAAAGCATGGTGCTGGAGAGGGGTGATAGAAGGAGAAATGTTGGGCATGGGGCAGGCAGGGAAGGGCCAAAGATACTGTAGAAGGGCCAGGATATGAGAGAGGGAGAAATGTTGGACATGGCTATAGGGGTGAGAGAGATGCACCCTGGATCCCACTCCCTTTGCTGCAAGGGAATGAGAGGGAAACGGTGGACAGTGAGAGAGGAAGAGACATGCTGCACATGAGGGTGGAAGAGAGAAAAAGAAATGCTGTGCAGGAGTGGGAAAGGGAAAAAGAGGGAGGTGGATCCAGGAGGAGAGAGTGATGATGCTGTACAGTGGGAGAGCGGGGAGGGAGAAATGCTGGGCCATGGTAGGAGGAACCAATGGACAGCAACTACTTGAAGAAGAGTTTGCAGAAGACAGGAAAGCAGAAAAAAGAGAAACTGGAACTAACTTGATGGAAAAATAAATCTCCAGACAATAGAGGTAAAAAAAGGAATTTATTGACTGAAATACGTTAGTTTTGGGCAATGTCTATAGCATATGTCTTTGTATTGTGTTCAACAGAAAAGGAAATGCATTTCTGTTTTTATTTCTCCAGAGTTGAAGTATTTGCTGTAGCCAGTGGGGATCACCAAGCAAAGCCAGCTGTGGACCTCCTCCAAAGATGGCTGAAATTCCCTTCTACCAAGCGCAGCAGTTGCTGGCAGCATCCTTGAGCCATTGTGATGCCAGCATCTGTGGCTTAGGGATGTTGCTGCTGCCTGCCAAGCTTGGTAAAAGGGTTTTTTGGGCACCTTCCAAGGAAGTCTTCCACTAACGTACCTTGAGGGTCCTCATCAGCTAAAGTATTTAAATTTTATACTTACATTAGAGCTCTGGCAGAGATCCATCTACAAAGTACGTATTCTTCTCATTTAATATTTTGAAATTAATGTGTCTTTGCTTATTTATAACTGGGTCTCTACCAGAGCCTCTAATTCAGTAAAATAATTAAATGAATAACTACTTATGAAGTAGATGAGGACAGGCGAGGATGGAAGAGAATACTTGCGGGGACGGATTTGATTCTAGTGGGGATGGGTCTGATTTCTGACCCCACACAACTCTCTAACCTAGAGGTAAATGCTGAGGAAAAGAGCTGGATTTCATTTCCAGATCTATCTTCTTTCTGAGTCAGCTCCTTTGCTCTCCTGCAGAGGAGGAGGGGAGGAGGGCAAAGGAGTCCCAAGTGTCATTTAATACCAAAAATGCCTAAAGACTGGATTTATGGTAGCTGCAGAGAGCCCAAGGTTTGGTGATGGGTTTATAAAAAAAGGGAAAAATACCCCAATTAATTGTGAATGGAGGCTCTTGGTATCGCAGCTCAACACAGGCTGGTTGTAGCTGAGCCAGAAACCAAAAGAAACAGGAAAGCACTGGACCAAAAACCCTCTTTGACAAGAACAAAAAAAAAACCTTTAGGGTCAGAATAGGATGAATTGCTAAACTGCTCTGCACCTTTACCACATCCTCAAACTCTCTAAATACTAACTCCTCTTCACATGCCTTGCATTATCCCACAAGGCTTTGGCAAAGAAAGGAGTGAAGAGATCCTAGGTCCTGTAGCCCAAAGCTACTACAAACTGTGCAACCAAATCAATGAACCGAGCACTTGCCCTTCTGCATAGTCAAAGCAGCTCCTAACACAAAGCTGCTAACAGTCATAGGTTTCAGAGAAAGGGGGTTACGGGGAGACCAGCTTCTACCAGGGATATGGCTTGGACTTAGTTTAAATGCCAGCATTTCCAGCGGTAAATCAAATCACAGGCCACTGTGCACCATCCTTCTACAGAGAGCTTCACTGCACTCACTCCAGCGGCCAACCACAGTCATACAACAGATCGAGAAATCAGTCTTCTTGTTTAGCTACTAAGTTTCCAGTGGGCACTTCAGCTTTAGTCTGTAGGTGGGGGGAAGGAGACTAGACTAGTTAGCCCTCCGTCCCTGACCAACAGCCCCAGACAGCTTTCTAGAAATGCTTCAGCTGGCCTGGGAGACCTACAAGGGTGAAGGAAGCTGCTGGATTGCAGTGGCTGTGTGGACAGGTCAGCAATGCTTAAGAACAATCCGTAGCTTTCAATGTAGTTTAGGGGGAGTTTATAGTTCTTAAACAGTCCCTAGTTGCCTGCCCTGGTAGAGAAGCCTTCATCACAAGTCCTCTTCCATGCTGAAGCTGCTGCGCCGGCTACTACTCTTGGAGCGCCCATCAGGTGACAGGGAGCACAGGAGAGGGTCTGCAGCCCCAACTGGTGATAGGGCTTCATCCATCAGGATGTCTGCAATGGCTGAATCGCCAGTCAGCCCCAGCTGGTAGGTCATTTCAGGATCCAGAAAGTCACCCAGGGCCTCCGCGAAGTTCAGCGTGTTCAGGTCCAGGGCAGAGGAGGAGTCACTGACCTGACCAGTATGGGCCAGGGGGCGCAGGAAGGACATATCTGCCCCTTGCATGTTGGGTCCTGTAGAATCCTGCTTCATTAGATCGGCAGCAGGCAGGGATGGAACAGGGATGCCATGGATCTGGGCCTGCATCTCCAGCTCCTGAAGCCCAAAAGACAGACGGACTATAGTTAGCACATAGCAACCTTCTTTTATTCCTACACATGCAAGTACAGCCTGTGATCACAGCGAGTCCTTATTCCCATTCACCCCACCCCATTTACCTGCACACGTAGCAGCAGGCTGCGGTTGGCATGCTCCAGCTTTTTCTGCCTGGTCTCCATCTCCTTGGCCCGCTGATGCTCCTTCTGCAGCTTCCGGATATAGTCTACCGATGCCTTAAGGATTGTGCCTTTGTTCCATCGCATCTCCCTACAAGACAACAGATAATCCATCAGCCAGACCCCAAACACACTACCACAAATTCCACCCTCCTCTCTAATTCCTAGGATGCTTCTTCTGCCGGTGCCTGAGAAAGCAAACAAAAAGTCATTCCATATGTATTGAATCAGAAAAAAAAATCTAAAAATGTTCTTCTTTACTGTTTTTAGGAACTGTGCTCAGAGACATGAAGGCTCACCACCCAATCATTGCATAGTTCAATACAGTGTCAGAAGAATGGTATATATCTCTCTAGTTGATTACGCAAAACCAAACAGGTTATAGCTTTATCATTTTGGGTATGAAACTCTAAAAAGAATAAAACTGAGCTTTAGAGAATCGCTGGTTCCGACTGTTTTTGATACTGCGTCAGGGAACCGAAAAGCCACTGCTGAACCCTTCCAAAAAAGTGGGCAATGAAGTCTCATATATTGTTAGAACTCCGGTGCTAATTGCAAAAATTCGTACCTCCTCATTATCCAGCGGAGGTATGAATTTTTGCAGTTAGCACCAGAGTTCTAACAATATATGAGACTTCATTGCCCACTTTTTTGGAAGGGTTCAGCAGTGGCTTTTCGGTTCCCTGACGCAGTATCAAAAACAGTCGGAACCAGCGATTCTCTAAAGCTAAGTTTTATTCTTTTTAGAGTTTCATACCCAAATTGATAAAGCTATATAACCTGTTTGGTTTTGTGTAATCAACTAGAGAGATATATACCATTCTTCTGACACTGTATTGAACTATGCAATGATTGGGTGGTGAGGCGGTTTTATAGCCTTCATGTCTCTGAACACAGTTCCTAAAAACAGTAAAGAAGAACATTTTTAGATTTTTTTTCTGATTCAATACATTTGGAGTGACTTTTTGTTTGTTTATGTTCTCTTTTGTCACTCAACAGCTTAGTACTGTGTGAGTTATATTGCCTCTCTTTTTGATTTTTTGGTGCCTGAGAAAGCAGCAAAGCAAATCTCCCATTCTCTTCTTGCACCCATTCCAGTCCCCTGCATGATATCTTCCATGAAATTTCTTTGTTATATCTATGTCTCTTTAGCAATTCTAATATTGTGTAAGCCGCAATGATTCCTAGCTGACATTTGCGGGATACAGGAGTTGATATGGTATGGTATGGGTCTCACACCCAATCAGACATACACAGAGATACTGCTACAGCTGCTGCTGACCTCCACTAAATATATTGCAAGAACACGATGAATGATGATGACCTGAGGGAAGTAGTGACACTGAAGTCTAATGTGACATAAAACTACTTTAATAAGGTATCTGAAAGTATATCACATTCAACAGTTCAAGTTGACAAAAACAATGACCTGACACAGCCATGTTTCAGCAAAATATGCCGTCAGAGGTCCAGAATCCATATAAATGCTGGTTTTATAAATACATACTTCATCTTTTGGGAACAGCATTATAAATTGGTTTTACGCTTGTATATCTCTGCTAAAAGGGCTCACCTTTCGGGGTTCAGAGCATCTGCTACTTGTCCCCGCTGTGATGCTCCTGACGCTGGTTTGGGACACATGTTCTGGACCTGTCCCGTCATCCAGTCCTTTTGGGATGCTATTTTTCATTTTGTTGAAAGTATTTGGAATGTTGTTATTCAACGTTCCCCCTTGTTTCTTTTTGGTGTTCCCCTTCATTTTTCCCCTCGAAGTCCGGGGACTGCTGCATTTCTCCGGTGGACTGTAGTGATAGCCCTCAAGTGTATTTTGCTGAAGTGGCTGGAGGTGGAGGGTCCTGACTACTTGCTCTGGCGTTGTCACCTGATCACCCTTTTGATGTGGGAACATCGAGATGTACAGGATTTTTCTTCACTACTTGGACGTACTTTCCAACGTACCTGGGAGCCTTTTTGGAACACTATGACTCCGGTGGCACGTAGCCGCCTTCTGAACTGTTGATCTGTTGCTTTGGACTACTCTCTACACCTGTTGTTTGTTTTGCATATATTGGTTTTATTTTCCTGATTGGATATTCTGGGCTGGGCTTGAAGGAGGACTGGGGAAAGGGGTGGGTTAGAGGGGGGGGTTGGGGGAATTGTAGGTTGTGTTTTATCCTGTGCTCACCATGTTGTTTGGAGGTTTCTTGTTATTTGTCTTTGGTCAGTTTTCTTTCCCTTTATCCCTGTTGGGGCTTACAGGGGGACTGTGGGGTTGTATAATGTTGTGTTTCATACTGTCAAAAAGCGAGCTTGCTTTCTGAATTTCCCTGTGCCTCTGTACTTCTTTCTGTTGAGCTCAATAAAATATATTTGACAATAAATACATACTTCCACTTAGGCAAATAAACCAATATAACTTAATAGTGAATCTTTTTATACATGTATGAATTACATCACTTTCACAATATGTATTAGTTATATCTTTTCTTGCTAATTACAGCGGACTTCAGTGGCCATATTCTGTGCTATTTTCATACCGCACAATATCATCAGCCTATATTTTCATCTGTCCATTTTCAATTTCATCAGTCCTTTTAGATTTTAACTTCTTCAGTAAGTATATAGTAATTCATCTAAGATTGAAGCATTAAACTATATATCGGGCTTTAATCTTAGATGAATTACTATATACTTACTGAAGAAGTTAAAATCTAAAAGGATTGATGAAATTGAAAATGGACAGATGAAAATATAGACTGATGATATTCTGTGCGGTATGAAAATAGCACAGAATACGGCCACTGAAGTCCGCTGTAATTAGCAAGAGAAGATATAAATTAGAGAATGACACGGGGACAAATTTTTCCCTGTCCCTGCAGGAACTCATTTTCCTGTCCCCGCAAGTTCTTTTCCTGTCCTTGCCCCATTCCTGCAAGCTCTGTCCTCATCTGCACAAGCCTCAAACACTTTAAAAATCATAAGTGTCTGAGGCTTGTGTGGTTAAGGCAGAGTTTACTGGAATGGGGCAGGGACAGTGACAAAACTCACGGGGACGGGGCGGGGAAATTGAGTTCCTGTAGGGATGGGGACAAATTTGTCCCTGTGTCATTCTCTAATATAAATAATTCATATAGTGAATGTGATGTGCTGAATCACCGTATTGCCCAATAACAGACCCAACAGCTATGGCATATGTCTCAGCTCCATGCAGTGAATGCAACTGTTAACACTTTTATTACCTCTGATGCATAAAGCCAAGACATATACCTCAGCTGTTGGACTGTTATCGGGCAGTTCAGTGACATTGTATATATAAATACTGCATCTACATGGGCTCTGGACCCCTGATGCAGGCATATTTTGCTGACATGCAGCTGTGTTGGGTCACTGTCCCCTTGAGCTTCTAGATGTGATATATCTTCCGATACTTCAATAAAGTACTTTTACACTAGGCTGGACTCCAGATTCACTACTTCCCCTCTTGGGTCATCAGCACTCACTCTTTGGCCTATGAGTCTGATCCTTTATTCCTTTACTGACTCCACTAGGTGTTACCATTACAGCAGTATTGAAAATGCACCATTCATTCCACTTTTTGAGCTGTAAAAAAGTCTGTAAGACTAGTTAGTGTTCCCCACATTCAAGGTTCAGTATTACTACAGAGCATCACTAAATCCATTTGATATGGATGGTGAGAGCAGTTTCCCCTGCCCTGAGGACAGCTGTTGGTCCTAACAGTGACCCTCACTTATGCTGTCCTCTGCAATCCTCAGGACTGGGAATGTGGTAACTTGTTTAGCCAAGGATGGAACAGTTCAGGCAGGGAGGCAAGCCCCACTCAGAAGGAGGGGAGGTCTTAGCCACATCCTTAGCTCACTTTCTGTCCTTGCATTTCACTTACGGGTCACTAGACTTGGGAATAAGGGTGCCCAATTCCTTAATGCGATCATTGATGTTAAACCGCCGACGCCTCTCAACTGCAGGAGAAAAGGATAAAAAAGAAAGAATGGATGAATGAAGCGCCTAAAAGGTATGCAGGTAGAGAACTAAAGCCCTCTCATCCAGGGTCGCAACTCCTCTGCTCTCCCTTTACAGAGTACAGCAGCATTGCCGGGATGAAGTGGTGGGGAAGGAAGGGGCGTGAGAAAGAGATGACAATGTGACAGAGTCAAGGACCCCAGGGCAACTTACTCAGGTTGTGATTGTCTTTCTTCTGTCGCTCTTTCATCAGGACCTTTGCATCATGTTCTGTAAGAGATAAAGATGAGAAGGGTAAGAGAAAGCCTGGAGTAGGAGGGACACATCAGATTTCCAGAGGTAGTGAGGCCAGCAAGTACACCCTTCACACAATGAACACCCCCTTCTCCCACCTTTCTCAGGGAATATTTAACAAGATAAAACTAGATCAGATGGATCCTCAGACTGGTAGCTACCCAATGAATAACCAGTTCCTTCCATTTTATCCCCTCTTGTAAAAGTTTAGAAAGACTGGAAAAACTAAAGACACCCTTAAACACTGTGACAATGAGCTGCAAAGTAGATGGGATTCTTCCAACATGAAGCAATGACTGGAACCCAGATGCTTTAAACTCACTGTGCCTGAAACAATCGATGCGGAACTGGTTTAGCATCAAAGTAATTTAATCACTGATGCACACAATGGTTCACCGCGGGCTTTTCCGTGGGTTCGTTGCAGCCTCCGTTATGCTATGCAAATGTAGCATAACAAAGTTATTAGTATTAAAATGAGGTCATTAGTATTAAAACAAGCACTCTGATCGAAGCCCTAACATCACTAGTGTTGACAGGCCTCAAGGTACTGGCAAGTGTGTTACCAACAGGTCTGCCAAGAAATTGAAATAACATTTATCATCATATGGGAGGAGGGCTATATACACACGTATTAAAGGCATGTTTTATGCATGCCCCTCTTGCCTCAGCCAACCATATCCCTGGGTCTCCCTCCCCCCAACCGCCATGAAGATTGGCAGGAGGGATGACTACTCCTTCCTGCCTCGGCAACTCAAACCTCTCATATCCCCGACCACCCTAACCCAATATGAAGGTCATTGGCAGGAAGGATGTCCACTTCCTCCTGGTTCATCCAATAGGACCCCTCCCTCCCCCTGGCACCTTATTCAGAAAACAGCAGGAGAGATGCCCATCTTCAAAATGGCGGCCTTCCGTGAAGGGGTCTAAGGCCCTGATTGGCCCAGGTGCCTAAGGCCCCTCCCATAGGGGCCCTCCCATCTGTGCCCATATTAAAAAGAATAAAGAAAAATAGAAAGTCTTTTTGCCCTGAATAGCTGATCAGCAGGAGACTGCTTTGAGCTTTCTCTACCATTCACTTGTTCAGGCTTCCCCTGCCGGCTCTGCACATGTGTGTCAGTCACTTTTCTAACAACTGATCAGATGGACCTCCGCCAAACTCATTTGTATGTGAAATTGTTTTAATATCGATCACCATTTTCAAATTGGACAATTTATTGGCACCACAGTGCCCCACAGGATTTTAACAGCGATTTTAGAGCATCCGGCCTGAGATCCTTAGGCCACAGATCTTAAGGATGAGAAGAACAGAGGAGTAAGGAACCTGCTGGCACAAGATAATACAGGGATGTGAACAGCAAGACTCCTCTGATTAGAGTCAGTGAAACAAGATTATAGTATGGGGGGGGGCATGTGCAGAAGTCCATATTGTCCTATAATGGCAGAAGGAATAAGTCCACATGCTCAAAAATAAGTTAAATGCCTCTCCATAATCAAGAAGTATGTCCCACCATAATGTATATTGGACGTCAGCATAGCCCCTTCGGGATCCCTAACGTTTCAGAGGTTTTTCAGAAGTACTGCCTGCATATGGAAAGGGAGAGCAAAGAGTAAAAAACACAGAGGACTTCAATAGGTGGCTCAAAGACTGGTGTCAAGAAGGCTTTAGGTACATAGGTTGATGGGAAAATACATGGAAAGACAAGAGACTATATTGTAATGATGGGTTACATCTTACTATAGCAGGAAATAGAATCCTTGTTGAGAATTTAGACAACATGTTTCTAGACATTTAAACTAGAAGGTGGGGGGTGGTGTATGTATGAAATACAATTATGGAGGCTACCCCCAGCAAAAAAAACAAGATGCAATGGTAGTAAAGATAGCAACGCAAACAATATTAGCAACTTACTTCTAAGCAATGTAACAGGAAGTGAAACTAGTATTCAAAAAAACCCACGTGGATTTAGCATAACAGGAAAGTGAACTGAAGAATTCCCATCCTGGGGACAGAGCCTCAGAATATAGAGCTAATTCACCAACTGCGAGTTGTTCTGTGAACAAACTTGTTCACTTGCTCTTGTTCATGTCACTGGCTCTAGGGTCCCCCTACCACCTAATATACTATTCAAAATTATTTATTTTTTTATTAATGATAAAAACTTTGATTTAATTTTTCACTTTTCCTTATTTTTTTAAAAAGCTGTTTTTGCGTAACTTCATATTTCAAAATCATTAAAGTGGTGCGTTTCACTCAATTCACAAAACTGTATGCACAGAATCAAAACCGCTATCAAAACCTTATATTTTCAATTTCATTCATGTGACAGTGAAAACTGTACTTATCTTTTTGTTGTCTCTGCGGTTATTTTCTTATTGTGTTAAAAAGCACTGTTGCTGCTGTCTTAATTCATTTCCGACACAGCCTGCGTTTCGCGGGACTAAGTATACTCCCGCTGCGTCAGGGATTCAAAAGCAACGGAATATTGTATTGCAGCGTACCAACTCTAAAACACCAGCAATACAATATTCAATTGTTTTTGAATCCCTGACACAGCGGGAGTATACTTCGTTGAGATTGAGGGTAGTAGATTCAAGAGTAATGTTAGGAAATTATTCTTTATGGAGACGGTGGTTGATGGATGGAATGCGCTCCTGAGGGAGGTGGTGGAGAAGAAAACGGTGACAGAGTTCTAACAAGTGTGGGATGAACACAGAGGATCTCTAATAGAAAATAATGGGTATATACTGAAGGAACTAAGGCCTGTACTGGGAATATTTGCACAGTCTGTGTCCCGTATATGGACATTCAGTTGAGGATGGGCTGGGGAGGGCTTCGATGGTTTAGATGGGCTGGAGTGAGCTTTGACGGAGACCCCAGCAGATAAAACCTAAGCACACTACCGGGCAGAGTTCTGGGTTTCTGGCCCAGAAATATCTAAGAAAAAGGAACATTTAAATTAAATGATTACCATATTTTTCGCTCCATAAGATGCACTTTTTCCACCCCCAATAATGGGGGTGGAAATAAGGGTGCATCTTAAGGAGCGAATGTATAAAAACCCCAAACAAAACCCGTACCTCTTTTTGGCGTCCCGGCGATCCAGCGCGCTTTACATGCTCCTGCCTCGGTTCCCCTGCTCTTCCAGCAGCGGCAACGGCACAGCAGTGCACGAGGCAGGCACGTGCTTTTTGAGGGACGAGAACTGGCAGGCAGCTATTCGGAGTGTAGGGAGGGTCCAAGCAGGCACGCAAAAAGCGCGTGCCTGCCTCATGCACCGCTGTGCCGCTGCCGGAAGAGAGCAGGGGAACCAAGGCAGGAGCATGGAAAGCGCGCTGGACCGCCAGGATGCCCAAAAAAGTTACCAGGGGGGGTACCTGCCTTCCTGCCTTTGGGCTGGGTTGGCTGTGGGCTGGCTGGCTTGGCACTGGCTGGCTGGCTTGGGGTTGGCTGGAGGATGGATGGCTGGCTTGGGGGTGGGTTGGCTGGCTGCCTTGAGACTGGTTAGCTGGTTTGAGGTTGGCTGGGGGCTGGCTGGCTTGGGGGTGGGTTGGCTGGTTGGCTTAGCTCTGGCCAGGGGCTGGCTGACTGACTGGCTGCCACTAGACATACCTACTATTTGACGTGCCCACCACTAGACATGCCCTGTACCCTGTCCCAGCCTACTATTAGACCACCAGAGGAAGGACAGGGTACAGGGCACACCATTTGATTCAGAATTTTTTTTCTTGGATTTTTTTCTCCTCTACAGGTGGGTGCATCTTATGTTCAGGTGCGTCTTATGGAGCAAAAAATACGGTAATTTATATAACGTATATGGTTGGGCAGACTGGATGGACCATTTGGGTCTTTATCTGCCTTCATTTACTATGTTACTATGTAAAAGACAGTCATTTCTTTGCAGAGAAACCAAGCACAAATCAGACAGAATGGACTTCCTTCCTTCTGCCATTGCAGGGCAGCATAGGTCTATTACGTGGCTAAGACTGACTCTTCTGAAAGTTAAGAGTTTCTTTACACTTGTCTGCTAGGTAAGCTTAAGTCTGTTAGAAAACACCATAGACTGAGAAACAGAGGAGTAGCCTAATAGTTAGAGCAGGCTGGACTGAGAACCAGGGAAGCTAGGGTTCAAATCCTGCTGCCTCTGGTGATCTTGGACAAGCCATTTATGTTCAAATGTGTTGTCTCATTGGAAGGTTAACTTGCGTTGAGTTACGACTGAAAAACACATGAACTACTGTAAATCCAGGTTACACTAGTTACTAACCAATTATCAGATCGGTGTAGTGATGCCACAAGATACTGGCACAGCTATTTTACTAGCTTGTTATCATATATGGAAGCTTAAAGATAATGGGGTCAATATTCAGCACCTACACTGACCAGGTCTAGTGTTGAAACATTTTTATTTAAAACAACCAAACTTCCACAATAATCAAAAAGAAAATCAAACTTCAAAACCAATTATAATCCCCAACTTCCCCCCCAAACACCCTCCCTCCCCCCCTACTATCTGTGCTCCCAAATGGTAGAACCATACACCATCAGGCCCAACTTAAAACATCAAAGGCCAGGGATCTTGTTTCTAATAAAGCACAGTTACTTACCGTAACAGGTGTTATCCAGGGACAGCAGGCAGATATTCTTAACGTATGGGTGACGTCACCGACGGAGCCCCGGTACGGACCTTTTTAACTAGAAAGTTCTAGTTGGCCGCACCGCGCATGCGCGAGTGCCTTCCCGCCCGACGGAGGAGTGCGTGGTCTCCAGTTAGGATAAGCCAGCTAAGAAGCCAACCCGGGGAGGTGGGTGGGTCGTAAGAATATCTGCCTGCTGTCCCTGGATAACACCTGTTACGGTAAGTAACTGTGCTTTATCCCAGGACAAGCAGGCAGCATATTCTTAACGTATGGGTGACCTCTAAGCTAACAGAGAGGGAGGAGGGATGGTTGGCCATTAGGAAAATAAATTTTGTAACACAGATTGACCAAAGTGTCCATCCCGTCTGGAGAAGGCATCCAGACAGTAGTGAGTAGTGAATGTGTGAACTGAAGACCAAGTGGCCGCCTTGCAGATTTCCTCAATAGGAGTGGAACGGAGGAAAGCCACAGAAGCAGCCATAGCTCTGACCCTGTGGGCCGTGACAGGTCCTTCCAGTGACAGGCCGGCCCGAGCATAACAGAACGCAATACAGGCAGCAAGCCAATTGGACAGCGTTCGTTTAGATACAGGGTGACCCAGACGATTAGGATCGAAGGTCAGAAAAAGTTGAGGAGAGGAACGGTGAGCCCTGGTACGGTCGAGGTAGTACGCCAGGGCACGCTTACAATCCAGCATGTGAAGAGCCTGTTCCCCAGGATGAGAATGGGGTTTAGGGAAGAAAACAGGCAGCACGATGGACTGGTTGAGGTGAAAGGCTGAAACCACCTTAGGAAGGAATTTAGGATGGGTACGCAGAACCACCTTGTCATGGTGAAAAACAGTGAACGGTGGATCGGCGACCAGTGCATGTAGCTCACTAACCCTCCTGGCAGAGGTGATGGCAATGAGGAAAAGCACCTTCCATGTGAGAAGTTTGAGCGAGGTAGTAGCCAGAGGCTCAAAAGGAGGTTTCATGAGGGCTGACAAAACCACATTGAGGTCCCAGACGACTGGGGGAGGCTGAAGAGGTGGTTTGATATTGAAGAGGCCTCTCATGAACCGGGAAACCAGAGGATGAGCCGTGAGGGGTTTTCCAAGGATAGGCTCATGAAACGCAGTGATGGCACTGAGGTGGACTCTGATTGAGGTCGACTTGAGGCCAGCGTCGGAGAGAGAGAGCAAATAGTCCAGTACAGTTTCCACCGCCAGAGAGGTGGGATTGTGATGATGAAGAAGACACCAAGCGGAGAACCGGGTCCACTTCTGATGGTAACATTGGAGTGTGGAGGGTTTCCTGGAGGCATCCAAAATGCGACGGACTGGCTGAGACAGGTTTTCTGGAGAGGTCAGCCCGAGAGAAACCAAGCTGTCAGGTGGAGCGAAGACAGATTGGGATGTAGTAGAGACTGATGTTGCTGTGTAAGAAGAGTAGGAAACACAGGTAGAGGAATGGGATCCCTGGAACTGAGCTGAAGCAGGAGGGAGAACCAATGTTGTCTGGGCCACCGAGGGGCGATGAGAATCATGGTGGCCCTGTCCTTGCGGAGCTTGAACAGGGTCCGCAACATCAGAGGAAGTGGAGGGAAGGCATAGAGGAACCGATCCGTCCAGTCGAGTAGGAATGCATCCGGGGCCAGACGATGTGGAGAGTAGAGTCTGGAGCAGAACTGGGGCAGCTGATGGTTGTGAGGAGCTGCAAAGAGGTCCACCTGTGGAGTGCCCCATCGAGCAAAGATGGAGTGGAGAGTGGGAGGATCCAGGGTCCACTCGTGAGGTTGAAGGATGCGGCTGAGCTGGTCGGCCAGGGAGTTCTGTTCGCCCTGGATATAGACCGCTTTGAGAAAAAGATTGTGGGCTGTGGCCCAGGTCCAAATTCGGAGGGCCTCCTGACAAAGGAGACGAGATCCGGTGCCGCCTTGCTTGTTGATGTAGTACATGGCGACTTGGTTGTCCGTGCACAGGAGAAGAACCTGAGGATAGAGAAGGTGCTGGAAGGCCTTGAGAGCATAAAACATGGCTCTGAGTTCCAGGAAATTGATGTGATGTTGACGCTCCTGAGGGGTCCAGAGTCCCTGGGTGCGTAGATCCCCTATGTGAGCTCCCCATGCATAGGGGGAGGCATCTGTGGTGATGATCATGGAATGAGGGGGCGGATGAAGAAGGAGGCCCCTGGAAAGATTTGAGGAGTTCAACCACCATTGAAGAGAGTGCTGAAGAGATGATGTCACAGAGATGGGATGAGAAAGAGGATCCCTGGTCTGCGACCATTGGTTGGCGAGGGTCCATTGCGGTATCCTCAAATGGAGTCGCGCCAGAGGAACCACATGGACTGTCGAGGCCATGTGACCCAGAAGAATCATCATCTGGCGAGCAGGGATGGATGGTTGGATGAGCACCTGTCGACAGAGGTGAAGCAGTGTCCGGTGCCGGTCGGCAGGAAGGAACGCTCTCATGGAGTTGGTATCGAGAAGTGCTCCGATGAACTGAAGGCGCTGCGTGGGAAGCAGATGCGACTTGGGATAATTGATCTCGAACCCCAAGAGATGGAGGAAAAAGATGGTGTGGTGAGTGGATTGCAGCACAAGTGGAGCGGTCGTTGCTTTCACCAACCAATCGTCCAAGTAGGGGAACACTTGTAGGTTGTGGGACCTGAGACAGGCCGCTACCACAATCAGGCACTTGGTGAACACCCTGGGCGAAGATGCGAGACCAAAGGGAAGCACTTTGTACTGATAGTGGTGATTGAGTATCTGGAATCGGAGGTAGCGACGTGAAGCCTGATGGATTGGGATGTGAGTGTAGGCCTCCTTGAGGTCCAGGGAACATAGCCAGTCGTGTTGAGACAGAAGAGGATAAAGTGTGGCAAGTGAGAGCATTCTGAACTTTTCCTTGACCAAACACTTGTTGAGGTTCCTGAGGTCGAGGATAGGACGAAGATCTCCTGTTTTCTTGGGTACCAAGAAGTAGCGGGAGTAAAATCCCTGACCTCTTTGGTCTGGTGGAACTTCTTCGATGGCATTGAGAAGGAGGAGGGATTGGACCTCCCTGAGGAGGAGAGGAGTTTGGGAGGAGTGAGAAGCAGACTCTACGGGAGGATGGTCTGGAGGAAGAGTCTGAAACCTTAGTGAGTATCCGTGACGGATGATGTTTAGAACCCACAGGTCTGATGTGATGGCCTCCCAGCGTCGTAGAAAGATGGAGAGGCGGCCCCCGATAGGTTGAGGCAGAGGCAGCGAGGGTTGGAGACTGGCTATGCCCTGGAGAAAGGAGTCAAAAGGGCTGAGGAGGCTTAGTTTGAGGGAGAGGCTTAGCTGTCTGGTGAGATTGCGAGCGAGCCTGAGAGTGTTGTTGCTGTTGTTGGCGAGGCCGACGAGATTGCTGTTGAGGAGGATTCAGCGGCCTAGCAGAAAAGCGACGTTGGTAAGAAGACTGAGGTCTGTATGGTCGTGTCGGCGGAGTCTTCTTTTTAGGCTTAATGAGGGTGTCCCATCTGGTCTCATGAGCCGAAAGTTTTTGTGTGGTGGTATCTAGAGACTCCCCAAAAAGTTCATCACCAAGACAGGGCGCGTTGGCAAGGCGGTCTTGGTGGTTGACATCCAGGTCAGATACTCTCAGCCAGGCAAGGCGTCGCATAGCAATTGCCAGAGCAGAGGCACGGGAGGAGAGCTCGAAGGAGTCATAGATTGAGCGTACCATGAACTTCCTGAGCTGAAGGAGGGTGGAAATTTGTTGTTGAAACAAAGGGACCTTGCGTTCAGGGATGTACTTTTGCAGAGCAGAAAGTTGTTGTACCAGATATTTCATATAAAAAGAAAAATGAAATGAATAATTGTTGGCTCTGCTAGCCAGCATGGCATTCTGGTATAGGCGCTTTCCAAATTTATCCATTGTTTTACCCTCTCTGCCAGGAGGGGTGGAGGCATAGACACTGGAACCATGAGATTTCTTGAGAGTGGATTCTACTAGAAGGCTCTCATGTGGCAACTGGGGTTTATCAAATCCCGGGATGGGGATGACCCTGTATAAACTGTCCAGTTTCTTAGGGGCACCTGGAACAGTAAGGGGGTTCTCCAAGTTTTTATAAAACGTCTCCCGCAGAATATCATGGACGGGGAGTTTGAGAAATTCCTTGGGGGGTTGGTCGAAGTCCAAGGCTTCTAAAAAGGCCTGGGACTTCTTGGAGTCGGACTCGAGTGGGATGGAAAGAGCCCCAGACATCTCCCGAAGGAATTTTGTAAATGAGGACTGCTCGGGCTTGGAGGTGGATTCAGCCATGGAGGGTTCCTCATCAGTGGAAGAGGCATCCTCCTCGGTACCGAGGGGGGATTGCTCCCATAAGTCAGGGTCCCTGATGGCCGGCTCAGCATGGCGGGTTTTAGAAAGGGACTTGCCAGATCTCATGGATACGGTGCCGGGGGATGAAGACCGGTGCCGATCTCTGTCCCGGGAGGAGTGGTGTCGATCCCGGTCCCGAGACGATCGATGTCGATCTTGGGTTCGGGATGGGTCCTCCGCCGTGCAGGTCTGTAATGTAGGCTGTGCCGATAAGACCGGCATCGAAGTATTCATCGGTACCGAGGGGGTGGCCACTGGCGTAGTGGTGCGAGGCTCGGGCCGGACCGGTACCGGAAGGAGCGGTGCCAGCAGGGTTGGGAGCAGTTCCTGAAGCTGGTGCTCGAGTTGCTCCTGTAATTTAGATTGGAGGATGGCCGAGATACGGTCCTCCAATGGGGGCACCGGTACCGTTTTACTTTTCTTCGGTACCATAGGTGCCGCTCTACGCTCCGGTGATGAGGAGGCCGATGAAGAGGCACTCACCGTTATCGGAGCGGAGCGCTTACGGGACTTGCGGGACGTCGGAAGGACCGGTGTCACCGCCGTGGCTGGAGGGCGCTCAAGGGAAGTGGAAGGCTTCTTAGCTGGCTTACCTGGCGCCAGCGACCCCGCAGAAGGATCAGGTGGTGTCGATGTTGACGGTGCCGATTTCGGCGGTGCCGTCGACGTCGGGGTCGGATCCATAGCAGAACCGGTGCCGAAGAGGAGATTCTGCTGAATTTGTCTATTTTTAAGTGTGCGTTTTTGAAGAGTCGCGCAGCGGGTGCAGGTGTCAGCCCGATGTTCCGGACCCAAGCACTGTAGGCACCAGTTGTGTGGGTCCGAAAGGGAAATCGGGCGTGCACACCGCTGGCACTTCTTAAAACCCGGCTGAGGGGGCATGAAGGGGAATACGGCCTCAGCGAAATCAAAGCCGGAGGCTTGTATGATGGCAACAGGCCCCGCTGGGGCCTGTTGAAAAATAAAGGAAAAAATAAAGTTGTTTTTTTTTTTTTTTTTGTAAATTAGACAGAAAGGAAAAACCCGAAGGAAAAAAGCAGAAAAAATCAAAATAACGCGAGCGGGAAGGCAAAAAAGGAGTGTTCAACAGCCGTTGAATACCACATGCGTCTTCTTCGCTCCGCGGAAACGAAGAAACTGGAGACCACGCACTCCTCCGTCGGGCGGGAAGGCACTCGCGCATGCGCGGTGCGGCCAACTAGAACTTTCTAGTTAAAAAGGTCCGTACCGGGGCTCCGTCGGTGACGTCACCCATACGTTAAGAATATGCTGCCTGCTTGTCCTGGGATAATCCCCAGAACCCCAAATACATACAATTGCAAAGCAAAATTAAGCACACTGGACAGCAAAATCGTCCCCGTCCCCCCCCCACATTCCAAAACAAACTATAATATCCCATCCTCCAGCACCAATAGAGGAACACAGTAGAAACATTCCCTCCTTACACTGAACCCATTGCTCCACCATAAAGACCATACCAACCCAGTCTCTATACCTAACTATAGCCTCCCCCCCCCCAACCCCCCCGGGCACAAGCATACACCCCGCAACAAGCACAACTCCTACACACTACCCCGGCCTAATCTGTATTTTCAGTGGCACTTGCCCGGATCATGCTACTGAAAATCTAGAGACCACCTCAGCGCTATCTGGGCAGTGTGGAGATGGAGCAGGGCGATATCCATGTAATTTAAGACCAAAAAAAAAGGGCCGTCTTAAGTTAACTGGGTAGCTATCTGGCTACTATCCTCAATTCGCATCTGCACTCTAGTAACTGTCAGCAGCCATCTAACTCAGGGGTGGGCAGCTCCGGTCCTTGAGGGCCGGAATCCAGTTGGGTTTTCAGGATTTCCCCAATGAATGCGCACTGGAAGCAGTGCATGCACACAGATCTCATGCATATTCATTGGGGAAATCCTGAAAATCTGACTGGATTCCGGCCCTCGAGGACCGGAGCTGCCCACTCCTGATCTAACCTGTACCTTGTAATCACTTTGTTTCCTGCAATACTGTATGCCGTTTTGAACTGAAAAGGTATGATGAGATAAAAATAAAGCTATTATTATTATTAATACCCAGATATTCAAAGTGGTAGCTGCTCAATGTGCGGCAGAGGTTAAGAAAGCAACTAGAATGTTAGGAATTATCAGGAAAGGAATGGAAAACAAAGATGAAAATGTTATAATGCCCTTGTATTGCTCTATGGTACAACTGCATCTCGAATATTGTGTGCCGTTCTGGTCACCATATCTCAAAAAAGATATAGCGGAATTAGAAAAGGTACAGAGAAGGGCGGCAAAAATTATAAACAGTATGGGATGACTTCCCTATGAGGAAAGGCTAAAGCGGCTAGTACTCTTCAGCTTGGAAAAGAGACAGCTCAGGGGTGATATGATAGAGGTCTATAAAATACTGAGTGAAGTAGAAAGGGTGGATGTGAATCGCTTGTTCACTCTTTCCAAAAATACTAAGACTAGGGAGTATGTGATGAAGCTACTAAGTAGTAGATTTAAAACAAACAAGAGAAAATATTTCTTCATATAACATATAATTAAACTCTGGAATTTGTTGCCAGAGAATGTGGTGAAATCAGTTAGCTTAGCGGGGTTTAAAAAAAGGTTTGGATAATTTCCTAAAAGGGAAGTCAATATGCCATTATTGAGATGGCTTGGGAAAATCCACTGCTTATTTCTAGGATAAGAAGCATAAAATCTGTTTTACTACTTGAGATCTAGCTAGGTACCTAGGACCTGGGTTGGCCTCTGTTGGAAACAGGATACCGGGCTTGATGGACCTTCGGTCTGTCCCAGTATGGCAATTCTTATGTATTTATCATTTGTCCTTTTCTTCCTACAAATATTTGCTGTTAATTGGCAAGTTCTTAATAAAGGAAAACCATCTCCTCATGATCTCAGAAAAGGGATCTTGTAAACAGAGCCCCATTCCCCCCCCCCCATGGATGGAAAGTTACTGTCAAGATCTTCCCTCCCCCACCTGTTGTCCCTGCTGCCCACTCATACCTGAGTACTCTTTCTTGATCTTGGGCAGCTCGGCCGGGCAGGAGCTGCTGACGGTGATGGCTGGTGTGCTCACACCCTGGGTGCTGTAGATGTCCAGAATGTTCCCAGAGACCGGTAACTAAGGAAGAGAGACAGAGACTATGGTCAGTTATGCTCTCAGCTCTCTCCCCAAAGACTCTGTGACCTTGGTTTTATCACATTCTCTCTGCTTGCCTTTGCTATAATCCCCTGCTCTCTCACCATCAGTGTAATGCTGCCATATGGCCTACTTTCAAAAAAAATGACAAACTACAGTGAAGAACAAATAACAATCGCTGGCTGATTTTACTGAAAGCCAGCTAGAGTGGAGGAGTAGCCCAACGGTTAGTGCAGTGCACTGAGAACCAGGGAAACCAGATTTGATTCCCACTGCAGCTCCCTGTGACTCTGGGCAAGATACTTAACCCTTCATTGCCCCAGCCCCGGGCACAAAATAAGTATCTCAAATATGTAAACCAGAGAGAATTAGGTTGAAAGATCACAACCTATGGATTTTAACAATTTAACTGATATTTTGGAAAATTATCAAGAAGAAATTGAATATTGTGGTACTATGATTATATCCCTAGTATTCAAACAAGACCTTAATGCTGCATTAAGAATTTTTTTCCAGAAATCTGACTTTGTTTTTGGGTCAGAAAATTTGGATCTTCCCTGACGTGACAAAAACTACTCAAGATCGTAGGAAGCTATTTTTAGCCATGAGGGAAGAAGTAAAAAGTCTGGGAGCTACATTTGTGCTTAATTATCCCTGTAAATGTTTAATCAGATACACTAGGACCAAATATGATTTTTTTTTTTTTTTTTGCTCCTGAGTACCTTCGTAGTTTTCTGTACACTAAGAAAATGCAGTAGGGCAGCCTAAAAGGAAAAATACTGGTTGTGTATTAATACGTTAAGCCATTTCATTATATATTAATGCCTAGAAATATAAGATCTCCTTGTCTTTTTCTTTATTGCTTTTTTTTCCAAGGTGTTGAGGACGTTTTAAGAGTTTAAAGATATGAATAATTATAATACTTAGATTTCTATGATTATCTACTTTAGTTTCCTTCTGATTTGATTCCTTAGTTATTTAATGATAGTCATATTTTCCATATACTCTGTTTTCTGTAACAAGTGGATTTATTTTGAGAGTGCATAAATAAATATTTTTTTTAAAAATGTAAACCAATTTGACTGTACCACAGAAAGGCAATAAATCAATTTCCATCCCCTTTTCTTGTGCAGTACTCCCCTTCTCCGACCTAGTCACTCCTTCAGCCATGGTTGGCAAAACATTCTAGAGAGAACACTATATAAATCATATTTTCTATAGAGAAAAAGCCCTTGGTGGAAAAAAAACCCCCAACAAACATCCTGACAGACAACCATCAGTAAATTTGTATTTTACTACATAACCAAAACATATGTTCCAATGTTCCTTCTGCCTGCTCACATTTAATATATAATGCATTTTATATACCCCACAGTTCCAATTGTTTCTGTGTAAAGTACGCCTGATACATAGACTTACAGTATTTAGTAACATTCTTGTAATTGAGCACTATGTGTCAAAGCTGGAATTCTGTTAGCATTCACTTTCATATCCCATGCTCCAAATGACATATTTAAATCTTTTTCCCATCCCCTGCTATATTGTCCCAACTCTTTTCTTGGCAAGGTCCAGGCAATTGCTTTGTATGTATTTGAGACTGAGACATCCTCTTCACTCCCATATGCTGATCTAATGTGGCCCAGCCGTGTTTCAGCTGATAGTACACATATCGGTTCCCCCATCTGAACCGCACCCATCTTTGTATATCTTCATAGTCTTTCAAAGCCCCATCATCCTTCATCACTTGTTCCAATCTCCATATCCCTTCTTTTACCCAGTTTACAAATGCTACATTCTTACTCCCCTGCATAAATAATATGTGACCCCTCAATGGAATCTGTCACACCCAGATCTCCTCCCAAGATCTTAACTAACCATCTCCACTAGTGCTGCCCGATTTCTTATTCGAATCGATTCACCGATTCACTTTGGGCAAATCGATTAAAAAATATAAAAATTGGCCTCCCGATTCAGTGACTGACTCTCCCCCCATCCCCCTAAAGCAGGAGCGTCAGCGCTGCCTCTTGCTGTGCTTTTGAGGGCAAGGAGGGAGGGCCAATCGGGAAATGCTGCGTTGTATGGCTTTCCCCCCCCCCCCCGGCCTTCCGCTCTTCCATTTACCTAATTTCAGCAGCGAAGCAGCCTGCAGAGAGGATTACCAGTGCTAGCGATTCTTGTAGGCTACCATCAGCCTCCAGAGCTGTTGTTTCCTCTGCTGCGATCCTGCTTCTGACATCAGAGGAGGAGCAGGACCGCAGCAGAGGGAAGACAGCTCCGGAGGCCGATGGCAGCCTGCAAGAATTGCTAGCACTGGCAATCCTCTCTGCAGGCTGCTCCACTGCTGGAATTAGGTAAATGGAAAAGTGGGAAGCCAGGGGGAACATGCAGGCTTTAGAGGGGTGCAGGCCTTCAAAGAGGGGTTCAGACCTTCAAAGGGGGGGGGGCCTGGTGTAGAAGTACACGGAGGGAGGGAGGGAAGGGGAGTTCAAAGTAGAGAATGACACGGTGACAAAATTCATCACCGTTCCCGTCCCCGCGGATAACCGCAAGAAATAATCCCATGTCATTTTCTAGTGTCTATTTCAACCTCGGTCCTTCTACACCAGCATTCTTCAAAGCAAAGCTTGCGGGTCAGTGGTTGTGCCCAATTTTACTTTGATTCTTCCCTCTCTCCTTAAAGAATGACATGAAGATGGTTATCCGCCGGGACGGGAACGGTGATGAATTTTGTCACCGTGTCATTCTCTAGTTCAAAGAGACGTGCACATGCCGGACTGGGGGGGGGAAGAAATAATGGGTCTAAAACAGAGGAGAGGGAGAGAGATGGTGGACAATGGGATTTAGGGAGGGAAAGAACAGAAAGGAAGAAAAGTTGGACACAAAGGATGGTGTAGAGGGGGAATAGAGATACTGGATAGGAGGGTAGTTGGAAAGAGAAAGGGAGACCTGGTGGACCCTGGGGTAGTGGGGAAGGAGGGAGAGATGCTGGATGAAAGGGTAGTTGAGAAAAGGAGAGATGGTGTATCTGGGAATGGTGGGGTCCATCGCTGCAGCTGTGGGAATGGAGATGAAAAAAAGGAAAGATGCCAGACCTCCAGGGGAGAGAAGGGAAACGGAAGGGAAGGACAGAGATGGAAGATGGATGGTTAACACGGAGAAAGAAGAAAGAAGGAGACCCTGGCAAGCGAGTTATCAGAAGACAACCAGAGCCTGGGACCAACATGATTTGAATAATGACCATACAGCAAAAGGTAGAAAAAATAATTTTATTTTATGTTTTGTGATTATAATGTATCAGATTTGAAATGTTTATCCTGCCAGAGCTGGTGTTAGACCGCGAACGTGAGCTAGGATTTAACAAAGAGAGGAAAATCTTTTTTGCTTGTTTATTTTGTTTACACCACAGTGCCAGTGTGGGTAGGAGAGGGCAAAGGGGGTGAAGAGGCTATAAAAGTGGTGACAAGGCTATAAAATAAACCCACCCAATTTTGGGGAAAAAACCGCCCAATTTGGCAGGAAAATTGTATCGAAAAATTGATACAATAGGCTGAATCGAACTCAAAATTTTTTTTCCTGAATTGGGCAGCACTAATCTCCACACCCCCTACAAAGAGCACAATAATATGCTATCTTTAAATCTCTCTGGTAGCTGTGCTCACTTCACATGCATGAAAGAATATAAATGTTTAGGGATATCATAACTGGCATATATTTTTGTGTCTTTAAGATGCAATCACCAACGGGCCAGAGTTAACATGTGTAATTATAATACTGTATGTGTGGTATCTCCAATTCCTCTTGATTCCAGCGTCCCACCATATAAATAAATTGTATTTTGGGGTTTCTCTGTGCCCAACAAAAATGTGCAATCTATTCAATTTACATATACTTTTCATAAGTAATCTAATGGGTATAGTTTGAAATAAATAGCCATTTTGGCAAAATCATCCTCCATATTAGATTTACCCTCCCCAACAGCAAAAGAGGAATAGCTTTCCAGCTCTCCAACAACTACCTGCTCTCCTGCATCATTCGTAGCACATTAAATTGGTATAGTGACGGCACCTGCATAGTAAGCTGTACCCCCAAGTATTTAAAGGATCCCTCTGCCCAACTTAAGAGAAACCAGACCCCTTCCCTTGTTCAAAAGTAGACTGAAATCCCACTTTTTTGAGACAGCTTTCAACTCATAACCCTACTCCCCTCTGCTCACTACCGTAGCCAACAGTTTAACCATCTCCTCTAACTATAATCCCTACTTGGCATCCTGTTTGCCTGTGTTGATCATTTAGATTGTCTCCCTTGTGACTCTGTACAGTGCTGTGTACATCTGGTAGTGCTCTACAAATAATAGTAGTAATCCCTGCCCCCATTTCACCTACAGCTCATCCGAAGAGGGAAGTGCCGCCGATTTATCCTCAATCCTGCATAATCTCCATTTTCCTTTAAAATTTCTATATCTGCAAGAACAATGTAATCTGACTGTAGGAGACTTTTTTTTGCATATAGACAGAAGTGCTATTGTGTTGCCTTTTTGGACGTTGCGAGCCGTTGGTCCGTTTTCCTATGGAAGGGTGAATTCAGGCTTTTGTAGTGGCTTCACAATATCTTGGCTGCATTGAGATCTTCAGCAGCTTTTCTTTTTTGGAGATACACAGGAGGCACTGCAAGATTGCTGGAGTGCCGACCTGGGACTACATAGACACTCTATTGATTTTGTGCAGTTGATTCGTCAGATTCTTGAGATCTCTAATACAAAGGGGTATTGCCAGTGATATTTATTTCTTTCTTGTCTCAGTAACCCCTTGTAGCTCTTTCCTCTTCCTTAAGGTCAGTGTTCTCCCCAGAAATTTTTTCCAGCCAGGTGGCATGAAAAAGTAGCCAGGTGGGGCGGGACGGGGAAATTTGGTGGTGGGGAAAATTAAATGTGTACTATTTTTATTAGTTAATTATTTTCCAATGCTCAATATGACTTCCTTTTTTAAGGTTTGACACTTGTGCCAGAATATTTTTACTAAATTTAAGAAGTATCCAATTCTAGAAGTGAATAATTAGATATTTGCCGTCTTAAAAATGGTATAGAGGTGTAGAAAAGGGAAATGCGTTAATGAAGTCATTAAGTTCAATCTAGCCATTTATTTCTGCATGAATTTAAACAACTAAAAAAAGATAAATATAGCTCATCCAGTCATACAAGTCACAGCTCTACAGCACCTCTAATAATGTTTTGATCACTAGGTTCCTTCCTGAGGTCTCACTGAGGATATGAAATAGATGCAATGCCAACTTCCAGACTTCTTCCACATAATTTATGGAGAGATGTTACTGAGCCTTGAAGGAGACCTGTGTGATTGCACTACAGCAAAATAAAAAAGTAGCAGATAAAGATCAAAGTGAGAGCTAGGGCAAAACAGTTTAGGTAAAGATGCAGGTAATAATTAGCAATGTATTAAAAATATTTTATTTTTATTTGCTTATAATGTCATTTGAAAGCTGCTTGATGTTAATACAACTTTAATTTAATTCTTTATTCGAGGGGGGGGGGGGACAACACCACTTACATCAACAGTAAAGTTAGAATAGGGTCATTAAATCCAGTGGCGTACCTAGTATATATGACAGCCAGTGCGGATCATTTTTTAACAACCCCCTTTATTTTTAGTAATAATCCATGAGTCACACAACAAGGGTGCACCTAGGAAAAGACAGCATCTTAAACACTGCAGTGAGCACTAGAACACCAACACACACATTGTAAAACAAAACAAGCCAGATCCTGCACAGTCAATTGATCCTGTACAGTTGATGCTAACAGAAAACCATGTCCTTTTCATACACACAGAATACAGATACACCCTCGCCCAATATGGAATAATCACAAACTAAAAATTCAAATATGTAGATAAAAGTTAAACTGAACCGCTAAGAAACCAGACTCTGCATACAATGCAACACCACAGAAACAGTGACACATGTCCCCTAATACTGCGCAAAATATAAAGAAATAGATGTAAATTTGGGCAATTTTTTTTTGACTAAACCCCTTTCCTCAGGTCAGGACAGGATACAATAACAACAGTATACTGTACCGTCTTGAAGAAAATCAACACAGTTACAATACTAACTGATTCTACGTAAAGCAACAACAAAATTTTTTTTTTTTTACCTTTTGTTCTTTCTGCTTTAAATCATCTTCTCTTCGCTCTCTTCTTTCTATTCAGCGTTTGTCCTCTCTCCCTTCCATACATCTGTCCTCTCTCTTTGCCCCTTCCACCCAGCCTCAGCAATCTCTCTCTCTCTTTCTACTACCCCTTCCACCCTCTCTCTGCCCCTTGCATCCACTGTCCACCCTCTCTGTCCTTTCCATCCAGTGTCCGCCCTCTCTCTCTCTCTTTTCCATATGGCATCTTCCCTTTTTCTATGTACCTTCAATAAACTGTATATCCTGAGCTCTTTCTCTCCTTTGTACATGATTCATTTCAGCTTCACCCCCCTCTCCATATTTTTTTTGTCTCCACCCCCTCCCCTATGCTCTGGCATCTCTCTCTTCACCTTTCCTTCCCTCCCCCCATGCCCTGGCATCTCTCTCCTATCTTTCCCTCTCCCTCCTTTCTATGGCACCTCCTCTCCTTCCTTTCCCTCTGGCCTGGCATTTTATGTCTCCTTAGTTTCCCTTCCCTCCCTCATGCTCTTCCATCTCCCCCTCCATTATCTGGCATCTCTTCTCCTTCCTTTCTCTCCCTCCTTCCTTCCTTTCATCTTGTCTGGCATCTGTCTCTTCCCCCCCATATGCCCTGACATCTCTCTTTCCCCCTCCATGGTCTGGTAACTCCTTTCCTTTCTCTCCCTCCCATGATCTTGGAATCTCTCTCCTCTCCCTTCCCTGGTCTTCCTTCTCCCTCCTTCCCTTTCCCCCTCAACTGGGTGCATCAGTAGCATTTCTCTTCCCATCCCCCCCTCACACACACGTAGGCAGATTCGCTACAGACAGGTCAGCGACGGAGGGAAGCTTACAACTTGCTGCTCTTGCTTGCTTCAGGCCTTCCTCGTTGCCGGGTCCTGTTTTCATGGAAACAGAAAATAGGCAGGACCCGGCAGCTAGAAAGGCCCGAAACAAGCAAGAGCAGCAAGTTGTAAGCTTCCCTCCGTCACTGACCTATCTCCCACATGCTCTGGGGCTCTAATGGTACCACTGTCCATGCCAGCTTCCCTTCTCTTCCCTACTGCCCACCTCAGGACGTAACTTCCGGTTTTGGAGGGAAGAGAAGGGAAGCCGGAATACACAGTGGTACGGTTAGGGCCCCAGAGCACGGGTTCAAGTTGCTTGCTGCCATTTAAAAAAAAAAAGTCTGGCGGGAGTCAAACACTGAACTTTCGCCGGCTCTTCAGGCTGTGCCAAGTCAGCTCGGGGAATCTCCAAGCCGGTGAGAGGGTTTTTTAAATGTTGAGCAGCAGCGGCAGCAGGATTCACGACAGATGACAGCTGGGCACTCACCTAAATTAGCCAGGCAGAGCCCGGGTAAAAGGCGCTAGGGAGAACACTGCTTAAGGTAATGCTGCCAAACCTTGGTACACCGCAATAGGCCACACTTTCATTTATAAGTACCTTGCTTCTATGTCACTTGCAGAATCTCTTCCTTCACACTACAGTTCTCCCCCAAAATTTGTGGGGTTTCTGTTCCAAATGCGGTTTTGGAGCGGATTGGAGGCAGGAGAGGGCAGCTGGGGTGGTGGCAGGTGAGGAAAATCGGGTACACGATCTTTCACGGTATTTTCCGACCGCCTCTTCCGGGAACTAGTCTGGCTACACCAATAAGGAGCTGCTTTAACATGCTATCTGGCGTGTCAAAGCAACTCCTGATTGGTGTAGGCTGACTTTAGTTCCTGGAAGAGGCGGTCAGAAAATACCGCGAAAGACTGAGTCCGCAATTCGCAAACCGTGAATTTGTGGGGGTGTACTGTATATGAAGTCAGACATATTACTATGTCCCTGGTCATGCTGGTCATCCCAGTGTTCTATGCGTACGTTCTATGCCTACCGCCATTGTGCCAGTTATCTCCATGTGCCAATCCTCACATTACTATAGCCACCTGCTGCACATCTTGATATTCCTCAGGGATGCCTTTCAGGCACAAATTACAGCACCGAGTTCTATTTTCTAAGTCCTCCAGCTTTTCCCAGATCTCTGTATCATTAGTCTGGACAGCTGTTCGCATGTCCACCAAGTCTTCTGCCACCTCATCCACTCAGGCCTCCAGTTCATTCTGGCAGCAACCTAGTTCCTGCAATTCCTGTTTTATATCCGACTTAATAGATACAGAAGACATTCTAAATTCAGCCATCATTTCCACAAAGCCCTGTATGACCTCCAATCGCTGCTCACTGTCTTTCTCACCGTCTCCATCATTTATCAGCTCCACACAGTTCCCCAGTTCTGTGGCCGCCGCCATCTTTGATATACTCGGGGGACTGTGTTTCTCTGTATTCGCTCCAGTTCTGCCGCTAGCTAGCCAGTATGCCTCCAAGTTCTGTTGTGTGGTCATTCTCTCTTCAGAGTTAAGGAGACCCCCAAATTAAAGGGAATGCTGCACTATTAAGGGTGCTTTTGATGAATTCACCATGGCCCCAGTGGAGCTTCACTCCTTCGCGTCCTACCACATCAGCAATGCCACTTCCTCCCCAAGCACTGGAGACTCTTAAATCAAGCCAGTGGCACCCAATATACAGTATTCCACTAAACCACATTTTTTTTCCATCCCCAACTGCACTTCTTGGAACTTGAGGGCTTTCCCTTTCCATTCATTACTTGGGGTCAATAATCATTAGCAATGCAGGGTTTATGCTTTACTTCTTTACCATAATGTCCTGTTTTCTTGCATCAAGCTTTTTATTAGCAGGAATGGGAATGTCCCTGGATGATGGCACTGTAAAGAATTAAAACATTGTGGGCCTGATTCCAAGTGGTACCTGGACTGAGGATGCCTAGCCAAGTTCCAAGCGGAACTCAAAATTAATTAGGTTAATTGACATGGTAATAGAGTTAGTTTGGTAATTAACCACGCCATTAAAAAATAATAATAATTAAGAATTCCGTACAGAACTCTGAGATGCACCTACTGGCACCTAGGCCCAAATTCTGTAACCAGCGCCTAAAGTTAGGCACCTATTTCAGAGGCACCCATCTAAATTGAATAACAAGCTCAATTAAGCTTTTTAATCAGAACAGATTGAAACATAAGCACCTCTCAAGAACACGTGATTCTGTAAAAAGGCGCCTCTAAAAATTTAGGCGGCCTTCAAACAAAAAGGCGCTATGCATGTTAGGCATGGGCGTGGCTACATGTTAGGCGCTTTGTTGCAGAATCACTGCTCTTAAGCAAGTTTCATTATAATATTTGATATAATCGCAGTATCCAAATCCAGTGTGATTTATTTACTCAGCTAGGTGCCTAACTTTTAGTTGTGCCTAGAGCTGGCCTATTTCGTGATTCATTAAACAGCACTCAATTTTACTTGAATCGCGCTGAACAGTGCCTAATTAGGTGCCTAACTTTTGGGCGCTTCTTATAGAATTTGCCCTCTAATGACACCTACCTGAAGAGTGGGCATGGTCGGGGAGCCGAGAATAGGCATGGTATGACGCAGGCGCTGGTAGATTAGGCCAGGAAAATTCTGGCTTAAAATACCAGCGCCCAACGTTACGATGACTACCTAAGTTGAGGACACCATTCTGTAAACAGCGCCAAGCAGCTGACTGACAACCATGCCAAGCGGCGCCTAGAGGATAGGCACTGTTTATAGAATCAGCCCCTGTCCCGAGTGTTACTCTGATACAAAAGAGAGTTTCCAGCAGATGAAACTCTAAACACCAGGCCTTCAGACATCGAAAGTGAGAGGTGTAACCAATTCCCACTCTGTGCTACACAACCTGCAACTGTCTGTTTTACCATTTTTTTTCTTTGCAGGCAGTCCACCATTCTCTCTGTAGCACATTATCTTGTGCTGCAATTTGCTATCTTTATGGGCAAGTTCACCTTTCTCAGACTATTTCCATGCCAAATTTTGATCGATTGCCAATCTAACTTTATATTTCCTGCTGTATTTGCTCCATAGCTACTCTATTCTCTTTGCTTGCTAATTTAATTCTATACATTTTCCCCCTATGGGGAATACGTTCCTTCTTTTCATGTGGGCCTAGTGACCTTGGTGAAAAGAAATTGCCTGTAGTGATTTCTGTTAGGACTTGGCTGATCTTACATATCATACTTTTGGTGTCAAGTTTAACTCAGGTAGCCTTTCCTTCTCCTTGACATCAGCATACACGGACAAGGAACTCAATCGCCTGGTCTCTTGAGAATTTCACTTTACCTTACTGAGCCTCAACTCTGGTTCTGTTTATGTTATTAATGCTCACAGATGACAGAGTGCCCACATTTATTTTCAACTGAGTTTTCCTTTTTTTAAAAAAAAATAATTTTTATTGATAGTGCAGCCATGACCTTTAACTGAACGGTTCTAGTCACGCTACACCAAGCAAACTAGCTTGTGTTTGGATTTCAGCATATTCATTGTCTCCTAATGAAGGCACCTTTTCATGCCAAAACTAAAATTGATACACTGGTTTTAAAGCCATCTCTCTTGCCTTCCTTTTGTTTCTTCTATTATACTAAGGCAAGACTCTGTCTTTTTGTTGTCTGTTTATGTTATCACCTGGGACACTCCCATTCCCTCTGAATATGATTTTGGCCCTGCAGTTTTCACTACCTGCAGCAGCAGATCCCCCCAGTGCTTTCTGCTTCCTCTTACCGTGCTAGGAAGCTGCAGCCCTCCAGCATCCATGAAGCCCAGCATATCATCGTTGATGCTCGACTCCAGGCTAATGATCTCATCAATTACATCATCAATCTGTGCCAGCAAAGAGCAAAGGAGAAAGAAAGTCAGAGCATGAAGTAGCTACAAATCAGTCTCATCCCCTACAGGAGATACATATCAGTACTCCAAAGACACCAAAAACAAAGAGGCTGCTCTCTTAAAAGTTGTCTAGAGTACAAAAAAATCCTCCACACACACTTATAGGCCTTACCTCCTTCTCTGAGCTGGAGCCAATATTCAGCATGGCCATAGGGCTGTTGAGGCCACTGCCAGATCCTTGGGGTACAGCAGGCTTGGGAGCAGAGGCTGCCTGTGGAGAGTGGACCCCAGCGAGGGCCTGGGTGGCTCGTTTGTTACCCATGGTGGTAGATAGGTACTCTTTCACCTGCTGCCTCTGGGCCTGCTGGATGTGATACTTAGTTGGATTTTCCAGGTGCGTCTGGACCTGCAAGAAAGGATAAGCAAGCCCAGGAATGAAAGAGCCACTCCTGGCACTGTCTACATAGTTCAATAACACTATTATTATCCCACTACATTCCTCCTTAGTATAAGTGTAGAATGGTTTCTTGCAGGTAAGAGATGTTCTTTTAACCCTTTCCAGAAGATGGAACACCTTTTCAGAAGGGGTGATGCAATCAGGATTGTAAAGGCGTAGCACAATCCTTTGTGATATTGCTCTTGTGCAATCAATGCTTCTTAACACCCACTTCCCTTAAAAAGGGACAGGATTTGCTACACCCCCTCCTCACCTTCAGAACTTCCACAGGCACTTGTGCAGCAGCCGGACGAACACCGGGAGTCACGCTAATGGCTGCTGTGGCAGGGCCTGCAGCCGCAGCCTTCTCGGCCAGAAACTGGGCGGCTTGCTGCTGCTCCCTTCGCTCCTGTTCCTGGGCCTGGGCGCGCATCAGCTGCTGGCGCAGCAACACCCGAGAAGACATGGCGGAGTGAGGCACCTGCACTGTGGGGTGCGCTGGAGCTACCTTCTCTGTGGGCAGGCTGTGGAACAAGCACAGGACAAGACAAGACATTAAGACACATAGCTGTCCCTTTAAGGCCACCGTGTTCATAATTCCAGACTTCATTCCTTTCATCTAGCTGCCTCCTATGCCTGGAATAAATTACCCGAGTTTGTCCGCCAAGCTCTTTCCCTTGTTTAAAAGCAGACTGAAAACCCACCTTTTTGATATAGCTTTCAATCCTTAACCCTACTCCTCTGCCCTCCAACGCAGCCAGCTGATTAACCGTTCCCCTTTAACTGTATCCATGACATCTTGTTTATCTTTGGGAAGCAGAGCTGAGATTATGATGTTATAATGCCTCCTTCCACCAATAAAAGACAACCTCATCAGTGATGTCACAATGGCTTGATTGTCCTGTAACTGAGTTTGTCTGCCAAGCCCCTTCCCTTGTTTAAAAGCAGACTGAAAACCCACCTTTTTGATATAGCTTTCAATCCTTAACCCTACTCCTCTGCCCTCCAACCCAGCCCTCTGATTAACCGTTCCCCTTAACTGTATCCATGACATCCTGTTTGTCTGTCTTGTCTTTTTAGATTGTAAGCTCTTTCGAGCACTGACTGTCTTCTTTGTGCCTCTGTACAGTGCTATGTACATCTGGTAGCATTATAGAAATAATTAGTAGCAGTAGTAATAATAGTAATCTATAGGGCCTTCAGGGTCCAGGACCTCACTATTAACATTTCTTCTCCCACCTCAGCACACCCTTCCAGCCCTAACTCTCTAGAATTCTAGATGATCTCCTAGGGTCCCATTTGGCCCTATCTTTATGTGCATCAGTGCAATGTGGGCATGGGGCTCGGATGGTGATCTGCTCTAAAGCTAGCCCTGCTATTTTACTGTTTAATTATAAAACAGGGCTTTTCCAATTTCTTTATGGTAAAGGGTGCTCTTTGAAGGGAGGGCCACATCAGATTCTTATAGCAGATGTATATATACCCAGAATGGGTGTGGAGGACACAAGATGGCTGAATATAATTCCTGTGTGAAATATAATGAGTGAAGAAGCTTCATTTCTTCACTATGTATGGATTTTCCCAAAAAGTTCAGTTTATTATTATTAATTTTAAAAAACAATTTTATTAAACTTTTCCAAAACTAAGGGCATATTTTCAAAGCACTATGAAACTTTGTAAGTCTAAGTGCTTTGAAAATGAGCCCCTAATAGTAACCTACTATATAACCAACAAAAGTGCAGCTTTTTAGAATGGTGTCTTCACTCCTCACTCCCTCCTGAGGAAGGGAGAGTGAAAATGTGAAGAGAAATGCCTTCTGGATATAGTAAGAAACGTAATCTTCAACTTCCCCCCCCCCACTACTACTACTATTTATCACTTATATGACGCTGAAAGGCGTAAGCAGCGCTGTACATTTTGACATTTAATAGACGGTCCCTGCTCAGAAGAGCTTACAATCTAACTTGGACAGACAGACAGGACATATAGGGTTGGGGATGCAGAACCCAAGGTGAGAGGAGTTATGAGTTGAAAGCATTCTCAAAGAGGTGGGCTTTTAACTGGGCCTTGAACACTGCCTGAAACTTCAGCCATGTCCCCCTCCTCTTCTGAGAAAGGGCTCCAGGCTGTATCTCCCCAGACTAGCGTCTCCCCTTCCTTTCCTAACCTCCTCCTTACCTCTCAATTCAGCATCTTCTCCATCCACTCTACCTTTTCCCAGAACTGGGCCAAAGTAGCAAACTGACTCAACATCATTGGCTGGATCAAGGGATTGTGGCGCCCTGAGCCAACTTTTGTATGGCCATCCTCCACACACACCCCATTCTAACACCTCAGTGCCTAAATGTAAATGCCATATGCATTCTAACTACAGAATAACTTACACACATGAGTGTAAGGTTCACAGGTTTCCTGTAGGATTTGCTGTATTGCTTGTGTGGTGTGGGGGGGGTATGTTATAAAAACATAAGAATAGCACCATCAAGCCCAGAAGCCCGTTCTCACGGTGGCCAATCCAGGTCACTAGTACCTGGCCAAAACCCAGTGGCTTCCCCCATGTCTTTCTCAATAACATACTATGGACTTTTCCTCTAGGAAACTGTTCAAACTTTTCTTAAAACCAGCTACTCTATCTGTTCTTACCACAACCTCCGGCAACCAATGGCGTACCAAGGGGGGGGGGGCGGGGGGGGCGGTGCGCACCGGGTGCCAGCCCTAAGGGGGTGCTCCCGGCCTTGCCGTTCAGTCCCCCCCACCACCCCCAAAGGACCGCTCGCCCCACTGACCTTCCTGCACCACCTGTGAAGCAGCCCGCAGCAGGATCGCGAAGTCAGCGTCAGCGATCCCTGCGCTGCTTAGGCGCTGCTTCCTGCGCTGCGATCCAGCCCCTCCTCTGACGTCAGAGGAGGGGCGGGACCGTGGCGCAGGAAGCAGCGCAGGGATCGCTGACGTTGACTTCGCGATCCTGCTGCGGCTGCTTCATAGGTGGTACGGGGAGGCCAGGGGGGCGAGCGGTCCTTCGGGGTGGGTCGGGGCATCAGGCCTTCAGGGTGGGGCGGGCGGGCAGGCAGGCAGGCTTTCAAGGGGGGAGGGGGTGACAGGCAGGCAGGCAGGCCTTCAAGGGGGGGACAGGCCTTCGGGGGGGGGGTGCAGACCTTCAAGGGGTGCAGGCCTTCAAGGGGGGTCAGGCAGGCCTTCAGGGGGGGTGCAGGCCTTCGGGGGGGGTGTAGGCCTTTGGGGGAGTGCAGACCTTCAAGGGGGTGCAGGCCTTCAAGGGGGGGGGACAGGCCTACAAGGGGGGGACAGGCCTTCAAGGGGGGGACAGGCCTTCGGGGGGGTGCAGACCTTCAAGGGAGTGCAGGCCTTCAAGAGGGAGACAGGCCTTCAAGGGGGGGAAAGGCAGGCAGGCAGGCCTTCAAGGGGGGGACAGGCCTACAGGGGGGGACAGGCCTACAAGGGGGTGGGACAGGCCTTCAAGGGGGGGACAGGCCTTCGGGGGGGTGCAGACCTTCAAGGGAGTGCAGGCCTTCGGGGGGGGGTGCAGGCCTTCAAGGGGGGGAAAGGCAGGCAGGCAGGCCTTCAAGGGGGGACAGGCCTACAAGGGGGGGGAGAAGCTACAAGGGGCTGGGACAGGCCTTCAAGTGGGGGACAGGCCTTCGGGGGGGTGCAGGCCTTCGGGGGGTGCAGACCTTCAAGGGGGGGGACAGGCAGGCAGGCCTTCAAGGGGGGGACAGATCTAGAAGGGGATGGGACAGGCCTCCAAGGGGGGTGCAGGCCTTCAAGGGGGGACAGGCAGACCTTTAAGGGGGGACAGGCCTTTGGGGGGGACCATGATTTAGAAGTACACGGAGGGAAGGGGGTGTTCAAAGAGACGTGCATATGCCAAACTTTGGGGGGGGGGAAGAAATAATGGGTCTGAAAATAGAGGAGAGGGAGAGAGATGATGGACCATGGGATTTAGGGAGGGAAGGAACAGAAAGGAAGAGAAATTGGACACAAGGGATGGTGTGGAGGAGGGATAGAGATACTGGATAGGAGGGTAATTAGGAAAAGAAAGGGAGAGATGGTGGACTCTGGGATGGTGGGGAAGGAGGGAGAGATGCCGGATGAAAGGGTATTTAAGAAAAGGTGGATCTGTGGAGGGAGATGAAAAAAAGGAAAGATACCAGACTTCCTGGGAAGGGAAGGGAAATGGAAAGGGAGGACAGAGTTGGCAGATGGATGGTTAGCATGCAGAAAGAAGGAGACCCTGGCAAGCAAGTTATCAGAAGAAAACCAGAGCCTTGGACCAACAAGATTTTAAATATAACCAGACAACAAAAGGTAGAAAAATTAATTTTATTTTCTGTTTTGTGATTATAATATGTCAGATTTGAAATGTGTATCCTGCCAGAGCTGGTGTTGGACTGCAAACGTGAGCTAGGATTTAACAGAGAGGAAAAGTCCTTTTTGTTTCTTTATTTTATTTACACCACAGCGCCAGTGTGGTTAGGAGAAGCCAAAGGGGGTGAAAAAGCTATAAAACCCATCAGGAGTTTTGAAAAAAATCACCCAACTGGGCAGGAAAATCGAATTGAAAAACCAATTCAATAGGGCTGAATCGA
This sequence comes from Geotrypetes seraphini, assembly GCF_902459505.1. Lineage (NCBI taxonomy): Eukaryota > Metazoa > Chordata > Amphibia > Gymnophiona > Dermophiidae > Geotrypetes > Geotrypetes seraphini. Next base: position 461,774,288 of record NC_047084.1, read on the forward strand.
ATCAAAAATTTTTTTCCTGTATCTGGCAGCATTAGTTTGCGCTACTGTCTTAGACTTTAGGATCTGGGATTGGGGAGAGATGGCATCCTCAGTACTTTATAATGCAAGTGAAATGAGGATTTGGTCAGACTTTTGAAGGGTCTGCAGAAAAAAAATATTGTATAGGCCGGGGACATGAGACAGCAGGAAATGGGAACTTTTCTTCCTTCTATTTTTGTGAATGGAAAGGCTGAGGATGTCAGAGAGTTCAGTTAAAATATGTGCTTTATAAGAAAATATAATAATGTGTTTTATAAAGTTTATAGCATAGCTGGCCTACCCAGTGAGGTGTTCCTAGTGGTGATGGTGGCAGCGTGTCAATGTGTTGAGAGGAAGAGGTGGTCTGGAAAATTCTGCTGAGCAAACTCCGGGCCCATTTCCACCCCCCAGTTTGTCCACTCCACTCAACTGGTTCACACACTGAGTGGGTCTTTGGGTGTTGTTTTGGGATCTCTTCCAGTGGTTTATCTCCTTCTGGTCCAAGGAAGGAAACTTTGTTATCCTTAGCATTGACCTACAGAATATGTTTGTAACAGCACTGCTTGTGTGGCATTAGGCTATGTAGTGATCGAAAGAAAAAAACAGACCTTTGCACATTTTTGCACTATATGGTGGGTGTATGAGGAGATTCACATTTCCTGCACAGCTAAGTCAATGTGAAGTTACCTTGTGCTGTATTTGACATCTAGCAAGGTCTCTGTTTGAAAGGAAAGATCTAAACTTAAAAATGAAGTGGCCAGAAGTTATGGTAAAAGCAGATAGTGTAGCTGGTTTTAAGAAAGATTTGGACAAATTCCTGGAGGAAAAGTCCATAATCTGTTATTAAGACATGGGGGAAGTGTCTGCTTGCCCTGGATCGGTAGTATGGAATGTTGCTACTCTTTGGGTTTTGACCAGGTATTAGTGTCCTGGATTGGCTACCATGAGAATGGGCTACTGGGCATGATGGACCATTGGTCTGACCCAGTTAGGCTATTCTTATGTTATGTTCTCATCTGTAGGGGCCTTTGTTTTCACTTCTTATTTTAATGTATTTTTTTTCTGGGAACTTATCAGTGTTTTTTATAATGGGAACAAAAATGGAAGAGAATTAATGTGTGTGGGATGAGGGGGTAACTAATTTCTTCAGCTAAATAATTCAATCCACTTCAAACAGACATAGGAGAACTCACGCACCATTCACACACCCTCCAACCAAAAACGTCAAAAGAAAAAACTGTTCGACAACCTCTTAGCCATTCGAGCTGCAACACTCGACCCCCAACTCTACAACCAATTGACATCGACCACAGACTGCAAAACCTTCAAAAAGAAATAAAAACCCTTCTATTCAAAAAACACATAAAACCGAACTAACACAATCAGAACTGTCCCAAGCATCACCTGCAACTACTCCATATGTACTTCTGATGTCATGACAATTCAGACATAATTTATGTTATGTTATGTTATGTTTGGAATATAAGAAAATTTTCACTGCCTGTTTCTATTCTGACCATTTATTCTGTTTCATGGTCATTACAAAAAATATTTTTTTACATAGGGGGGGGTGTCAAAAAATGATGGGCCCCGGGTGCCACATACCCTAGGTACGCCACTGCCGGCAACACGTTCCCGAGCTTAACTATTCTCCGAGTGAAAAAATATTTGCTCCTATTGGTTTTAAAAATATTTCCCTGTAACTTCATTGAGTATCCCCTAGTCTTTGTAATTTCTGACGGAGTGAAAAATCGATCCACTTGATGTAGTAAGTTTCGATCTTATGATATTTTGCACTGTTTTCTGTATTTCTGGTTTTAAATTTTCTTCTGTTTATGCTTTTTTTTTTCTCCAATAAAAGCGTTAATTATAAATGTGGAACCCATTCTTTCTGTCCATGGCAAACAAACTAAGGAGTGGCATTAAATGCTGAACTCCCCAAAGGTATCGGCCTATTAGCCTGCTCATATTATGCTCTAAATAACATTTTGTACAATTTGGGAAGTACCGTATTTTCACGTAGATAACGCGCACCCGTGTAAAACGTGCACACGGGTATAGCGCGGGGGAAACCGAAATATATGTTAAAAAAATTTTGTATACCGCGCATGCTGCCCGACTCTCCCGTCGCCGCCCGACTTTCCTTTCACCCGCCCCGACTCTCCTCTCCCCCTTGAAGTCCTGTCTCCACCCTGAAAGCCTGATGCCCCCCCCCGACGTCCGATTCACCCCCCCCCCCCGCAGGACCGCTCGCACCCCCACCCCGAAGGACCGCTCGCACGCACCCGCACCCTCACCCTGAAGGACCGCTCGCACCCTCTTGGCGGTCTCGCCCTTTCTCTGACATCAAGCCCTCTTGCCCCACCGACTCCCCGACTCCCCGACACGATCGGGGCAAGAGGGAGCTCAAGCCCTCTTGCCCCAGCCAACCGCGGCACCCCCGACATGATCGGGGCAAGAGGGAGCTCAAGCCTTCTTGCCCCCCCCCCCCGACTCCCCAACATGATCTGGGCAAAAGGGAGCCCAAGCCCTCTTGCCCCACCGACTCCCCAACTCCCTGACAATATCGGGCCAGGAGGGAGCCCAAGCCCATCTGGCTCTGGCAAGCCCCCCCCCCGCTAGTTGTTCGGGCCAGGAGGGAGCCCAAGTCCTCCTGGCCCTGGCGACCCCCTCCCCGCTAGTTGTTCGGGCCAGGAGGAAGCCCAAACCCTCCTGGCTACGGCGACCCCCTACCCCCCACCCCGCACTACATTACGGGCAGGAGGGATCCCAGGCCCTCCTGCCCTCGATGCAAACCCCCCTCCCCCCAACGACCGCCCCCCCCCAAGAACCTCCGACCGCCCCCCCCAGCCGACCCCCACGACCCCCCTGGCCGACCCCCACGACACCCCCACCCCCCTTTCCCGTACCTTTGTGTAGTTGGCCGGACAGACGGGAGCCAAACCCGCCTGTCCGGCAGGCAGCCAACGACGGAATGAGGCCGGATTGGCCCATCCGTCCCAAAGCTCCGCCTACTGGTGGGGCCTAAGGCAACTGGGCCAATCAGAATAGGCCCGGGAGCCTTAGGTCCCTTCTGGGGGCGGGGCCTTGGACACATGGTCGGGTTGGGCCCATGTGCCTCAGGCCCCGCCCCCAGGAGGGACCTAAGGCTCCCGGGCCTATTCTGATTGGCCCAGGCACCTTAGGCCCCACCAGTAGGCGGAGCTTTGGGACGGATGGGCCAATCCGGCCTCATTCCGTCGTTGGCTGCCTGCCGGACAGGCGGGTTTGGCTCCCATCTGTCCGGCCAACTACACAAAGGTACGGGGAAGGGGGATGGGGGTGTCGTGGGGGTCAGCCAGGGGGGTCGCAGGACGGCTGGGGGGGCGGTCGTTGGGGGGATGGGAGGGATGGGTGTTTGCGTCGAGAGCAGGAGGGCCTGGGATCCCTCCTGCCCGTAATGTAGTGCGGGGTGGGGGTAGGGGGTCGCCGTGGCCAGGAGGATTTGGGCTCCTTCCTGGCCTTAACAACTAGCGGGGGGGGGGGGTCGCCAGGGCTAGGAGGACTTGGGCTCCCTCCTGGCCCGATATTGTCGGGGAGTTGGGGAGTCGGCGGGGCAAGAGGGCTTGGGCTCCCTTTTGCCCCAATCGTGTCGGGGAGTCGGGGGGGCAAGAGGGCTTGAGCTCCCTCTTGCCCCGATCGTGTCGGGGGTGCCGCGGTTGTTTGGGGCAAGAGGGCTTGAGCTCCCTCTTGCCCCAATCGTGTCGGGGAGTCGGCGGTGCAAGAGGGCTTGACATCAGAGAAAGGGCGGGACCGCTGGAAGAGGAAGCAGCGCAGGCGCAGGGCTCACAGAAGGGCCGGGACCGCCAAGAGGAAGCAGCAGGACACCGGTAGGAGCTTCTACATGATGGGGGGGGGGGTCGGGAGGCTGTGGGGGTGCGAGCGGTCCTTCAGGCTGGGGGTGCGGGTGGGAGTGCGTGCAAGCGGTCCTTCGGGGGGGGTGCGGGTGCGTGCGAGCGGTTCTTCGGGGTGGGGGTGTGAGCGGTCCTGCGGGGGGGTGAATAGGACGTGGGGGGGGGGGGGAACTATGTAAAAAAAATTTTGTACAACGCACTCACGCGTATAACGCGCAAGGTTATGCACGGTTTGTAAAAATCGTGTATAACGCGCGCGTTATATGCGTGAAAATACGGTAACTAAAGAAGGGAAGGTCAATGTGAATATGTGAGCACAGACATGAGTGGACATGTCAGGTTTTATTTGCGTAACAAGATTCAGTGAACTGTTTACAAATACAACAAGACTTTCACATTTCCTTCACTGTTCATTTTATATTTACAACAGGTTCCACAGGCTTTATTTCCAGTAGATGCATTATCTTCCCTTCCTGGCCTTTCGGCACCCCGAGACCTGCCTGTCTCTTGCCACTGCCTTCTGTCCTGTTTCTGAGGATGACACAGCAGAATCTCAACAAAGAGAGGGGAAGAAATGGCCTCCCCACTTCTGTGCCTGATCCTGTTTACCCGTCCTAAAATCTTCTGACACTGTGGTCAAGCTGAGCCCTCCCCCACCCCATCTAGAATAAAAGCAAAACAACTGCAGCCCATTCTTGGGTATCTTCTGCTTGCTGCATTAAAATTTCATACAGACTGCTCCCTCTCCATTCCTGAAACAAAAATTTAAAAAAAAAAACCCCTAAACAAAGAGAAAGAACTAGAGCCAAGAAAAGCAACAGCCTGGGCGCTTTTAAACAAGATGGTTGTGCAGCTGTAATAAAAAGGTGCTTTCTGTTGGTGTCAGGTCAAAAGCGCGCCGGGATAAAGGCGCGCGCAGACAATTGAGCGCAGCGCGGAGGCGCGCACCACAGAAAATTACTGTTTTTAGGGCTCCAACGGGGGGGCATGGGGGGAACCCCCCCACTTTACTTTATAGAGATTGCGCCGCGTTGTGGGGGCGTTGTGGGGGGTTGTAACCCCCCACATTTTACTGAAAACTTCACTTTTTCCCTGTTTTTAGGGAAAAAGTTAAGTTTACAGTAAAATGTGGAGGGTTACAACCCCCCACAACGTCGGCGCGATCTCTATTAAGTAAACTGTGGGGGCTCCTCAACAAAACCCCCCCCCGTCGGAGCCCCTAAAAACTGTAATTTTCTTCGGCGCGCGCCTCCATCTTGCGCTCAGTTGTCGGCGCGCGCCTTTGTCTTTCGCGGGGTTGTCTATGAACCCTTTCTGTTGACTAACCTAGCTCAAAATAAGGCACTGTTCTTTTGTAAAAATTTTCACCCTCTACATTTTCCACATTTTGCTACTCTTAATTATTTTCAGAGCGCTACCAGACGTACTCAGCGCTGTACAGAGTCACAAAGAAGATAGACCCTGCTCAAAAGAGCTTGCAATCTAAACAGAGAAGAAAGACAAAAAAGATGCCAGGGTGGAGATATCGTTAGGGGGGATGGTTAATCTGCTGGCTAGGGTGGTGGTGAGCAGCGGGGAGTAGGGTTATGGATTGAAGGCTAAATCAAAAGGTGGGTTTTCAGTCTGCTTTTAAACAAGATAAGGGAAGGGGAGTGACGGACGAACTCAGGTAGTTTATTCCAGGCATAGGGGGCAGCTAGATAAAAGGAGTGAAGTCTGGGCTTGGCCATGGAAGGAGAAGGAGAAAGATAAAAGCAGCTTATCTGAAGAAAGGCGTTCTCGGAGAGGCATATAAGGAGAGATACAGAGGGGCTGCAGCATGAAGTTTTGATTTCAACGCAAAATCTTAATTCAATGCGATTTACAAGTACTAGTAAAATTGGAGTAAAAAAAAGAAAAAAAACACATTCCTCAAACAAGACAATTCAAACACCTGTGTACCAGACAAATACAAAAAGGAAAAATAAAAAAAGGATTAAATGCAATTTGTAAATCAAATCAAAAAAGGCAAGGTAATGAAACAAAAGGAGGGGGGGAAAGGTTACCCACTCAATTTTCACTTATCGACCTTACTATTACTCTAACGAGTATCCTGGGGGATATAAAATAAGCCAGCTTTTCAGGAGACTTTTGAACTTGCCAAGTCATTTTTCTTCCCTTATATTAGTTGGGAGTGAATTCCAGATTTGGGGGGCCGTGATGGAAAAGATCGTGTCTCTCCTAGAATAGATGACTGTTAATGAGGGGACGAGGAGGAGTGATTTCTCTTCCGATCTTAAAGATTTTATAGGAGTATAAGGGATTAAGAGTCTTTCTAAAAAATGCAGGAGCTTTGTTCGTTAAAATTTTGTGTGAAAGTAATGCTATTTTATATGTGATTCTATGGTTAACAGGTAACCAATGATTTTCCTTCAGAAGGGGAGTCACATGGTCGAATTTTTTCCTTTTAGTAATTATTTTTATTGCCGTATTTTGTAAGATTTGTAGTCTGTGTATTTCTTTTAGAGTTATTCCCTTATAGGTTAGTAATAGGTGCTTGAACTGTACATGGAGATGGATAGGGAGCCAGTGAAGTGATTTGAGGAGGGGGTAAGGTGAGTGTAGCAAGGTTGGCAGTAGATAAGTCATGCAGCTGAGCTTTTGCACCGATTGCAAGGGGGAGAGGCGGTTCAGTGGGATACCTGCAGTAATCTAAGTGTGAGGTTATGAGAGTGTGGACAAGGGTTTGGGTAGTGTGCTCAGAGAGGAAGGGGCAAATTTACTATCTGAAGAGTACAATTCAGAATGCATTAAAGTAGGACTTTGTTTTACTGTTCTACACAACATACTCTACGCGTCCAATGTGAATAAACAATTACAGAAATAGTCAGAAAGTAAAAAAATAATAAACCAAAAAAAATCTCAATTGCATTAAGCTCTCACACCTCCATCTTTGTTGAAAGCACCTTCCGGAGCAATAACAGCAATAAATCATTTACGAGAATGTCTACCACCTTTGCACAGTGAAATGAGGCAGGTTTTGACCAAATTTCTTCTAGAATCGCTGAGGCTCCTTCAGGTTGGCTGGGGATCATCTGTGGCATGAAGTCTCCAAATCTCCAATACATTTGCTATTACACTCAGGCCTAGCTTTTAATGCAAACACTCTGCAGCACATCATGTGGCGTTTCTTCAGGAGTAGCTTCCTTTTTGCCATCCTCCCACACAGGCCGTGTCTGTGGAATAATCTTGAAACTGTTGTAACAGTCAGCATTTCTCCCCAGCCTGAGCCAGAGACCTCTGCAGTTCTTTTAAAGCTATCTTAGGCCTCACACTTTTTCTTAAGCAACGACTACTTAGACAAATGGCCTGACTGAAACAATGTCTGGTTTTGGAGGGACGGTATGAATGAGCCGGTTTCCATTTTAAAACGATGGACCTGACAGTGCCCCTACGGATATTCAAGCACATTAAGTTTTCCAACAATTTTCCTCTACTTTGTCCCTTTGAATAACTTTATCCTGGAATTCATTGGAAGCTCTGTATTCAGCATGTTTAGATTTTTGCTTAGGATTCACTTCACACAAAAGAAACAGCTCAATTCCTCCTTCTGGAGTATCTGAATCAGTTCAATTACTGTGATTGGACTCAGGACAGCTCTATTTAATTAATTAGGTACCTTGCTCAGACAGTTTTTATAAACAGAGCTAATTTGGGATTTCTATGACTAAGGGTGTGAAGCCTTACACAAGCAAAGAAAGATTAGGTTCTTACCTCGATAATCTTCTTTCTAATGGTCCTGAACGCTAGGGTCTTGTACCAGAACCATCAAGTTACTTGCAGAAAATTGCCAATCATGTTTTCCAATTGCATCATCTTTCTTTTTTTTTTTCCTGAGAGACAAAAAATTCTTCCAATCCAGAATGATTCTCAGGCAGAAGGCAGGCAAAGCTCATACACAGGGCAGGGCTTCAGGACCACTAACACATCTACAAGAAAGATTACCGAGGTAAGAACCTAATCTTTCTTTCTAGTACAGGGGTGGGCAAATGTTTTGACTCGTGGGCCACAACTGGGTTCTTAAATTTGCCAGAGGGACCGGGTGATTGTGGGAAGGGACCGGGGCGGGTCTGATGTACCGCAGAATGATGATGGTAAGAGAAAGGGCTAAGGCAGAAAGAAAGAAAAAGCCCCCCCCAAAAGGGCAGACTGTTGTCTCTGGTTTCTGCTTTCATCTTCTTTTCACCCTCTCCAGCGTCTGCCCTCTCTGTCTCTTCAATCCAGCATCTGCCTCTCCCATCCACTGTCTGCCCTCTCCCTCTTCCGTATGGTATTTGTCTTCTTTCTATGCCCCTCTTCCGTTTCCATCCAGCCTGTGCCCCCTCTCTCCTTTTTACATGGTTCATTCCAGCTTCACTGCTCCCTTCATTTTTATCTCTCCTACACCAGATCTAGCATCTTTGTCCCTTTCTCCTTATTTCTCTGCTGACCCCTTTCCCAGCAATCTCTCTCTACTTTCTCATTCCTGTCTCTCCCCTTTCTTTCATCTGATCTTTCCATTCCACCCAGACCCTTTACCTTCCTCTAATCTCCCTGCCAGCTATTTCCTTCCTTTTTTCCTCCTCCTCTGTCCAGTAGTACCCCTTCCTCCCCTATCCAACAGTAACTCTCTTCCCTTCTCCCCTCCCAGCAGCATCTCTCCTTCTCCCTCCCTCCAGGTCCAATAGCAGCCCTCCCTTTATCGGGCAGCTTCCGAGCCTCCAACAGTGGCTTCCTCCCCTTTCCTCCGCTCCTCTCCCAGCAGCTCTCAGTAATTGCCTGCAGCAGCAATTCACTTAGGCAGCCTTGGGTCCATTGATGGGTCACGCCACCTCTGAGGAAAGAAGAAGTTGCATCATCAGAGGCGGGCTGCAACTCAGCAAAAGCCCCAAGGCTGCCTAAGTGAATCACTGCACTGGCAAGTACCGAAAGCTGCTGGGAGGGGAGTGGAGGGGAGAAAGCCACTGTTGGAGGCTCCCCCTGATCTCACCAGCCCTGTACGGACTGGCAGGAAATTTCAGCGCGCTGATCTTGCCAGCCCTGCACGGACCGGCAGGAAATTTTCAGCGGGCCGGATTAAAACAGTCAACGGGCCAGATACGGCCTGTGGGCCATAGTTTGCCAATGTTTGTTCTAGTGCAATGTATCTAGTGGTACTGAATACTAGGGACATACCAAAGCAGTCCCCAGAGTCTAGGGTGAGCCCGCTGTGCCTGTCTTTAAGATGGAGACCCTGAAAACGGCTTCTTTCCAGCTGCTACATCCACCCTATAGAACTTGGTAAAGATATGAAGGGTAGTCCATAAAGCTGCTCTACAAACCTCCTCAGGAGATAATCCTGGGTCTCCGCCTATGAGGCAGCAACTCCTCTAGTGGAGTATGCATTCAGTGTGATCAGTGGTTGTTTATCACATCCTGCATACATGGTAGAAATGGCCATTTTAATCCATCTGGAAATCAAGACTTTAGACTCCTTTTCTTGGCATGACTGGCAAAAACAAAAAGATGATACGAAAGGCAAAACTTGGTAACTTCGAGGTACTGAAGAAGCACTCACTTGACAACCAGCAGTTCAAATAAGAATTCCACATAAGGCTCACAAAATCCAGTGTGAAGCCTTGTACTGGGGTCTCTCCGACCCCGACAGGGACCCCCTGCTCATCCTCTTGGGCTCCACACCCCCACATGACTGCACTTGGCCATGGCCCCCATATGACTGCGCTTGGCCAATACAGATTCGGAGGTTCCTGGAAGATCCCCAGTCCTGGAAGACTTGGAGACTGAACTTGAGGCTCCGGCCCCTTCTCCATGCGCTCTGTCGCACGCAGGACATGGATGCTCCTTGGCCAGCCAGCTAATGCAAATCTGCCATGATATAGGGATAAAAAGATCTGAGGAGTACATCCCAGTTTTGAGGCAGATTGAAGCAAAAGTAAAAAAATCATTTAAAATCCAAGATGGCCACCGCCAGAAAAATTACACTACAAATGGCTTGTGAAGACCTCCCTGAAGGAAATAAATCACAGGGAAATTGATTTTGGAAGAGGGGGGTCAGAAACCCTCAAAATCAATTTTTAGAGAGCCCTGATTTTCCCCATAGGCGTCAATGGCCTTACTCACTGTGCCATGTGGTGCCTACCTGCCTCAGCATAGTATTTCAGCTGGAATGAAGGGAGAAGAAATCTGCTTCACAGATTCTTTGGACGAACCTGGTCTTTTTGCTACCAGTTGGACTGAACCTCAACACCCAGAAAACCACCCCGCAAAATAGGGGAGGACCACATAGCCGGCTCACTCTTAGTTCTGGCTGAGCCAGGAAGGAGCCCACACAGCCTCTGTTCAAGCTCCCGACTGAATCAGGGATGCGAACAGCTACACACGGGACAGCTCCTGAGCTCTAAAAAAATAACAGCAGGCTGGCTATCTAGGTGATCTTGCTAGCAGCAGACTTCCATTGTGTAAAGTCTGTGTCATCTCCCACACAGAGGTCCCACCATAGTAACATAGTAAATGATGGCAGATAAAGACTTGAATGGTCCATCCATACACTCTATAATTTAATGATTTAATTTAAATTGTTCTTTTTCTTAGATATTTCTGGGCCAGAAACCCAGAGCTCTGCCAGGTATTGTGCATCTACTGGAGTCTCTCCGTCGAAGCTCACTTAAGCTCATCTAAACAATCCCAGCCCATCCTTAACTGGGAACCTCCAGGAACGAAGCCTCCAAATATCACCAAGTAAAAATACCCAAAAATAATAAAACCACAGAGCAGATCAAAAACACTTCTGAGCAACTTGCTTGCGGAAAACAAACTGAGGGGGCAGAAGCAGCTCCCAGGGAAGGAGGTGGAGTTGGAAAACATAATTGACTGTTTTCTGCAAGCAATTTGTTGTTTCAGATGCAAGACCCTAGCATTCAAGACCACTAGACTCATTGCACTAAAAGACTTTTGGGTTTCTTATTATTAATTATTTTCTGAATATTTCTGTAATTGTTCTTTCACGTTGCAAGCATAAAGACTCCCACTTTAATACATTCTAAATTTTTTCTAAACAGCAGAATGTGAAAAATATACAAGAATGTCAAGACTTTGGAAGGCACTGCAAAACAGACGTTCTTTTGTTGATTAATCTAGCTGTAACAGTTGCTTCCAGCTCAGAAAATCAGTTCCACCGCTGCCAAAGTATCTAGGCAGGTGTATTAGGTCAGCTCTCAAAAGCAACATCACTCCAGTGGGATTAACAAGGTACTGGCTAGCAGGAAGAGATCACACGGGAGTCAAGCTATATCCCCTTTTATTACTCCCCCTTGCCCCTACTCATGACAGGGTGGGTATGCAAGATTGTGCTGCTGGGGCAGTTGAACTAAGGAAGTATTCTTGTTGCAGCTTTGAGGTACTCAAAACAGTAAACTCTGAGAGGGAGGAGAGTTAAAAGTATCAATGATAAACTGCACAATGGAAGAGAGGTGGGAGTGAGCTGACCCTGGAGAACTGCACCTGCCGCTATCTCAGCTCAAGGACATTTATGGTATGCCAGGAGTACTGCAGGAGGGAAAACAAGGACAGAGACTGAGCCTAGGACATCATAGGTTATACCACTAGTGATAGTGTAGCCCTACGCTATTTGGGAAGAGAGCTCAGGAAGAGGGATGGATGGCGGGTGAATGTGTAAGTGTACAGCTGGCCCAGTTAGTCAAATGGCGAGAGCTGGGTAAGTCCCAAAGGCAGTTGCCTCTTTTTCTCTGACACTTTCAGCCTCCCAAATCTCCTGCTTCTTCCTTTCACACATTCCTTCCATCTCCCTTCCTCCTCAGGCCAAAAACAACAACAAAAAACTGAACAAGCTTTCTAAGAACAAGTGCAATAATTTCAGTCACCAGAAAATTTTAATTGAAAATATTCCAGCCTAGGGTTACCAGACGTCCAGATTTCCCCGAGAACATATTCGGGGATCCGGACGGCATTTCAAAACTCAGCACTTCGTTCGGGTTTTGAAAAGCTTTTGGCAACGAGCAACATCAGTACGGCATTTGCACAAGGACGGATACAATGCTGTGACGTCACACGCATCACACAGGCACATGAGTGAATGCCGTCCGACATCACTCGTTGCTTGTGCAGGTTGAGGGGGCGGGCCTGGGGACAGGACAGGACAGCCAGAATGGGGCGGGCCTGAGGGCAGGGCCATGGGTCCGGATTTTCCATTTGGAAAATCTGGTAACCCTATTCCAGCCCCTAACCAAGAATGGCTCACTGCACTTGCACCCCTCTACTGGATCCCTAAAAATGTTCTGACTTATCAAAATTGCTCCCTCCAGGCCAGTGGTTCCCAAACCCTGTCCTGGGGGACCCCCAGCCAGTCGGGTTTTCAAGATATCCCTAATGAATATGCATGAGAGAGATTTGCATACCTGTCGCTTCCATTATATGCAAATATCTCTCATGCATATTCATTAGGGATATCTTGAAAACCCAGGACAGGGTTTGGGAACCACTGCTCCAGGCTGTGCCAAGAGGGTTCTGACTAACGTTTCACTCTCCCTCTTCCTGAGTTCTAGCCCCCCAGGTTGCCACTAATTAATAACTCGCCAGGACTAAGGAGTAATGGCTTACCTGGCACTGATTGGCTAGAACTGTGGAGCAACGGCTTACCTGGTACTGATTGGTTGGCTTTTTAGCTCGTAGAATGTGTTACTCGCCTGTGCCAATATGTTTTCCACCTCAATGTCAGCCACAATGCCCGACTCAGGGAGAAGAGAGTTCAGACTGAGAGAGAAAGAGATAGAGAGAATTCAACACTTGGACATCGATATCAGAGACAGTAAGTACATAAATACTAATATTAACCAGTCCAAGATCCTACCAGGGAGTTCCACAAAGTTACTTAACAGCTGCGGAATACAAGCAGGAATCCCTTGGTTTTAATCTCTGGCTTTGTGCCTCAGGTCTAATCCTTGCTCCGTCAACTCATGTATAATGTTGGGGGAGTCAATTTATCTCCTTAGACTTAGATATTATATTAACTAGGGCTGTACTAAATATTCGTATGAGATTCAATTCAGCCCTAAATAGATCCCCAAATACATTATGGGGCTAATAATTGAAACTGAAAAACATCTAAAAACCGGCCTAAATCGGCACTTGGATGATCTAAAAGACATGTCATCCAAGTGGCGATAATCAAACCAGGTTTTAGATGTATTTAAAAATGACCTAGGCCTTCACAGTGCTGCTAAACGACCAGAGCTAAAAGGGAATTGTCAGGAGGAGCATCGAGGGTGGGATTTGGGTGGGACATGGGCCGTCCTAGACTTAGTCATACTGCATGTAGACGGAACCCTTATGGCTGCAGCAGCCAGTTATATGGCAGTAGAAAAGGGTTATGGTTTTTTTGGGGAGGCTCACATTTTCACCAGAATGCAGTGATTAGAGTGGCTTATGGGCCTGGGTCCTCCTTTCTTATGGTTCACTAACCCACCCCAAAGATCACTTAAGCCACTTCTGTGCAGCTCTACTAGGCTATCCTATGTCAGGCTGCCAGGTGCTGATGTCCTGGAGGCAGATATGTAAAGTTGTTATTACGATTTTTAGGGGGGAGGGTCAGTGATCACTGGGGCAGTGTGGGGGGGTCTGTACTTTGTGTCTGCAGCCACTCTAATCACTGCATTCTGGTGAAAATGTGAGCCTCCCCAAAAAAACCATAACCCTTTTCTACTGCCATATAACTGGCTGCTGCAGCCATAAGGGCTATTGAGGTGGTAGATAGGTGGGTCTAGTAGATTCTGGGGGTGTTTTGGGGGGTTCACCATGACCTATAAGGGAGCTGTTGCGAGATGTGTAGTTTTTTGAAGTTTTGTGAAGTTTACAGCAGTGCCCCGTAAGGTACCCCATTACTCTGGTACCATGTCTGGGTGTCCAGTCCCTTACTTTTCTGGCACCTCCCATGCCCAAAAGGTCTTTTTCTAGGCGTTTTGAGTTGGACGAATTTTTGGTCGAAAATGGGGTATAAAGATGGACGACTTAGCGGTCTGGACGATTAGATGGTTGGACGTACAGTTAAGACGATTTTCGGAAAAAAAAATATGCTGGAAGTACTTTTTGAAAATGGACCTTTACCCATGTCTGACTTTGGGTGACTTGCGACTTAGGCCCAAACGGACTTGGAGGTTTCTTTTGTCCAAATAGTATTTGTCCAAATAGTGATTTAAATTCAAATATAAATACTGTGCTAAATCTTACTGGAATAAACACTTGATCTCCGATTTCACATTGTTTCTTTTATTATTTGTTATGTGAAAGCTCAATGCCCATTATTTGTATTTGGCCAAATAGTAAATATGCTCTCGGTACAGCTCTAAAATTAACATTATTCACACAGAAATTGGGAGGCTTTCGTGTTCATGCTTTCAGGTAAATGCACATCTGAGGTGGCTGCATGCCTCTAAAATACTAGGCTGTAAGCCATATAAGTTCTTTTAAAATCCATGACCCTTTAGCTCATCTCCTTTGCGACTTAAAAGGGCCAAACTGTATACAATTACAAAAATGAGGAATGGGTGTCAAGCCAGAATGAATCAGGCCACAAATGGTAAAAAGAGTGAGAAAAGTGAATTGTCTAGGACAGTTTCCAGATGCTGGTGCTGCTCCATCCTGTTTCTGGGATACTGCATATTTTGCTGTTTTATCCCTCTCCTCCTACCACCTCCCTTTTCCCTTCCCATACCATTTCTTTGCTCTTTTCCTGGGAAATACTATTTATATGGTTTTTATGATGCATTGTTGTGTTTTCACCGCAAACCCTTGTGTGAAAGGGAGAAGAGCTGAGGTCTGAGAGAATCAATCTGTGACCTGTATGGGGCCCAGAACCAAAAATAGATTTACCCACAGAACATGGGAGCTACTCTCTGCATACAGTCCGAGTCACAAGCATGTCACAAACTAATGCTCTCCGATCTCAGCTCTTCACCTCTCTCTGTCACACAAAGGTTCACAGTGAAAGTACAACAGTGCATCATATAAAAACAAAACAAAACAAAACATGCATGCAGTGCTTCCCAGAAAATGTGCAAAGAGCCTAGTGTGGGAACAGAGAGAAAGAGAGGTAAGGGGAGGAGGGAAGAGCTAAAATAGCAAAATCTGTCGTATCCCATCAGCAGGCCTGTAACAGGACCAGGGAATTATCCTTGGCAGTTTTATTCTCTAAATCATAATTCCTACTATGACTACTATCATTTCTAAAGTGCTGAAAGGCGTACGCAGCACTGTACATGTAACATTCAATAGACGGTCCCTGCTCAAAAGAGCTTACAATCTAATTTAGACAAGACAGGACATCTCAGGGTTGGGGAGATTCTGGTAGAATGAATGATATGATTCCTCAGTGCAGTCAGTTTTGATATTAAGAACATATAGTACAGCTTGCGGAGTACCACCACTGAGGGAGTATATTGCCGCTTCCAAACTACCACTAGTGCTATCCATGCTGCAACAAAAATATTGGTTGCTAATTTGTGTAACGTGGGCTTCACATTAAATGGTTTACTATGTAATAAACAGTGTTCAGCTTCGAGTGGATATTAGTGTCCCATAATTTGGCAAACCATCTTCAAGATACGAGGGCGAATCAAAAATGAAAACAAGAGAACTGATCCAGTGATCTCCACAGCAAATTCAAGAAGAAACAAAAAACAATGTGGAGAAATGATGTTCCTGAGATGGACTTTATTTTAATATTAATAATGTTAAAACTTGGCAAACCACATAAAAACCTCTAGGACGCAGTCTGCTGAAAAGCTTTGGACCGTGTTGGGTTCATTGTCCAAAGCTTTTCAACGGACTA
Organism: Geotrypetes seraphini; assembly: GCF_902459505.1. Lineage (NCBI taxonomy): Eukaryota > Metazoa > Chordata > Amphibia > Gymnophiona > Dermophiidae > Geotrypetes > Geotrypetes seraphini. The sequence goes on from NC_047084.1 coordinate 461,790,059, forward strand.
CGTCCTAGAGGTTTTTATGTGGTTTGCCAAGTTTTAATATTATTTTAATATTAATAAAGTCCAGCTCAGGAACATCATTTCTCCACATTGTTTTTTGTTTCTTCTTAAATTAAACATTGACCAGAACAGAGCTAGTGAAATGCAACATATGTACTTGTACATTGCCTGTTGGATAGTTCATCCAAGCACAGTGCAGCACTCGGCCTTTAGTCTTATGGCAGCCACTATCGAAGAACAATGTGCAGTAAAGTGCTTTCTTTGGGCAGAGGGAGTGAAACCTATGGAAATTCACTGTCGGATATTGACTCAGTATGGACCTAGCACCATGAATCAAGAGCAGATGTAACCGACGGTCGTTCTGGTCACCCATCAACAATGTGAACACAAGAGCACATTGACAGGGCGGATGCCTTGATTAAAGAAGACCAACAGTTGGCTAAAAATTTGGATATCAGCTATGGATCTGCATTTGCCATAAAGCATGATGGCTTGATATACAGGAACGTCTGCACATGTTGGGTTCCCAAACAGCTTACTGAGATGCACAAACAATAGTGTGTGGAGGTTGCAACCCAGTTCCTGAGAAGGTACGAAGAAGATTCGAGTATTCTGGACAAGACATGGGTGCATCACTGCAACCCGGAGAGCAAAAGATAAAGTATGATGAAGTAAAGGAAGCGGTGCTCACCCAGCTTCAGGAGCAGCTGAAAAACTTTTCTGCAGGAATGCAGAAGCTAGTTGAACGATACAACAAATGCGTCATCTTGCGTGGGGACTATGCGGAAAAGTGATATGTTCAATTGCTCACAGCTACTTCTACTAAAGCCGTTAAATGTATTTTGCCTTTACTTTTTGATTTACCCTTGTATTAGCCCAACATAAAATGGCTTTTGTGTATGACCCCCCATATCTGGAACATGTCCCCCAGTTTCTCCAACAGTGTCTAATTCCATGGTTGAACATTTTCAGCAATCTCAAAGGTGGTTGAGGATGGGCTGGGATGGCGTAGATGGGCTGGAGTGAGCTTTGACGGAGACTTCAGTAGTTGGAACCTAAGAACAGTACCGGGCAGAGCTCTGGATTCTTGCCCAGAAATAGCAAAGAAAAAAAACAACCTAACAAATTGTTAGATTAAATCAGGTTGGGCAGACTGGATGGACCACTATCTGCCGTCATCTACTATGTTTATAATATCAACGATAAGGCATTTTATGACCATTTTCTAATAATAATAATAATTTATTTTCTTATATACCGCCCAATAAGTTGCTTGCTATAGATCAGTGTTTCTCAACACGCAATACGCGTACCCTTGGACCGGACGTGGCCTGGCCGCCGCTGCCGGCGATCCTTCCCTGCCTGCCCGCTGCTGAATCTGCTTCCAGGGATCCCTCTCTGCCCGCCCGCTGCTGAAGTCCCTAGATTCCCTATTGAGAGAAAGTATGGTGAATCATTCCAGGTGCAACACCAGGGGCATATCTAACAGAAATTTGTAAAGCATGCTTCCTATCCAGGAAGAACTGCTGGTACCCTTCATACTAGGTCTTGAGGGGACCTTCTTCTGAGGTTTGTTTTATATGCTCAAGAATTAATGAACTAGGTAGCCATGGATTAGCCCAAAGTGGCATAGACCCCCATCAAATTTTGTTCCAGCCACACCTTTATCTTATGTGAGTGAGCTAATCACTCTGCCAATATGCAGTAGTGCTGCCTGATTCAGGGGAAAATTTTTCGATTTGATTCAATTCACTTTTCCTGCCCAATCAGGCGTGTGTTTTGTTTTGGTATTTTTTAAACAGCCTGGTGGGTTTATTTTTGTAGCCTCTTCACCTACTCTACCCCATCCCCCTTTTCCCTCTCCAACCCCACATCGGTGCTGTGGTGTAAACAAAAAATACTTTTCCTCTCTCTGTTAAGTCCTAGCTAACGCTCGCTAACACCAGCTCTGGCAGGATACACATTTCAAATCTGACATACTGTAATCACAAAATAGAAAATAAAATTATTTTTTCTACCTTTTGTTGTCTGGTTATTTTATTATTCAAATCATGTTTGTCCCAGGCTCTGTTTGTCTTCTGTTAACTCACTTGCCAAGATCTCCTGCCCATTTGATGTTTTCTTCCTATTCCGTGTTCACCACTCATCTTTCATCTCTGTACCTTTCCCCTTCCACTGCCATATCCAACATTTCTGTCTCTTTCTCACTGTCTACAATCTCTCTCTCACTCACTTTCCCTGCCTTGTGCTCTGGATCAAACCTATTTTTTTCCATGCAGCATCTCTCCCTTCCTCCCCTCCACTATCATGTGCAACATTTCTTTCTTCCTATACACCATCTCTCCCTGCCCTCCACCCAATGTCCAACATTTCTCTCTCTCTCTCTTATCCATGCATGTCTCCCTCCCCTCCACCATATGCAAGATTTCTCCCTCTCACCCCTTTGTTTACTCCTAGTAGAATTCTGTGCAAAAAAAATTCAAAATTCTGCACACAAAATTAGCAAATTCTGCAAGTTTATTTGTCAAAATTTAAACAATATTTTTTCTAATTATTATCCATATTCCATTTAAACTGATGATATTTTGCTTCATTTGAGAAATCCTGAAACTACCATTCCACATTTATTGGATCTGATTGATAAATTTGGGAAATTTTCAGGTTATAAAATAAATTGGAGTAAATCAGTGATCCTTCCGTTAAATGTTCATTGTCAAAAAGGTTTATTTGATTCATTCTCCTTTCTGTATTAAATATTTAGGTATTTGGATTCATAAAACATTGGAAGAGATGATGAAGGTTAATGAAAAATCTTCATTGACAAAGGTCATGAAAATGTGTGAGCAATGGAATCCTTTACATCGGTCTTGGTGGGAGAATCCAAACAATTAAAATGATGATTTTGCCTGTAGTCTGTTACCAAATGGGTATGTTGCCAATCTATTTTCCGGGGTCATTTTAAAAGAAAGTAAAGTGTTTTAACTAAATTTATTTGGCTGGGCAAAGCAGTGAGAATTGCCTTAGTATCTCTAAAAAACCAATTGCGGAGGGTGGGGTAAATTTTCCTAATTTTTATAGGTATCATCAATCCTATATTATGCGTCAAGGTATGTACTGGATCCTCCCAGAGCTCATGGAAAATCTTCCAGATTGGTTGTGGCTGGAATGGCAACTTATGTCACCACTGAGATTGAGTCATGTGTTAAGTATTAAGATGACCAGGTTATACAAGGACAATAGAATACTAGTTGATACATGGAAAACATTAAAATGTATGGATAATTTAACATCTATTCCAATTAATAAATCAACTTAACAAACTATATGGCTGAACTCCAAGATTCAAATCGGCGGATTTAAAGTCATCTGGAAATATTGGATGAAGAGAGAAGCTAAGTACCTCCAGTAGTCATTTAGCTCAGATTTGTGCCTGCTTAGCTGACTTTGGATGCTCCTCCACCCTTGGATGAGGGGCAGAGACAGCCTTAAAAACTTTGTTGATTTATTTTTCACTTTTAGCACACTGGTTTGTGCATTAGTTTATCACAAAAAAAAACTTATATGAAGGTAGCCCAGGGATGTTTCACAGGGATGTTTGGGTGTATGCTTATGGCAGCTGGTGCATTAGGGGTGTGTCCCCATTGCAAGCTGTGTGACTGAGGGCTTTCCTTCCACTACAAATATTTCTCATTGTGGTAGTGTGTTGTTTGGGCTGTCTCTCCCCCTCACCCTTTATTTTTTGGGGGTAGGGGAGATTTTCCCTTTGCGCTTGATTATATAAGACAGAGCTAGGCAAAGACATTCCTCCCAATTTTGGGGGATGACATGTCACTTGGGTGTGAACTCAAAGAAGGCATTTGTTCCATATGTATCTTCTGAACACTTTCCTTTTCAATTTTATGAAAAAAGTTTCTAGGGAATGGAAGAGGTATAGCCATAAATAAATATAGCAATTTGTGTAAAAATATCATTTTCACAGGGGCACCACAGCCAGCGCTAAAGCCTCTGATAAATCAGCAGGCGAGTCAGCTCCCAGGGAAACAAACCCCAAAGCTCCTTAAGGGACACCAAAGCAGGATGGCTGCACAGGTGCTCATGTGAGATTGGCCTGGGAGCAGAAGTCCACCCATGCAGGACTGTGTCCTTTCCCTGGTAGAGTAAGCCCAAGAAGGGGACCTCCGCGCACCAAAGCCATGCAGAAAATTTGAAAATCAATGGCAAAAATACCCCAAAATAATAAAAAAAGACAAATCAGATCACACCTTCTGAGTTCACTTGCAGAAGGAAAAACTGAAGCAGCAGCTGTTCTCTAGTGCTAAAGAGAAGGAGTTGGAAATTTTGAGTGACATTCTTCTGCAAAGTTCATGACTAGGGGGAAGGAACAGCTATGGTACAGAATCCTACGTCTTTACTACAGAATTGAAGATTTTGGAGTTCTATTATCAGATTATTTAATAGTTTCTCTCTAGTGGGAGAGTGATCTCTCTTATCTTGCTTTTCTAGCACATCAATTTGTTCATGCAAAGCTCACTCCCTAGCTTTCCTAGTTTTATTGATACGGGCCTGCAAAAACGATTATTCTCCCATGTAAAACAAGTTTGTGCCCCTCCCACAAACTTAATTCAATCTAATCTTCCATTTGTGTGTCGCTTGTACCTGTGCAGGCTCTAGGTGACTTACAGAGAGAAGGGAGCGCAGAGTCATGGGTAGGGAAAGAGAAAGGACTTGAAGGATGTTGGCTGAATTGTGGGAGGAAAGATTGAAAGATGCAAATAGGTTCAGTTGTGAAAGAGAAGAATTTTCAGTTTCTTCCGGAATAAGGTGTAGCTAGTTTCCATTCTGATTGTTTCTGGGAGGTCATTCCAAGTTTTTACATCCAGGAAGGTTAGCATGGAATGGAAAATGCACATGTAATGGAGATCTTTTTTGTGGTTGGCAGATTTAGTTGAATTCTGTTAAGGATTCTCCTAGAGTGGTCTCAAACTCAAACCCTTTGCAGGGCCACATTCTGGATTTGTAGGTACTTGGAAGGCCTCAGAAAAAAATAGTTAATGTCTTATTAAAGAAATGACAATTTTGCACAAGGTAAAACTCTTTATAGTTTATAAATCTTTCCTTTTGGCTAAGTCTTAATAATAATATTGTAATTTATAGCTAAAGAAACAGATGATCAAGAAACTGTTTTATTTTACTTTTGTGATTACGATAAACATACCGAGGGCCTCAAAATAGTATCTGACGGGCTGCATGTGATCCCCCGAGCCGTGAGTTTGAGATAGATCAAGCCGTTGAGAATAGTTGGGTAAGGGGGAAGATGAGTTTCCATGGAGCATGTAGTGTATGATGCATGATATTTTGAAGTTTATTCGCGAAGGAATGGGTAGCCAGTGCACTTGTTTGATGAAGGCTGAGATCAAATTATATTTCTTTAAGTTGAAAATTAGTCTTACAGTTGTGTTCCAGATGAGCTGCAGTCTGTGGACTAGAGTGGTGTTGATCCCCTGTATCATTTATAGCAGTATCTCTATCTTTTTATCTTTATTTATATCCCGCCTTTCCCAAGGCAACATGGCACATACAAGTTTCAAGTTTCAAGTTTATTTTATTATTTGATTGAACGCCTATCAAAATACTAAGCGTTGTACAATAGTAATTAAAACATTGACAGAAGTACACAAAGACTAACATCTTAACACACTACATGGGTTTTTTTTTTGTTTTTTGTTAATCTATTAGGATACAATAGGAAAAGAGGGGGGAGAACTACAATGTTTATTAAAAAGAAAAGAGACAGCAAAGGAAAGCACAATGGGAGGTGAAATCAAGAGTTGCTGGACTTGAAATGAATAGACAATTGTATAGTCAATTGTAGGCATCTTTAAAAAAGAATCACAAAAATTTCAACACATACATGATAATGAAAGCAAACAGCATAAATTCTCAAAGAATAGGCGACCAGCGCCTACGTACAAATCAAAAAATGGTTCAGCTCCTTTATTTCATCATACAAAAGAGATGTCTTTTTAACAATTTTTTGAAACTACCTAAACTTGTCTGTTGACATATATATTGAGAACCCATGTAAGAAAACATGCTGACTCTAGACACTTTCAACCTCAGTTGTTTCACAGTCGAGATACATAAATCGGCATGGTTTGCAGAATGCAACGTATATTGTGGTTCATATGGTAGAATATGATCCACTAGATATTTTGGTGCCCGATTATGTATACAAAGGTACACCATCACCAAAAATTTATAGTGGATCCTATATTCCAGTCTCAACCAATACAGTGAGATATAGTATTCTGTCACGTGATCACATTTTCTCAATTTAAATACAGTACAAACAATTGCGTTCTGTGCCACCTGCAACGCACATAGCGCAGATGCCGGTATACCCAATAACACCAAATTACAATAGTCAAGACATGATAGCAAAATAGTTTGCAAAATTGTCTTGAACATTTGATCGGATAGATACGGTCGTAGATTGTTCATCACGCACAGCTTAAAAAATACTTTTTTAAGTAACGTACACACACGGCCCCTAAGACAGGCATGAATCGACCAGCACCCCGTAGATATTTTCTCTCCTTGGAAATAGCAACTGGTGCACCTAGTAACTCAATCGTAACAAGTAAGGCATTCTCAAAGTCTCCGCTGAAAACACGTCACCTTGGTTTTCTGAATGCTTAATTTCAATCTATTACAATTCATGCAATTTTTAATCTTCACCATCACTCCCTGCAGTCGCTGCATATTCTAACAGTTCTTTCTCCAACTGTTCTACATTGGCAGGGTCTAATAAAATATCACCATTCAATCGCCATCGTCAAGACCCTTTAAATTCCAATGCCATTGATAGCTCTAGTTGTAAGGTGGCGTGATCTTACCAAGTACAGGTAAGGATCTGCAAAGAATAATGAAATCTCCGAACCAAAAGTCTATGTGGGAACGAGATCGATTGATCTGGAAATAGTAAGTGTAGTCTTTTACTTTAGGGCAGTGTTTTTCAACCTTTTTTGGGCAAAGGCACACTTGTTTCATGAAAAAAATCACGAGGCACACCACCATTAGAAAATGTTAAAAAATTTAACTCTGTGCCTATATTGACTATATATAAAGTAATTCTCTTGAATAGGAATCAAATAAACACAAAGAAAGTATTTTATAATGCTGCCACCGCCAACAACACCGTTGGCGGCGGTGGCACTCAAATGGCTAAAGAGCCGCAGTTTGCCGGCCTAGGGACAACACTGGAGGGTGGCCAGCTTTCCCCCCCCTTGGGACGTAAACCCGGGGTGGGGCAGACCGCCCCCCCCCACCCTGGTATGCCACTATCTGTACCTCACTCCCTCCCTATGACCAAAAATTCTCCTTTCTTCTATTCCCCGTGTACACAACCATCTCTTTCCCTCCCTTCCTCTCTCCCAAGTCCATGCCTTCTGTGTCCAAACACTCATTCCCTCCCCCACCTCAGCATCTTTCCCTCCCTTCCTCTCTCCCAAGTCCATTTCTTCTGTCCAAAAACGCATTCCCTCCCCCACCTCAGCATCTCTTTCCCTCCCTTCCTCTCTCCCAAGTCCATTTCTTCTGTGTCCAAAAACGCATTCCCTCCCCCACCTCAGCATCTCTTTCCCTCCCTTCCTCTCTCCCAAGTTCATGCCTTGTGTCCAAAACGCACTCCCTCCCCCCTTTTGTGTTCCGTGTTTGCCTACCAGCCCATCTTTGCAACTTTCTCAGCAAAACGAAGCTCAAGCCGCGAGGTTTGTCTTCTGCTTCCTGCCTGACCTGCCGCACACAAATAGCCGAACGGAAGTATTCTCCGACGTCAGCGCTGACGTCGGAGGGCAGGCTTTGCTTAAGCCCTCCCTCCGACGTCAGCGCTGACATCGGGGAACGCTTGCGATCGGCTATATGTTAGCTGCAGGGCAGGCAGGAACAGAAGACGAGCCTCGCGGCTCGAGATGTATTGAACTCCGCGGGTCCCCCGTCCAGCTCTCTCCTGTCCACGTGGGGCGGACCGCCCCTCTCCCTAGACTGGTGGTACTGCCCTGATGGCGGCCCTGACCGTACGGCACACCAGGCAACATCTCGCGGCACACTAGTGTGCCGCGGAACAGCGGTTGAAAAACACTGCTTTAGGGTGCTTATGTCTCACCGAATCCCACTGACATAAAAAGCTCTGTAGTTTTTCTCTCCCCCTCTCCCCCCCCAGTTAACAGTTTATTCTTGGGATATCGCAAAAAAAAAACTGCTCAATCTTTGCAAAAACACACTTTGGTTATCGTTAGGAGAGTAAACATTTACCAAAGTGAATAATTGTATGCCCCAAAAAAATGAAGTAGCGACAAATATCGCCCTTCCTTTTTGTGGATCACTTTTTGGACCTCCTTTTTTTTTTTTTACAGAGAAGGGAAAGAAGAAAAAAATTGAGACCCAGTCAGACCCTCTAGCAATGGAGGGAGGGTGAGGCAGGGACCTGGGGGGGCCCAGGTGTAACCCCTAAAGCCGGCACCGTTCAGCCGGACACCCCTGTCTCACTGAAGAGAAAATCTCAACAGGAGAAATAGCATTGTCAGCTCACTGAAGAGAAACCACAACAGGAGAAACAGAATGGCAGTTTCACTGAATAGAAACCTCAACAGGAGAAAATAAAGTTCCAGTCACAGCCAGAATTCAGGAGCTAGTTGAATAGCGACCATTTCCTGCTGGGAGATAGAGAATACTGGAGATACAGGAGGAGTGCCAGCCAATTTGACCACCTGTTAATCAGTTTCTCTATCTCCGCCTGCTGGTAGATGTGGGCTATCCCATTGGTCTCTGGATTCATCTGCTGCTGTTGCTAGGGAAGTGATATTTACATAAAGAGGAATCTGATGGGTTTCCTGCACTAACGCTCATTGTTCGAGACTTCATCAGTTCTTTTAAAGGTAGTTGATATTTAAACAGTGAATTGAACATTTTTACCTCTTTTACTAAGGCGTGTTAGCCGTTTTAGTGCGCGCTAAATGCTAACACGTCCATAGATTATAATGGATGCATTAGCATTTAGCACGTGCTGAAAAGGCTAGCACGCCTTAGTAAAAGGACCCTTAAATGCCACAAAGACTACTGTCCCCAGTCAGGTACAGACAAAAAAAAATCATAAAAACATTCATCCCATTGTTGAAGTCCCTCAAGCCTAGGCCTGAAAAATTTTCCCTGTAAACGTTCTCAGAATAGAGGCCACTGCATAATCGTTATCTGTAATCCATCTTCCCCACCCAACCTTTCCAACAGTTATATTCTCTGGTAGAATCCTGTGCCAGGTCAAGAAAGTGCAAGAATCCATGCAGAACCTTCTCTTGACTATAGTTTCAATTTCAAATTCCTAAGTATATTAAAAGACTCCGTAACATCAAAATAATTTTAATCATCTATCATTATAAAACCCTAAGCATGCGCACTTCAAAAGCCGTGATCCCTGCTTCCGTGATCCGTGCTTCCGTGGCGCCGCATGCGCAGTAGGACCCTGCAGCAGTTTCTCTATCGGCCTCCATTCTCAAGCACATACGCACCAATGGCTCCCCCCCCTCCAACACCCCAGCCAGCCTGTGCCTTGATGAACAGCGCACAGACAGGGATTAGCGGCATTTCCCCAGCCCGAGGACAGACCAGTAACGCAAGCAGCCGCGGTTTCATCAAGCAGCCACGTGCCATTTGCAAGACCGGCCCACTTTGATAATGCGAGGCGGGCTGACCTAGCAAAAGCCCCGAGGCTGCCCGGGCTAGCGGATGCTGGATAGGAGGAGCAGGTAAGGGAGAAGGGGTACTACTGGACAGAGGGGAGTTAAAACGGGAGCAGAGAAGGGGTGTTGCTGGACGGGGGGGAGGTAAAAGTAAGGGAGAAGGGCTGCTAGCATCCGTAAATGTAACGGGCTAAAAAACTAGTTGGTAATAAAATTGTAAACAACATGCAACATTCCAAACTTGACACTTGAACTTATGAAAAGCAAAAAAAGCCCAAACAGTGACCGTCAGTCCTTCAAATGACAGTGTAAAATATTATAAACACCCTCCACAGAATGGGAAGCTGCTCAAGTGTCAGATAATTAGAGAGTAATGATGTTTCCGATTGCTGATGTTTCAATCATCCTTTTTCTTTTATAATCTCTACCATTTAGGCTGCTCTTGTAGCAGTGCAATTGAAAACAAAAGTTGCGACATTGGCTTCTATTTTCCAGGTACTCTAGTTTATCACATATGGGGGTTTTACTAAACTCAAACTTCTGTTATTAGCGCAGGGAGCCGTGCTGAATGCTTCGCACTGCTCCCGACCCTAATAGGAACTCAATGAGCGTCGGGAGCTGCAAGGAGCATTCAGCGCAGCTCCTTGCACTAATGAATGTCGGAAACAGCTCCCTGCGCTAATAACCGCTATTACAGTTTAGTAAAAGGGAGGGATAGTGAGGAATTTATGACCCAGACTTCTTGCAGCTGTTTACCTAAGGTCCCCAGTGCTTCAGCTTGTTTATCCAGGTACTGTTCTGAGTCCTTCACCTGGTGTCCCAGTTCGGTAATCTCGGTTCTATTTCTAGAGGTGGCAGTATAGAACATTTTAATAAACTATAAACTACAATCACAGCTTCTTTGAAGGCCTCAACAGTCCCAAACATATCTGCCCTTGGTTTTTCATCTTTACAGAGAACCACTATTACCACATCTTCTAGCAATGAGTTCCAGAGCTTAACTATTCGTTGAGTGAAAAAAATATTTCCTCCTATTTGTTTAGAAGGTATTTCCATGTAACTTCATTGAGTGTTCCTTAGTCTTTGTAAGATTTAAAAGATTTTTTTAAAAATCAATTCACTTTTACACTTGTCATTTTCTGTATGAATTTCAGATAATTAAATCCTCAGGTGACGAAGTACTGATGGGCAATTTCACTGACCCTCCCCTGTCTGCCTATTCAGGGTCCTCCTCCCAGCAGCTTCCATGCACTACAAGTCTTCAAGCGAAGGATGAAGGATTGTTTCTATACATTACTGTACAGTATTTATTTATTGGATTTATTAACCACCTTTATGAAGAGATTCACCCAAGGCGGTGTACAGCAAGTACAGTTCAACATAAAACCTACAATTTTGTTAACAGCATAATAGTGGTAAAAAAAAAAAAAAAAACCCTCAAATACAATACGTGAGGTAAATTCAAAATCATCAAATTAAAGCTTAATAATAGAACTACCATGAAACAATTTTTAAAATATATTTATAACAGCACTGAAATTCAAATAAGAAAGCTATAATACAATGTCAGCATAATATGTTTATGTTTATTAAAATCTGATATTCCGCCAAGCCTTGCAAAAGTTCTAAGTGGAATACATATATAATACAAACTTAAAACTAAAATGAACTCCATGGCATAAAGAAAAGACCTTGGGCTCCTCTTACAAAGGTGCAGTAGCGGTTTTAGCGTGCGCTAAAATGCCGCGCATGCTAGCCGCTACCGCCTCCTTTTAAGCAGGCGGTAATTTTTCGGCTAGCGCGCGCTATAGCACTAAAAACGCTAGCGCGCTTTTGTAAAAGGAGCCCCTAAGCTCCTCATTCATATCTAAAACACAATCAGAATCCATTCTCGCAAAAAAAAAAAAAAAAGAAGATTAATCAGTGGGTCAGTTGCCTGTGAATCTCTTGAATTAATGAATATGTTCATTCAGAATAGAATCAGTACCATAATACTTATGAAACCACCAATAAGTACACATCAGAAAATACAAATAACATAGATATGATGCTAATGCTTTTCTACAGCTTATCCTATAGCCAAGGGTCCAAGTGCAGTTATCTTCATGAAATATTAAGGGCGTTTATTATTCATATACTGGTGCTTCATGTGCTGTTGACGTGGAGCAATTTGAATGCAACTTTCCTTAGAAGTCAATGCTCAGCATCAATATCTGTCTTATCATTCCCTCTATAATTCCCCCACCTGAGCAGTGTACTGATGCATCTTCTTGTTCAGTTTGTCTGTCCTGACTAGATTGTAAGCTCTTTTGAGCAGGGACTGTCTCTTCTATGTTTTGATGTACAGCTCTGCATATGTCTAATAGCACTATAGAAACGATAAGTAGGAGGAGTAACATGGCTCTTGCGCCTTGACGCTCCCTAGGTCCAAGGACAGTCAAGACCATCTAGAAGTGATGAAGCCTGGCCCTGGAGAACCTTCGGCTGAAAATGGGATTGGCATATCCCAATAGTCATTCTTGATGAAATGCCAAAATTGTTTCAAGCTAACATCAAGAGGTCCCATCACTTTGATAGGTAACAAGGGAGGACCAGGCAAAAAGTCATTAGCTTCTGCACCCAGCATGGGCCCTGCTTGCTCCAATATTTTCAGTGATAACATTTCTGAATATAATGATGGAGACCAATACTCCCTCTAAGGATTGACTTGACGTAAGCAAAAATTTGTCTTTGTGAGCAAAGGACTTAGTTGACATGAGCAACAAAATTTCTATTACATTATGAACAATGGTTATCACAAGACTGGAAGTAAACGACCATGTAAAATCTGTCAGCGATGCTCCAAAAATGTATTAGCGATTGTTCATATGCTCAGCTTAGAGGGAACAGAGGCAGAAATACAGATGATGCAAACATCAAGTGCACTGAATGAAGAGTAAATGGCAACGAAGCGTTCATGATTTTCAGCATCAAGGATGGATGGAGGAGTTTCTCTCACATTGGCAATTCCTACTAGTGCTGCCTGATTCGCCAATTCATTTTCCCAAAAAATAGGACTTACTGATTTAGTGACCAACAACTGCCCCCTCCCCCCACCCTGGTGAGACCTTACATACCTCTAGGCCTCCTGAAGCAACAGCAATGGTGGCCGGCCAGCAGAGCCAGCGCTATGAACAGGCTGCTCATGGCCTGCTCCGCCGGGGCCTTCCTTCTGCCACGTCACTGATGATGCAACAAAGGGAAGCCCTGGTGGAGCAGGCTGCAAATAGCTTATTCATAGCGCTGTCTCTGCCTGCCAGCCACCACCACCATTGCTGTTGCTTTAGGAAGCCTGGAGGTATGTCAGGTCTCACAGTGGGGGATGGGGGAGGAAATCAGTCAGGAAGTGCTGCATAGGGGGATAGAAGGGATGGAAGGCTATTGCACATGGGGGAAGAGAGAAGAAGAATTGTTGGACATTGGGTGGGGAGAGGAAGGGAGAGATGCAACAAAGAGGTAGAAACGGGTGAGAGGGACAAATCCTACATATGGTGGAGGGGAGGGAGAAATGCATGGAGAAGAGAGAGAGAAATGTTGGACATAGGGTGGAAGGCAGGAAGAGATGGTGCACGGGGAGAGAGAAAAAAATGTTGCACATGGTAATTGAGGGGAGGAAGGGAGAGATGTTGCATGGAGGGGAATAGAGAGGTTTGACCCAGGGCCCAAGGCAGGGAGAAAGAGAGAGAGAAAGAAATGTTAAACAGTGGGAAGAAACCGAAATGTTGGATATGGCAATGGAAGGGAAGATACAGAGATGGAAGATGGATGGTGAGCATGGAGAAAGAAGAAAATGTCAAATGGGAAGGAGACCCTGGCGAGCGAGTTAACAGAAGACAAACAGAAACCATAGCCTGGGACCAACATGATTTGAATAATAATATGACCAGACAACAAAAGGAAGAAAAAATATACTGTAATCACAAAATAGAAAATAAAATTATCAGATCTGAAATGTGTATCCTGCCAGAGCTAGTGCTAAACAGCGAGTGTGAGATAGGAGAGAAAGGAAAAGTCTTTTTTATTTTGTTTACACCACAGCGCCGGCATGGGGTTTGAGTAGGCAAAGGGGGGGTGGGGTGGGCGATTATGCTACAAAACAAACCTGCCAGTACATTTGAAAAAAAAGTCCAAGCAAATCAAATTGAATCAAAATATCAATTCAATAGGCCAAATCAAATCAAAAATTTTTTTCCTGATTCTAGCAGCACTAGTCCTACACCACCAAATATCCCTGCACTGAGCGAAGCATAGTAGGATCTAGCCTTTCCCTGGAAACACCTTCTTGGTGAAGCCTTGTTCTTTATGAAACACCCTCTATTTTGGAAGCATTTAACTCCTGGGAGTAAAAGACCTCTGCCCTTCCTATTAATTGGAGAGGAATAGTCCAGAAAGCACACTGAAACTGCTCCTCTCTCTGATTTCAGTTGGCTTAGAACAGTGGTCTCAAAACTCACGGCCCACAAGGTACTATTTTGAGGCCCTTGGTATGTTACCATTGTTCTGGAACGTTGCCCGCCTCACTGCTGTAAACTCATGCAAGCGCTTTCCTGCATCTGTACACGATTGTGAGGTGGAGTGGAGAGGACAATCGCGTACAGATGCATGAAAGCGCTTGCATGAGTTTACAGCAGTGAGGCAGGCAACGTTCCAGAATGTAAGGTAACCACTGGAGGCAGTGCAGCTTGTAATTTTGTGAACTCTCACGAAATTCGGCACTTCTCCTGGCGGTGACTGATGTAATATGGCGGTTGTGTCCAGTGCTGGAGGAGATGAGAGCTGAAGGCGGTTGCAGACGCGACCACCGGACACTTAAGGCAAAAGTCAGATATCGATTCCCCCCCCTCTACAAAAAAAGCCTAGAGGACTACACCAAAATCTTGTCTCTTGCAGTTGATATTTTAGATTAGAATCTAAATCACAATTTCATAAGAACATAAGAACATAAGCAGTGCCTCCGCTGGGTCAGACCACAGGTCCATCTTGCCCAGCAGTCCGCTCCCGCGGCGGCCCGAACAGGTCACGGCCTGTCTGAATCACCAGAAGGGGCTCCCTTGCCACCTTGGTTTCCCATTGAGTCTTATCTTCCCATCGAAGTCCTAACCCTCTGGTCTTGCACATGCACGACCTGGTTGGATTTCTATACTTATTACTTGGTTTGCTTTCTATACCTGTGTTACATCCCAGCACCTCTCTCAGTATCCCACGATCCCCCTATCCCTCAGGAATCCGTCCAATCCCTGTTTGAATCCCTGTACCGTACTCTGCCTGATCACTTCCTCCGGTAGCGCATTCCAAGTGTCCACGACCCTTTCGCATTAGGTAAAACTCTTTACAGTTTATAAATCTTTCCTTAATTGCTTCTGATAATTTCAGCTATACACAGCTGAAAGTAGTGCAACATGCAGAAAATGAAAAACTATTTAAACTTCACTTTCTGCATGTTGCATTGCTTTCAGATGTGTATAGCTGAAATTATCAGAAGCAATTAAGAAAAGATTTATAAACTATAACGAATTTTACCTCATGCAAAGTTGTCATTTATTTAATAAGACATTAACTATTTTTTTCTGCGGCCCTCCAAATACCTACAAATCCAAAATGTGGCACTGCAAAGGGTTTGAGTTTGAGACCGCTGCCTTAGAGGGACGGCCAATGAAGAGACAGAAAAGGCTTTGGGAGCAACTGAGGACATGCAGCGTATGTGTCTTCAATAGACCTTTTCCAACCACAAGTGCATCCTTTTGACGCCACTCACTGTCTGTCTACTGGGGCAAAATCTGCCAACCAAGTCAAGATCAATTTTCAAGAAAAAACTGGATAAGGAAAGAAAGGGGAAAACATCAAAAGAGTGTTCCTTATAAAAGTACTGTACTCCAGAAACAAAGGAAAACAAAATCAAAAACCACGCTTTCTCTCTATGACTGGAAAAACAAATATGGAGATCAGAATCATGTCCACACTGCAGCTCGGTTGAAAACAAACTAGGCAGACTAGTTAGGTAATGGCTGTGCAGTAACTCCACAGCAGCGTAATTCATATCAGCGTCATCAGTCAATGATATCCTGTTCTATAATCAATTTATCCCTACTGTTGAAAGAAAATCAAGGTAGCTCTTGGCAAATGGCTAAATACTCTTTCACCCAAGTGAAATCAGAGAGAGTACATTCCAGGGAAAGAAGTTAAAGGAACTCACTGTGTTTACAAGGTGATGTCAGTTCTGCCACAGAGGCTTTAATAGCCTATATTTTAAGAAGAGCAGTAAGTATCAGTGGCAGGATTAAGTAACCAGGATCCTAGTCTTGTATTACAAGAGAGAAAAGCACATTCTTTCCCTCTCCTTGCAACAAACTTTTTCCTTTAGAGCAGGGGTGTCAAAGTCCCTCCTCTAGGGCCACAATCCAGTCGGGTTTTCAGGATTTCCCCAATGAATATGTATGAGATCTATTTGCATGCACTGCTTTCATTGTGTGCTAATAGATCTCATGCGTATTCATTGGGGAAATCCTGAAAACCCGACTGGATTGTGGCCCTCGAGGAGGGACTTTGACACCCCTGCTTTAGAGGGAACTTACATTTAATAAAATACAAACAAATATGGAGAGCCCCCCTCCCCGGCATCCCTCAAAAACCTCGCCAAACATGCAGAGATACAACCATGATTTTTGTGTACAGCTCATATTATTAAAATAATTCTCTCAACAAGCAAATGTTACAGACATCAGGTTAACCTACTGATGGGTGAAGCAAGCTAAGAAGAAAAGCCAGAGTCTAAATTCAACACTCCTTAGGCAAGTCACTTCACCTTCTCAAGTACAAAACTTAAATCCTGTGGAGACGGCACCTAGCTACTGTACCTGAATCTGCAGCTTATTTTGAGATTAGACCTAGAAAGGTGAGGAATTAAATCAAATCTCAAGCCATTTACCATTTAATATCCACATGGGCTGCCCTGAAGCAAGAATCCCAGTACAGCTGTTATCCCCGGTAAAAAAAAAACCACCAAAAAAAAACACCAAACCTTTTAAAACACACACTCCATTTCTTAATCCTCACCAAGAATTTTTCTTTCTCCCTCCTCAAAAAATACATTCTATATAATAACACCAGCGATACCAAGCACCACCCTAAACAGCACAAACATAGATGACAGCCAACGTGTAGGGGGTGAGTCTGGGCAGGCCACATGGTCCCAAAATACCCCCATTATTACTACACATCTCTGCAAGGTGCTGTGTTACTGTTTACAGGGCCACATTAAAGCAGCAGTGACGATCTCTCCCCCCAAAAAAAAGCAAAAAAAAAAAAAAAGCACCAAATCCGTAAGCTTAGTTTGGAGGCTAAAGAAAAAAAAACAACACAAGCTCAAGTGGCTTATGTAATGTTTACTTACACCGCAGGACAGGAAGAGGCCGGGCACAGACTCTCCTGGCACTCTTGGAAAGATTTCTCTGTCCACGAAAAAGGCTCTCACACCAGTTCCCGGGCTGTGATCATAGTAGCAGAACCAGCTGCCCTCATTTCCTGGTTGTAGATGTGTCTTTCCACTCCCCGTTTTGCCATTTTGAGGAAGCTGCGAACACACAGGCGAGCAAGAAATCCCACACGCATAAGCCAAGGCTGTGAAAGCTGCCCTGCGCGGTGGATGGCGGCGCAGACCATCACCAGGCCCCTACTACAAATCCTGTCTCTTCTCCACCTTAGACGTCCAGTTTCGGAAAATGCGTCTGCCTCTTCTGTTTTAGGTCTGTGCAGTGAATGCGTGCAAAACACTCGATCTCCATGTCTGTGACTAAGAATAGAAACGTAGACTCGGGAGGGAAAAAAATGACACCTGCAGTACTCAGTGGAAGCCACCAGGGGGTGCAAAAAAAACACGAACAGCCATGCAGTGCTCTCGTTATTCTTACGGTTTATACCAGAGGCGGGTTTGGGCTTATAACCTAATCAAGACAAATACTGTAATAGTAAAGAAACATTTCAGAGCCCCGTGCAGGTTTTGTACTAAGTAATATCTATATGGCTTACAAGTATGGACACCTAAACAATTGAACTGAGCCCCATGCATCATTATCTCCCAGGGGCTGTTTACATTTGTACATGACCCTCCCCTGACCCCCTCCAGAACAGCCCAAACCCAACTGAGAGCAGCAGAATGCACCTGACAGCAGGCCTAGTGCTTCTGAAATCTGTTCCTCTCCTGCATTCAAAGCTTACATCAATTTTCTGACCTACTCACTGGTGACAAGAATACAGGAGGGGATGCTGTGTAGGGCCACAAACATATGAATGAGTCAAAACGAAGCCAGGTTAAGGCCGACTGATGCCCTAAGCACAGCCCATCAATAGTGTTCCTCAGCCCTTCCATTGCTTAATTGACATTTAAGAGTCAATAAATTTTGTACGAGTGCAGAGAAATATCATTTATTGTATGACACTAAACATCATACAGTATATATTTATGATGATTAGAAAAACACTGAAATTCATGTTAGATAATGGGTGTAACCTCCGAGATGCCCCCCTTCCCTTGGTGCCCTATGCATTTGCTTATTTTGCTTAATGGTTAATCCAGGGCTGATCCAAGACCATAGTCTACTTTTATTTTCAGTGCCACCAGAGGCACCAGAAGCCTCCCCAGCCCCAAGAGCCAATGTCCACTCCCTGTATGAGTCTGCGACTGCAAGAATAAATAGGAAAGGTGATCTTTCCTTCCCTTCCTCTGTCTCCCCAACTAAGGAGTCTTCAAAGAGAATTAAATCATAGGGAGGGCCAGAGCCTTGTGTGTACCTTCTGCTGCAGGCTCTACTTGTCTCCTCCCCCAAAATGGAATCTACATCATGAGGAGGAAGACAAGCAGAGCAGGCAGCAACCCACACAGGGAGACAGCAGAAGAGAAGGGGAACCTTTCCTATTTGTTTTTGCTGCCATGGACTTGGGCAGGCAGCAGCCCAACAGAGGAATCAATGAGTGTAGGTGCAGTGTGCAGTGGAGGGAGAGAAAGAGATGAGGCAATTGGGGGATGAGGTGGGAAAAAAGGAAGCAAGCCTCATGTGGTAGGGTTACCATATGGCTCCAGAAAAAAAAGAGGACGGATTAAGATATCCGGGTTTTACTTCCATTGCTTTCAGTGGAAGTAAAACCCGCATATCTCAATCTGCCCTACTTTTTCTAGAGCCATAGGGTAACCCTACTCATGGGGGAACAGACAGGCAATGTTGGACGAGGAGAGAGACAGAGGGGCTTGCACCCAAGGATTTTAACTTGTACTAACTACCCCACCCATATCGCCTCGCTCCACTTTAGCATCTACAAAACATCTGAGTCACCAACCGCCTGGTGCTCTCTAACACCCCACCCAATTTTCTCACCATTGGTAGACCACTGGCTCCATACAGGCAGCTGTACTGGAGACTTCAGGACACCATACATAGAACAGCTTTAGTTGTGGGCAGAAGAATATCTGCAGTGGACCTCCAAGAAAACTGGAGATGATTCAATCCAAAAGTTCAGGAAGGTCCAAATGTTGACACAAGTCTTCATCTTGTAGGAAGCAAGGCTGAATTAAGATGACATGCTCAGTGGTGTAGTGAGAGAAGCTGGCGCCGGGGTGATACACTCCCCCCAGTATTTATTCAAGTCTTCTGCTCTTTGCTAGCAGTGAGCAGGATCTCATGCCAGCTCTTAACTGCCCTCTGATGTAGCCTCCTGGTCCTGCGAATAGGAAGTTACATCAGAGGGAGGGCTTGGGGCCTGCACGAGCAGTAGGTATGAGACCCTGCTCACTGCTGGCTAAGAACAGAAGATTTTTAAGAGGTACTAGGTAGAGGGAGGGAGAGTGTGCATTTATGATAACCCTCCTCCATCGCTGGGGTAGAGAAGAGATTCTGGGCTACTTCACTATGCCACTGGGTATGCTTTTAGATTATAGAACAAGGGTGTGATACAGTATGCACAAAATGGATGGGGACGAGAGAAATCCTGTTACATGAAGCTCTAGGTCTGATTTATGTTTGCAAAGAGTTGTTGTTTAGTATGTAATGTGTTTTTTGTTTTTTGTTTGTGGATTTGGTGTATTTTATAATGTGTGGTTTTATCCTGAAATCCACTTTTGTTTAAAGCAGAATTATTTCTAAAACCTGACGTTTTCCTGCCAACCTACGTGTTGGAGGACATCAGGGAAACAGATTAGGAGCATACTGGGGAGGATATGAAATGGTGAGAAATGTATATTAGTTGTTTCAAATATTTATAGACTGCAACTATCCACAGTTCTATGTAGTATACACTGAAAACATATATACTGTAATAAGATATTTAAAACATTGCCTACAAAGCATATGCGAGGGGGGGGGCGCTGAAAAGTTCTCTGTCCAAGCAAGAAGGGAATGACATGGAGACTTGAAGCTTATAAGTTATTCCACATATTCACCCCTAAGTTCAACACACTTGGCATATCGTGTCTGTAGTTTCTGTAACCTTCCCCAAAAATACTCTGATGTCTGGTCACTGAAATACTGTTCCGCTGCTGCAATCACCTCCAAATCACTAAAAAAATTGTCACCCTTTCAATCTCTTTTTAAGGTTTGCAAACAGAAAATAGTCAGTTGGAGCAAAATCTGATGAGTAGGGTGGATAGTCTATGCATTGAAACTCCAACTGCATCAAAAATCCATCATTTTGCCAGCCTTGTGAGTACACGTCTCCCTCGTTATTCGCGGGGGATACGGGCAGAGCCGGACCATGAATGGCGAAAAACCGCGATTATCCGGCTCTGACCCACCCCCACCTCTCTGCTGCCTTCCCGGCCTTACCTGATGGTCTAGAGGGCTTTCAGGGCAGGAGCGATCTTCCTACGCTCCTGCCCCGTGCAGATCGCCATGAGGAAATGGCTGCTGTGAGTTCCTGTAGTCTCTCGAGACTACGACGGGAATTCCCTACAGCCATTTCCTCATGGCGATCTGCACGGGGCAGGAGTGTAGGAAGATCGCTCCTGCCCCGAAAGCCCTCTAGACCACCAGGTAAGGCCGGGAAGGCAGCAGGGAGGTAAAAAAATATGGTTTTTATTATTTTCCCCCTCCCCAGAAAAAAATCGCGATTATGTGAAATCGCGAGTGCAGAAACCGCAAATGGGGAGGGGGAAGTGTAGGTGCAAAAAGAGAACTCCTTTCCGCAGCTTCCCTCTCCTTTTTTCTTTCAATGCCTCCTTTAATCGGCACAGCAAGTTACAGTAATATTCTACATTAACTGTTTAGTCCCTTGGAAGACAGTCAGTCATTACAACACCTTCCTGATCCCAAAACACACTGGCTGTGACCTTTCCTGCTGACTTTTGGGTCTTGAATTTCCTTGGCCTTGGAGAACCTAAGTGCCGCCACTGCATGGACTGCTGTTTTGTCTCAGGATCATAGTAGTATAACCATGTTTCATCAACAGCAACTAATTCCAAAAAGCTGGCACAAGCTCGCTGAAAATGCTACAAAATCAATTTGGAAGTATCCACTTGATGTCGTTTCTCATTAGC
The DNA here is from genome assembly GCF_902459505.1 of Geotrypetes seraphini. Classification (NCBI taxonomy): domain Eukaryota; kingdom Metazoa; phylum Chordata; class Amphibia; order Gymnophiona; family Dermophiidae; genus Geotrypetes; species Geotrypetes seraphini. The sequence goes on from NC_047084.1 coordinate 461,811,350, forward strand.
ATTCAAATATTTAGGCACTCGCTTGGCTGACAGCTTCTGCACACCCAGCTGTTCGTGAATTATAAATCCAATACATTCCCTGGATATCTGTAGTGTCTCAGCAATTGTTTTAACCAATATTCGCCGATCTGCCAAAATCAGGGCATGGGCATGGTCAACAATTTCAGAAGTTGACACTGTTTGAGGCCTCCCAGACTGTGCTGCATCTTTGGTCTTCAAATCTCCATACTGAAAGTTTGCACACCACTTCTTCCCTGTGGAGTATAACGGGCATTTGTCACTCAATGTTTGCATCATACGTACATTCATGGATTTCTTGTGGAGTTTTTTTCTGTAGAAATAGGAACTTCATGATGGCTCAGAGTTTCACACTTGAAAATGCCATACTTTTCATTGGCATGAATCAATCAATGATCTAAAACAATGTCAAAACATAGCATTACGATTCTGCAAATTGGCCCTTTACAAAATAAAATAACACTCTTTTCAGCTACAGTGGCAAATAACGCTCAGAATTTAGAACGTTGGTTGGGCTAAGAACTTTTCAGCACCCCCTCATGGTTTTAGCAGTGCAATATTCAAAATATTCCTCCTCAAGGTACAACTTTCAATCACCAAATGGTCTCTTGAGTTACTGTAGTCTCCTTATAATCTGATTTGTTTCATGCGAAAGGCCCTGAAGGAAAAAAGACTTTTTATGCGCCTGTCAATCAATATTACATAGCATTAGATGCAGAAGCCTCGCACTTTCAGAATGCAGAGTTTTGTTATTTATTTATTCATTCAATTTTCTATACCGTTCTCCCAGGGGAGCTCAGAACGGTTTCCATTAATTTTTTCAGGTACTTGAGCATTATTCCCTGTCTGTCCTGGTGGGCTCACAGTCTATCTAATGTACCTGGGGCAATGGGGGAGCAGGTGACTTGCTCAGGGGTCACAACCTCAGGGTGCAGATAGGTAAATATGGCTTCCCAAATGATGTCATTAAAAGGTGCTTCTCTGGAGTATCTTCTGAAAATCATACATAATTGAAATTTAACATGCCAGAATACTGGTAGCCAATGCAGTGAAGAAAGAATCGGATTAATATGCTCAAACCGAGAGGCTCCAGCAAAGCAGACGGAGCGGAGTTCTGAAGTGATAGTAATGCCTTAAATATAGATGAGGAAAAGCCTAAAAATGCAGAATTATATTAATCCAAACAGGGCAAGAAGTCAGGTAAAGAGATGTGAAGAAAACAAATTGGGTTTGATCCGTGGACGAACTCGTGTGCACATCTACACAAGCTCACAAACTGCAACTGAGCCGTCTAGATGGGCCCTTCCAATTTATCTAAGGGAAGAGCAGAATCTTGAGAAATTCAAAAGTAACTTAAAAACATTTCTCTTTAAAGACGCTTTTGATAATTAACTAAACTCACCGCAGCTCAGATTATTTTATTATACTATATTATACAGTTTTTTTTTGTTACTCATTTTGTAGTTTTCCTTTTTTTGTTCTACTTTTCTATAATGATTTTGTATTTCATCTCTCCCCCTTCCTTATGTTTATAAGTTTGTAATGGTAATTTTTTTGATTTGGTATGTTAATATGTATTGTTCTGTCATGTATTGTTTCCCAGAAATTGTAATTTTAATTTGTTCATCGCTTTGAAATATGATTAAGCGATTAATCAAAATAATTATTAAACTTGAACTTGAAAATAATTATTAAACTTGAAACTTGGTTTGTTCCTTATGCACGAATACAGAACAGTCAGCTCAAGGATGGATCATCAGAGCATCTCATTTATATACATACAGCACTCAGCTGGGGGAATCAGGGAAAGGAGATTTTAAATACACATGGCTAGAGGGAATACACCTTTTTTTATTTTAAGACATAAAAACCATCTGGATAATCAAATATGAAACGGAAACCAAGAAGCAAGGACCGCAGAGAATTTAAGAGGGCCAAGAAAGAGTTAAATTGATGTTCTCAATGTAAGTGGAAACACCCTGTTTTTCTCATAATCACTTCTTGAAATACTGTACTACTGAGAAGTTTCCTAATAGAAAGAATACCCAAAGTCCCATTTGTTTATACCAGATGGAAGAGGAATAAAATATTTTATAACAGGGTGAGTCTATGGCAGAGCCGGGGATTAGCAGTGAAGCCCGGGGGGAATAAAAGGACTCTGTGTCAGGGGTGTACAAATGTCAGCCTTCCTCCTGTGCCAAAGAGCAGCACAAAGCCTCTCTCACTGATTCACTGCAGACTCCGGGAAGCCAGCCGACCTACATAAACTGGGACTTCTTGTTCAGATTTCGCAATCCCAAGACTTGGGGGGGGGGGGGAGGAAAAGAGCTGACATCAGCTGCAGAGGCCAAAGCAAAAAATAAAAAAAAATAATATAATCACATTTGACTCACTTCCTCAGCTTTTGCAAACTATTGTAAAAACAAGAGAAACCTCAATCAACCTAAGAAATGCAAAGTTAACATCAGACCTTCCTGAAGCAAGGACACAGGGCAGACACTGGGGAGGGGGGTTGTTTCCAATTTTATGCCATTTATAAACATATTTTTCTTAGAGAACAGTTTGGCTACAGGCTGAGGTTTTTTGCTTTTCCATTCACAACAAGGCCGCCTGCACTGAGCCAAAGAGCAATCAGTAATGTGAATTACCCTGCAGTGGATGGAACTGGTTTTCATCTTCCCTATATCACCTTCAGTCTACAGTATGCTGTCACAACTGATCCAGTGCACACGGAGCCACAACTGTACCCACCAAGCCAAAACTTTACCCACAGACCCAGCATAAGAGTTGGCAAGTACCCCAGCTCGACATTTTTGAATAATCCTAAAAATAAATAAAGCATGTCCACCAACATTATGACTATAAATATTCATAAAAATCAATTTGTTTTATCTGCCATTTATATGAGCAGCACTTTATTCATATACTGCGAGGCTTAGACAGTCAATACACTTCTCCCTCCATATCCGCGGTTTCCATTTCTGTGGATTCGCTTATTCGCAATTTTTCGGCTGCTGACTCCGCTCCCTCATTTTCGTCACTGAGCCAGGCGTTTCACAATGGAAATCGCTGCTCCCGGTGGTTCATGGAGGAAATCACTGTTCCCGGTGGTTCCTGAAGGAAATCGCTGCCCCCGGTGTTGTACGGAGCAAATTGCAGGTCGAGTTATTCACGGTTTATTTTCTTTTTCAGGTCTATTTTACTGAAAAAACGCAAATAACATGCAAAAAGTTATTCACGGTTTTTCGGTATTCACGGCTATGTTCTACCCGCATCCCCCGTGAATACGGAGGAAGAAGTTATCTCAGCCTGTCTTGCACCACAGAATGCAAACATGTCTTCCTGTATCCATGTCCTTTGTAATTTAAGTTCAGTAACATGCTACCAGCCCCCTCTTCTACAAAGCCACAGGGTAACGGCCCCGAAGCCCTTATAGATTTAAAGGACTTTGGGGCTGTTGCCGCTTGTAGGTCTCCTATAAAGAGGCTAAGTCAGGGGTGGGCAACTCCGGTCCTCGAGGGCTGGAATCCAGTCGGGTTTTCAGAATTTCCACAATGTAATAATAATAATAACTTTATTTTTGTATATCGCCATACAGTGCATGCAAATAGATCTCATGCATATTCATTGGGGAAATCCTGAAAACCCGACTGGATTCTGGCCCTCAAGGACCGGAGTTGCCCACCCCTGGGTTAAGTGCATCTTTTTTATGGGGGGAAGGGCTCTGTACCTGACATTTCAGGACACTATTCTAAACTCGTTTATTAAAATTCTTTCTCTAAGCCTCAGAATGCAATATGAATCTCTTACGGTTGCAGATGCCCTACCCCAAACCAGAACTCTGACTCCCAAAGAATTTATAACCAGTCACATATGATATTCGTGTGGTCCACCTTGAATCCTCCCCCTTCTCACCCACAAACTCCCTTCCCTTCCTCAGATCCATACTACTCATCTCTGAGTACAGTCACAGTTGTGATGCCGTCCACCAAAGTAAGTCGATAACAAGACCCCAATACAGAATCATATATGAGGTCTGATAATTAAGTTCATGAACTCATCCTAGAAAAAGTGCTACATATCTCATTGCTGAATATACTACAGTCACCTTTGAAGTACTCTCCTTGGGGAAGCTATACACCAAAGTCAGCGCCTACTCCACCCTTCAAAGCAATTTTGGAACTCTTTTTCTGGAATGCCCATCAGAACTGTCATCGTATTACCCTTGATGTCCTGAATGTCATCAAAATGTCTTCCATTCAATATTTCTTTTATCTTTGGGTAAAAAAAAAGTCATTGAGGGCCAGATCAGGCGATTAGGGAGGGTGTTCCAATATAGTTCAGGTCGTATTCGTCTAACTTTTTCACGCAGCCTTTAGCACTTCTAAATAGTAAACTTGGTTAACAGTATGGCCAGTTGGTACAAAATCTTAATGAACAATCCCTCCGATATCAAAAAAGGTTGGCAAACTCCTTTTCCCTTATGAAAGGTGGCACCCAAACTTAAATATTTGGGGGTATATGTTACTAGTGAGTTATCAAAAGCCTATACTGAAAATGTTACTGTTTTGTTAAGAAAGACAAGGGACATTCTGGCTCTCTAGACTAAGTTTCCTTTGTCTTTGCAGGACCGCATTGCTTTGTTTAAAATGGTATTATTTCATAAATGGATATATGTGATGCAAACTTTTCCTATGTATGTAACTAACAAGGACCTGGGTAAATACCACACTGTTTTCAGAAAATTTCTTTGGCATACTAAAAAAAACTCCGACTGACATTTTCTCAGCTGTCTTTGACGGTGGGATGTGGTGGCCTAGCACTCCCAGACCTGCGAAGATATAGGGCTCCTTTTACTAAGGTGTGCTAGCATTTTTAACGCATGCAGGATATTACCACACACTACGTGGCTAGAACTAACATAGAAACATAGAATATGACGGCAAAAAAGGGCCATCAGCCCAACAAGTCTGCCCACTCAAGAACCCTCTCCCTTAAGCACTTCCTCGAAGTGAACCCACATGTTTATCCCATCTTTTCATAAAATCGAGCACATTGCTGGCCTCAACTACCTGAAGTGGAAGATCATTCCAACGATCAACCACCCTCTCAGTGAAGAAATACTTCCTAATATCACCATGAAATCTCCCACCCTTGATTTTTAACGGATGCCCTCTTATTGCTTTAGGTCCTGTAAGGAAAAAGATATCTTCTTCCACCTCAATACGGCCAGTAACATATTTGAATGTATCTATCATGTCTCCCCTCTCTTTGCGTTCCTCGAGAGAGTATAGCTGCAACTTACCTAGACGTTCTTCATAGGAAAGATCTTTGAGCCCTGAGACCATCCTAGTGGCCATTCGATGAACCGACTCCATTCTCAGCACATCCTTTTGATAATGTGGCCTCCAAAATTGAACACAATATTCCAGATGTGGTCTCACCATGGACCTGTACAACGGCATCACAACTTCAGGCTTTCGGCTGACAAAACTTCTTCGGATGCAACCCAGCATTTGTCTAGCCTTGGATGAAGCTTTCTCCACCTGGTTGGCAGTTTTCATATCTTTACGTTACATTACATTAGGGATTTCTATTCCGCCATTACCTTGCAGTTCAAGGCGGATTACAAAAAAATTATCCAAGATGTATTACAAGAACTTACAAAAAAAAAAAAAAAATTGGTCATTTTCAAAAAGAGTGAGAAATGGGTAAGGTTATTTGTTTGGGGTAGTTGGCTTTAGTGAGAGGTGGAGTTTGAGACTTGCGGTATTATTTCTTTTTTCAGAGTTTTCTTGAAGAGTATGGTCTTTATTTCTTTTCTAAAAGTCTTGTAGTCGAGGGATGCCGTCAGTAGATTGGCGATTTGATTGTCTAGTTTGGCTGCTTGAGTGGCCAGGAGGCCATCATATAGTTTTTTCCATTTGACCTCCTTAATTGGGGGGTATGAGAATGGGGTGTGAGTTTTCCTATGTCTGGTTGCGGTGTTGTGGATGAGGCGGTTATTCAGGTAGTTTGGACTGTCTCCATATAAAGTCTTAAATAGTAGGCAGTAGAATTTAAATTGTTGCTGGGATTGGAAGCCAGTGCGATTGGAGATATGCTTCTGTAATGTGATCATGTTTCTTTAATGAGTAGATGAGTCTTAGTGCTGTGTTTTGGATAGTTTGTAATTGTTTTGTTATGGTTGTAGGGCATGGGAGGTAGAGAATATTACAGTAGTCAAGTAGGCCTAGTATTAAGGACTGAACTATGAGCTGGAATTGAGTTTTCTCGAAGAATTTCTGAACTTGTCTTAAGTTTCTCATGACTAAGAATGACTTTTGTATTGTTTTATTGATTTGTGGTTGCATGGTGCAGCATCTGTCAATAGTTATTCCTAGCAGTTTTAGGGTGGTTTGTATGGGGTAGTTGATTGCGTTGATTTCAATGTTGGTTATGGTTGGTATTTTGTTGTTTTCTAGGAGGATGAATTTCGTTTTATCTGGGTTCAATTTCAGTTTGTGATCTTTCATCCAGGTTGCTATTGATTTTAGTGTTTGGTATATTGTGTTCGTCATGGAGAGTTCAGGTTGATTGAAGGGTATGAGAATGGTAATGTCATCGGCATAGCTGTAGGAGGTTATGCCTTGTTTGTCCAGGTGAGAGCTGAGGGAGGCTGTATAGAGATTGAAGAGAGTCGGGGATAGAGGGGATCCTTGGGGAACTCCGCAGAGGTTTGACCAAGGTTCAGATTTTTGTTTGTCTGATTTTACTCTATAGGTTCTTGATTTAAGGAATCCTTCAAACCATGTGTATACTTTATCTGTGATACCTATTGTATCCAGGATTTGTAGTAGAATGTTATGGTCTACCAAGTCGAATGCAGCGGTAAGGTCTAGTTGTATGAGCATCTTCACTAATGATTACTAGTTGTATGAGCATCTTCACTAATGATTACTCCTAGGTCCCGTTCTGCAACAGTTCTTGTTAAGGTTTCACCATTTAGGGTGTAAGTTTTGCATGGGTTTCCACTGCCAAGGTGCATAACCTTACATTTTTTGGCATTAAAACTCAGTTTAATCCACTATAAAGAAGATAAATACTGCCCGCCCAGTTTTCCTCTTGACAAAGACAACATCGAAACACGGCCTGTGTCGAGGAAGGGTGAGAAGACTGGCAGCTGTTTTGGCTCTTTTCTTCTGTGTTCTACACCGTGGGATGTTTTTGAATCTGCCTTTGCATCTTACTGATACACGGTTGTCTCTTTATTGCACTCACATCTGCACTTTGGCACTTCAGCACTTTTGTTTCGTTCTGGATTCGTATTGGAACTGAGTTGGACTTGTTTCACCTGATCCCAAGATGGCCGCGGTGCTCGTTTGTGACCTTGGCTTTACTGGATTTCAAGCTAAGTGATTTGTTGAACATTTCTTTGATGAACTGTGCTAATCCCCTTGGCTGTCTCGGTTTTGTATTTTTGTATTTATGTATGTGTTTTAGCTCAATGATTTTATTTTATGGTTAGTTTAGGTTTTGTGTATATATGTGCTGTGATGTAACTTTGATGACATGAATGAAATTTATAATTAATCAAGTGTATAAGTTATGTATCAATTGATTATTTTACTGCATTACACTATTTTGGATTTGATATTTATAAGCATTTATCTTCTTTATAGTGGATTCTTTATTATTATTATTATATATGTTATTATTGAATCCTTTTTTGAATCATTTTTCTCAAGTTTGTTTTGAATTGTGATTAAAGCTCAGTTGCCAAGTTGTGGACCATTGTTCCAGTAAAAGTAGGTCCTGCGCTTAATGCTGGCGTTAGCGTCTAGCACACGCGGCAATGTAGCGCACGCTATTCCACGCTTCGTAAAAGGAGCCCATAATGTTGCTTGCCTCCTTCGACATTTAATAGACTGGATTAAGAACACTCAAAATTATACTCCTGTTTCTCTTGAGCAGCGGTTGATGGCACCTACCCTTTACCTTTATCATTGCCAAGCACCCCTACAGGATTCTTCCTACCCACTGTCATCCTCTGCTGAAATCTATGCGACAATGTTGGCAATGGTTGTGTAAACATATGCTGCCACTGTGGGATAATCGTGGTTTGGATCCTGATGCCACTAAAAGATACTTGCAGAGAGGTTCATAGTCAGTCGCACGCGAGACACCAGCGCGCCAACAATTGAGCGCTGACAATTCGGCGCAAGAAAGAAGCGTGCCATGGGAAAACTTAGTTTTAATGAGCTCCGAAGCGGGGTATTACATTACATTACATTACATTAGTGATTTTTATTCCGCTTGTACCTTGCGGTTCAAAGCGGATTACATATGAAGAGAACTGGACATTTCCAGGAGGGTACATGACATTGGAGAATACAGATTGAGGGTATAGACCTAATAACAGAATGAGGGTAAAGACTTAATAACATTGGAAGATTAATCAGGTTACATTACATTACATAGCAAGTAGTCTGTTTCCATACGTTGGTAGATAGTCGGTTTCGATAGGATAATTTAGGTTTCAGGTAGCTTTCTTTGCCTTTCGTTTTTTTTTGTTGTTTTTTTTATTGGTCGATTGAGGGTATGGTGCCAGGGAGTGAGCAGAGCCTGGTCGGAGTAAGTGGGGAAGAGGAGAGGGAGATTAGGTAGATTGTTTGTAATTTTTGAACAGCAGTGTTTTGATTTCTTGGGGAAGAGGAGAGGGAGATTAGGTAGATTGTATATACTTTTTGAACAGCAGTGTTTTGATTTCTTTACGGAATGCTTTGAGGTCAGATGTTGTGGTTAACAATCTGGTGATGGAGGGTTCGAGTTTTGCTGCATGTGTTGCTAGGAAGTTATCATAAAGCTTTTTGCGATGAGTGCCTTTGAGTGGTGGGTATGAGAATGGTGTCAGTGTTCTTCTTGTTCTGGGTGGAAGGTTACGGTTTAGGCGATCGTTTAGATAGGCAGGTGCAGTACCGTTAATTACTTTGAAGAGAAGACAGTATAGTTTGAATTGAATTCTGGCTCGAATCGGTAGCCAATGTGAGTCTAGGTAGGCATTGGTGATGTGGTCAAATTTTCCGAGGGAGTAGATTAGTCTGAGAGCTGTGTTCTGAACGGTCTGTAGTTTTTTGATCATGTTTGTGGGGCATGGTAGATATAGGATATTGCAGTAGTCCACAAGACCTAGTACCAGGGATTGTACAATGATCCTATAGTGTTCTTTGTCGAAGAATTTCCTTATTTTTCTTAAGTTGCGCATTGTGAAGAATGCTTTTTGGGTAGTTTTGATGATTTGGGTCTGCATAGTGCAGCATCTGTCTATCAGCACTCCCAGGATTTTGAGTGAGGTCTGGATTGGGTATTTGGTTGCTTTAATTTCTAAGTCTGTTATGGATGGGTTTTTGTCCGTTTCAAGCATTAGGAATTTGGTTTTGTCCGAGTTTAGTTTCAGTTTGTGGTTTGTCATCCATTTTTCTATTTCATCTAGTATTATTTCCAGGTGTCCTGTTGATGTGTGGTCTTGGGTTTCGAAGGGGAGGAGAATAGTTATGTCGTCTGCGTAGCTGAATGATGTTACATTTAGGTTGTCTAAAGTGGTACCGAGGGAGGAGATGAAGAGATTGAATAGAATGGGCGATAGTGGAGACCCCTGCGGGACTCCGCATGGATTTGACCATGGGTTAGATTTCGTGTCGTTTGTCTTGACTCTGTACGTTCTTGTTTTAAGGAATCCTTGGAACCAGTTGTAAACCACCCCTGAGATCCCTATTGCATCAAGTATCTGGAGTAGTATGGTATGATCAACTAGATCGAAGGCGGCGGAAAGATCTAGTTGGATAATTAGGATCCTGTGTCCTTTACTGAGGTATTGTCGGGCTATGTTTAGTAGTGTTGCTACTATGAGTGGGGAACCCCCCACTTTACTGTATAGTGTTTGCACTGCTGTGGGGGGGGGGGTTGGAACCCTCCATTATAGAGAAAATGGAACTTTTTCTGATTTTTTTCAGGAAAAGTTCAGTTTTCTCCATAATGTGGGGGGTTGCACGCCCCCCTCAACGGCCCCCCACACCCCCCAATGGCAGCACTCCCCCAATGCAGTAAAGTGGAGGGGTTCCCCCCCATACCCCCTGTCTGAACTCTTTAAAACTAAGTTTTCCTGTGGCGCGCTTCTTTCTTGCGCCGAATTATCAGCGCTCGATTTTCGGCGCACTGGTGTCTCACGTGCGACTGACTATGAACCTCTCTGCAAGTATCTTTTAGTGGCATCAGGATCCAAACCACGACCATCAAGCCCAGTAGCCCATTCTCACGGTGGCCAATCCAAATCACTAGTAGCTGGCCAAAACCCAAGGAGTAGCAACATTCCATGCTACCAATCCAGGGCTTCCCCTGTGTCTTTCTCAATAACAGACTATGGACTTTTCCTCCAGGAACTTGTCCAAACCTTTCTTAAAACCAGTTACGTTATCTGCTCTTACCACAACCTCTGGCAACGCATTCCAGAGCTTAACTATTCTCGGTGCTCTTTCTGACGTCACTTCTGGAACCCGCGCCTAGGAAGTGATGTCAAAGGGCGAGCTGACACCGATGTGGACATGCTGCTCACACCGAAGTTAAAAAGGTACAGGGAAAGGGAGGGGGGGGGGTGTGCACGGGAAGGGGATGGGTACCACCACCCACTGTGCCACTCACCCCACTGCAAGCACAGCCCTCACCCCACTGCAAGCACAGCCAAAAACTGGGGTTTTTTAACCTTTCGCTCAATGCTTGTGGAGGAGCACAGGAGGCCTGCTCCCAGCTAATATAATCATCTTGATTTATAAGGTCAGAAAGTGGTGGGGGGGTTCAGGAGGGTAGATTTTCCAAGGTGCCTTTTTATCAAATGCTGACTCCGCTTTGGTGCAGGTTAGTTAAGGTTCTTGTTTTGCCTCTCTAGAAGTATTTTGTAGAGTTTTAGTAAAGGATTGATAGAAGAAAAAGCTCTAAATGTTAATAAGCAACAGGCACTGCCAACGCTCTCAGTCCCGCTTCACAGTTCTCCTAAATCCACTGCTTAGCCCTAAAATAAGCAGCATGCAATCTGTTTTGTTTTTTTTTAGGTGAAATCTGTTTTTTATTAAGCAACAAACCACAACAGGTACAAACAGCAGGCAAAGTCATATGTAAAAACAGGGCTCCCCTCCCCCAAGAGGACTGGACTCTTATGTCCTCTCAGATTACAAAACGCCCCACCCCCCTAAGCCCCCCCAAAAGCAGACCCCTCCCAACACCCCCACCCCCCAGCTCAGACAGGTGAAAGGGAATACAACTGCAGTCTATTTAAGATACGACTACGAACCCGGGGAGACAAACTGTCCAAATAAGGAGTCCAAATATGAACAAAGTCTCTGCTCCGTCGACGGGAAGAAGAAGCCAGCGCGGCCTCCCATCCTAGAAGAGCATGTAGTTTATTCCTCCAGTACCAGAAGGAGGGAGGGACATCCGCCAGCCAGAAATTCAATATACACTTTTTCCCCAAAATATAACATTTGCTCAAAAACAGTTTTTCCGCAGAGGTATACACAGAAAACAAAGAAAAATGAGCGAACAGCATATGGTATGCAGAGACAGGAACAGAAACCTGTAGGAGACCCTGAAGAAAGGAAGCCAGAGCCCCCCAAAAGCTCTGAATACTCTCACACTCCCAGAGACCATGAAAATAAGAGTTCACCTCCACATGACAGGTGAGACAGTATTGGGTATCAACACATCCCATATGGTAGGCCCGGCTCTGGGAGGCATACGCTCTCAACAAGGTCCTGAAGTGGCACTCTCGAAGCTCCACACTATACACCAAAGTAGGAATACGGCGAATAGCACGAAGCAAAAAACCCACCCCGAGCTCCCGCCCCAAATCCCTCTGCCAAGCCCTCAGCACCAAGGTAAAATCCCTCAGAGGCCCAAGAGCCCCAAGCTGTTTATGATATAAGGAGACCTACTTGGGATCTAGCTAGGTACACTTCTTCCTCCGTATTCGCTGTGATAGGGGATTAACAAAACCGCAAATAACTTTTTCATATGTTATTCGCTGTTTTCTATTAAAAAAAACCATCGTGAATATGGTGAAACTGCGAATAACATGGTGGGAGAACGGGCCTGTTCCTGAAAGAGAGGCAAAACACGGTGAAGAAAGTGCTGGAAATTGGCGATTTTCTCTGTGAACACTTGAAATCAGCGATTTCTCTATGCAAGCTGATGTAATTTTGGGGGAGGAGACAGCAAACTAAAAACCGTGAATAATCGAAACCGCGAATGCTGAAACCACGAATACGGAGGGAGAAGTGTACTTGGGACCTGGGCTGGCCACTGTTGGAAACAGGATACTGGGCTTGATGGACCTTCAGTCTGTCCCAGTATGGCTATTCTTATGTTCTTATTAATCTTTCAAAAAATTTATGGATTGTACACAAACATACCGAGCAAACAAATCTTATGCTGTGAAGCTTCCACTGCCTCTCCTCAACTTATATCCTGACAAGCACTTCTTTCTCCTTTATCACTACATATTTTCTTCCGGTTTTTTTTTTTTAATTTATTTATAAATTTTCTAATCATTACATTACAAACATAATGAATAAAGAAAAAAGGAAGTTAATACAATAACATCACAGAAAACACATCATTTCAAAATTTCCTTTCAAGCCCACATTAATGAGGAGCCACACTGAAATTCCTAGAAAATAATAATAGGTAAAAAATTGAGTGAAATCTGAGTCCATAAAAATAGACCCAGATTCAATCAAAAATATCTAGGGCCAAATTACATTTAATCCTCTAAAGTCTGTTATAAGTAAAGCACAGTTACTTACCGTAACAGGTGTTATCCAGGGACAGCAGGCAGATATTCTTGACTGATGGGTGACGGCACCGACGGAGCCCCGGTACGGACAATTTTAGAGTGATTGCACTCTAAGAACTTAGAAAGTTCTAGCTAGGTCACACCGCGCGTGCGCGAGTGCCTTCCCGCCCGACAGAGGTGCGCGGTCCCCAATTAAGATAAGCCAGCTAAGAAGCCAACCTGGGGAGGTGGGAGGGACGCAAGAATATCTGCCTGCTGTCCCTGGATAACACCTGTTACGGTGTGCTTTATCCCAGGACAAGCAGGCAGCATATTCTTGACTGATGGGTGACCTCCAAGCTAACAAAAAGAGGGATGGAGGGAAGGTTGGCCATTAAGAAAACAAATTTTGTAAAACAGATTAGCCGAAGTGTCCATCCCGTCTGGAGAATGCATCTAGACAAGAGTGAGATGTGAAAGTATGAACTGAGGACAAAGTGGCAGCCTTGCAGATTTCCTCAATAGGAGTGGAACGGAGGAAAGCTACAGATGCTGCCATAGCTCTAACTTTGTGGCCCGTGACAGAACCTTCCAGTGTCAGGCCCGACTGAGCATAACAGAATGAAACGCAAGCAGCAAGCCAATTATTAGGGTGCGTTTAGATACAGGATGACCCAACTTGTTAGGATCAAAAGACAAAAACAGTTGAAGAGATGATCTGTGAGGTTTAGTGCGTTCGAGATAGTAAGCCAAAGCACGTTTACAGTCCAAGGTATGCAAAGCCTGTTCACCTGGATGAGAATGAGGCTTTGGAAAAAACACAGGTAGGACAATGGACTGATTAAGATGAAAGTCAGACACAACCTTAGGGATAAACTTGGGGTGTGTACCTAGAACCACCTTATCATGGTGAAAAACCGTGAAAGGTGGATCGGCCACTAGTGCATGCAACTCACTGACCCTCCTGGCAGAAGTGAGAGCTATCAGGAAGACCACTTTCCAAGTGAGAAATTTGAAATGTGATGTGGCAAAAGGTTCAAAAGGAGGCTTCATTAAAGCGGAAAGAACCACATTGAGATCCCAAACCACAGGAGGAGGCTTGAGAGGTGGTTTTACATTGAAAAGGCCCCTCATGAATCTAGAAACCAGAGGATGAGCAGAAAGGGGTTTTCCATGAACTGGCTCATGAAAGGCAGCAATGGCGCTAAGATGAACTCTGATAGAAGTAGATTTAAGGCCAGAGTCAGACAAGGAAAGAAGATAGTCCAACACCAGTCCCACTGCCAGAGACATGGGATTATGGTGATGTAAGAGGCACCAGGAAGGAAACCGAGACCATTTCTGTTGATAACACTGAAGAGTGGCCGGTTTCCTGGAAGCATCAATGATAGAACGGACAGGCTGAGAAAGGAGTGAATGAGCCGAAGTCAGCCCGGGAGAAACCAAGCTGTCAGGTGCAGAGACTGTAAGTTGGGATGCAGAAGGGACTGTTGATGCTGAGTAAGCAGAGAAGGAAACAGTGGAAGAGGTATGGGGTCCCTGCAACTGAGTTGAAGTAGAAGGGAGAACCAATGTTGCCTGGGCCACCGTGGAGCGATGAGAATCATGGTGGCTCGTTCCCTCTTGAGCTTGAACAATGTCCGCAGCATGAGCGGTAGAGGGGGAAATGCATATAGGAAGAGATTGATCCAATCCAGGAGAAATGCATCGGGTGCCAGACGGTGAGGAGAGTAGAGTCTGGAGCAAAACAGAGGCAGCTGATGATTGTGAGGAGCTGCAAAAAGGTCCACTTGAGGAGTGCCCCAGTGGGCGAAAATGGACTGAAGAGTCGTGGGATCGAGAGTCCATTCATGAGGTTGGAGAATTCTGCTGAGATTATCCGCTAAGGAATTCTGCTCCCCTTGAATGTAGACAGCCTTCAGGAATAAGTGACGAGCTGTCGCCCAAGACCAAATCCGTTGGGCTTCCTGACACAACAGGCGAGAGCCCGTCCCTCCCTGTTTGTTGATGTAGTACATTGCAACTTGATTGTCTGTGCAAATGAGTAGTACTTGAGGAAAGAGAAGATGTTGAAAAGCCTTGAGGGCATAAAACATCGCTCGGAGTTCCAGGAAATTGATGTGGTGTGTCTTTTCCTGGGCAGTCCAAAACCCCTGAGTTTGGAACTCGTTCAAGTGAGCTCCCCAGGCATAGGGGGAGGAATCTGTGGTGATGACTAGTTGATGAGGAGGTAGATGGAACAGTAGACCTCTAGATAGATTTGAAGATGTCAACCACCAAAGAAGCGACTGTTGAAGAGACGAGGTCACAGATATGTGTTGTGAGCAAGGATCCGTCGCTTGTGACCACTGGTTCGCTAGGATCCATTGAGGAGTACGCAGGTGGAGATGTGCGAAGGGGGTGACATGTACTGTCGAAGCCATGTGCCCCAATAGCACCATCATGTGATTCGCAGAAATGGTAATCTGTTGAAACACCTGTCGACAGAGATGAAGGATGGTCTGAATGCGGTTGGATGGAAGAAACGCCCGCATCAGAACAGTGTCCAGAATGGCTCTAATGAATTGAAGTCGTTGGGTTGGAATGAGGTGCGACTTGGGTAGATTGATTTCGAAACCCAACAGCCGAAGAAAGTGAATGGTCTGGTTGGTGGCAAGCAGAATCGCCTGAGGAGAGTGAGCCTTGATCAGCCAGTTGTCCAAGTAAGGGAAGACTTGAAAATTGTGAGAGCGGAGATAGGCCGCTACTACAATCAGGCACTTGGTGAATACCCTGGAAGAGGAGGCCAGACCGAAGGGTAGTACCTTGTACTGATAATGGGTTTGATTGATGAGAAAGCGCAGATATTGCCTGGACGTCAGATGGATAGGAATATGTGTGTAAGCCTCTTTTAGATCGAGGGAGCATAGCCAGTCGCCCTGAGAGATGAGAGGGTAGAGGGTGGCAAGAGAGAGCATTTTGAACTTCTCCTTGACCAAGCATTTGTTGAGATCTCTGAGATCTAATATAGGTCTGAGGTCTCCGGTCTTTTTGGGAACTAGAAAGTACCAGGAGTAAAATCCCTGACCTCTCTGATCTTGAGGAACTTCTTCGATGGCATTGAGAAGAAGGAGGGATTGAACTTCTTGAGCTAGGAGGGACTGAGACTTGTTGGAAGCAGACTCTTTTGGCAGGCCTAACGGCGGAGGAGTCTGAAAATTGAGGGAGTAGCCGTGGGCGATGATAGAGAGCACCCACTGGTCGGTGGTGATCACTTCCCATCGAGTTAGAAAAATGTTTGGTCGACCTCCTATAGGTTGCGGAAGCGGACATGAGGGAGGAAGACTGGCAATGCCCTGGAGAAGCGAGTCAAAAGGGCTGAGTCGGTTTAGGCTGAGCAACAGGCTTCATGGCAGGCGGCTGTTGTTGGCGAGCCTGTTGTTGTTGCTGCCTTTGCCTCCGAGGCTGAGGAGGATGAGGCTGAATCGGCCGAGCAGAAAAACACCTCTGATAGGATGTCTGCTGCCTGAAAGGACGAGGAGGAGGGGGTTTCTTCTTGTTTTTCAATAAAGTATCCCACCTCGTCTCATGAGCAGAAAGCTTCTGAGTGGTGGTGTCCAGAGATTCACCAAACAGCTCATCCCCCAGGCAGGGAGCATTGGCAAGGTGGTCCTGGTGGTTCACATCAAGGTCTGAGACGCGAAGCCACGCCAATCGTCTCATCGCTACAGCCATAGCAGTAGCTCGGGAGGTCAGTTCAAAAGTGTCATAGATGGAACAGACCATAAACTTCCTGAGTTGCAAGAGACTGGCAGTGCATTGTTGAAAAGCAGAAAGCTTGCGGTCAGGAATATATTTCTGAAAAGTGGCCATCTGCTGGATAAGATGTTTCAGGTAAAAGGAAAAGTGAAAAGCATAGTTACCTGAACGGTTGGCCAACATAGCATTTTGGTAAAGTTGTTTACCAAATTTATCCATGGCCTTGCCTTCTCTGCCAGGAGGGACAGAGGCATATACACTAGAGCCTGCAGATTTTTTGAGGGTTGACTCCACCAGCAAAGATTCATGTGGAAGCTGAGGTTTGTCAAACCCTGGGATAGGAATAACTTTATAAAGTGATTCCAACTTCCTTGGAGCTCCTGGAATAGTGAGAGGAGTTTCCAAATTTTTGTAAAAAGTTTCCCTTAATATATCATGAAGGGGTAACTTTAAAAATTCTTTGGGAGGTTGTTCAAAGTCCAAAGCCTCCAAGAATGCTTTTGACTTCTTAGAATCAGATTCCAAGGGAAGAGAAAGGGTGTCTGACATTTCCCTAAGAAATTTGGTGAAGGAAGAGTGCTCTGGCTTACTAGCAGGATCCTGCACCGATGGGTCAGCTTCATCCGATGAAAAATCCTCCTCGGTACCGAGGGGATCATCGGAGTCATCCCATAAATCAGGGTCCCGTACCGATAGGAGACGGCCCTGAGACAAAGGGGTAGAGGATTCGGTATGCCTGGTTTTGCGTACCGATTTGTCTGAATGCATCGACACCGTACCCGGTGACTGTAAAACGGGACGGGTGTCAGAGAGCGGTACCGGATCAGAGGCTGAGTGAGCCGTACGTCGAAGAGACTTTGGCTCTGCCGATAAGAAAGGCATAGAAATGGAAGAGGCAGATTTAAGCAGTGCCGATAACGTCGATGCCGACAACATAGGCTGGTCGACTATCGGTACCGCAGGCTCAGTGGGTACCGACACCGGAAGGTTCGGAGTTAGCAGAGCCGGGAGCAGGTGTTGCAATTGCTCCTTAAGCTGGACCTGAAGGATGGATGCTATACGCTCATCCAGAGACGGTCCCGATGGCACCGGTACCGCTTTTTTCTTGCTCGGTACCTGCGGTGCCGCTCGACGCTCAGGCGAAGTCGATGCCGATGAAGAGGCAGTGACTTCTATGGGAGCGGAGCGTTTGCGGGGCTGGCGCGCAGTCTGCAGGACTTGGCTCACTGCTTGTTCGACTGGCGGGCCAAGAACAGAAGGGGATGGCTTCTTAGCCGGCTTACCTGAAGGGTGCGACATCGAAGAGACCTCTTGCGGTGTCGAAACCATCGGTGCCGATTTGGAGGAAGTCGCCGGAGTCGACGCTGGTGGAACTTCCATAGCGGCACCGAAAAGAATCCACTGCTGAATTTGGCGGTTCTTCAAAGTTCTTTTTTGAAGAGAACTACAGCAGGTGCACGTTTCTGCCCTATGGTCCGGACCCAAACACTGAAGGCACCACTTGTGCGGGTCGGATAAAGAAATAGGGCGTGCATACCGCTGACACTTCTTAAAACCCGGAGAAGGGGGCATGAAGGGGAAAACGGCAGTAGCAAGATGGTGCCCCGCCGGGGCCGACCGAAAAAAGTCAAAAAAAATAGACTTTTTTTTTTTTTAGGAAAAGAAGAAAAAGTGAATAAATTCACGAGAAAAATTATGCGAGCGGGAAGGCGAAAAAAGAGAGTCCAACAGCCGTTGGAAACACGTGTCTTCTTAGCTCCACGGAAACTAAGAAACTGGGGACCGCGCGCCTCTGTCGGGCGGGAAGGTACTCGCGCACGCACGGTGCGGCCTAGCTAGAACTTTCTAAGTTCTTAGAGTGCAATCACTCTAAAATTGTCCGTACCGGGGCTCCATTGGTGCCGTCACCCATCATTCAAGAATATGCTGCCTGCTTGTCCTGGGATAAACAGTAATTATTTCATTTCTCTAGCCAGCAGAAATTGTTGCAATTGAATTGGGTCCCAGAACACAAATTCCATATCATGCAATTTAACTAAATATTTGCATGGAAATTTTAAGTAGAAAGATGCCTCCAGAGCCATTCTTTACAGGTCATGTGTATTATGAACACTGTATTCCTAATCCGGTCTCATTCATTTTCTGAAAGCTTTTAGCACTTCCAGTCCAGAGACATGATTTGCAATCAATTTTGCAATATGTATACTGTATATCCAAAGCAAATTACAGGGAAAACATTACTCCTAGTTTTCTGTCATTTTCACTGGCTAACCACTAGTTAATGTTACTATTTTAATTTTTAAAGTGCTAAGGGGTACTACATCAAAATATTAATCTGTGTGAAATGTATGCATTTCTTAAAAACAGATTAGAGCCTCCAGCAGATTAACCATTCCCCTTAACTGTATCCATGACATCCTGTTTGTCTGTCTTGTCTGTTTAGATTATAAACTCTTTCGAACAGGGACTGTCTTCTTTGAGACTGTGTACAGCGTTGCGCATGTCTGCCAGTGCTATACAAATAATTAACAGTAGTAGTAGTATAGGATCCATACTCTGGAACTCATTATGCTCCTGGAGATAGGGTTAGAAGAAAGTTACCCTACATTTCGAAAGAAAAGTAAGGCCTTTTTCAGTCAAGCCTCTGAGCAATGCTGAGAGTGCACTATTATATATGTAAATGCCAAAATTCTGCCTAAGGGCTAGTCTCCAAATACTGAGAGCCATCCTAGAACAGCACAATTTTGAGGGCAGCAGTCAGCATGCTTATGATGGATAATGCAGCATCCCTGCATGCTCAAGGTCTGCTGGGCCCTTCTCCCTCCAAACGTCCTGTTTCTGAGAGGGCAGGAACTGGCAAAGTCTTGAGCATGAGCAGATGCTCAAAGCCTCAAGCCAGCAAAATCCACTACTTATTTCTAGGATAAACAGAATAAAATAATTTTTACTCTTTTGAGAACTTACCAGGTACAAGTAGTCCCTGTGTTAAGAACGAGTTATGTTTTTAAAGCTGTTCTTAAGCCAGATTTGTATGCACCGTATTTTTCGTTGCATAAGACGCACTTTTTTCCATTCAAAAGTGGGCGGAAATGTCAGTTCATCTTATGCAGCGAAGACGGCACACCCGTACCTTTTTTAAACACCGCCCGCCCTTCCTTTTAAAACACTTCCACCCACCCACATGCCCTTCCTTTTAAAAAACCCACCCCGCAGTACCTTTTTAAATGCCCCCTAGGCCTTTGAGAACTGACGCAAGCCATTCAGAAAGAGACACCCCAGGCAGCAGCGCAGAAAGCACGCTCCTGCCAGCCCATACACCACTGGACCACAAGGCTTAAGGGGCATTTAAAAAGGTACTGCGGGAAAGATTGCATGCAATCGCTGCTGCCGGAGTAGTAAGGAGGAACACGGGGAAGAGCAGGTGGAGAGGAAAGAAAGGGACTGTACTGCGGAGGGAAAGAAGGGAAAAGATGCCAGCATCAGGGGGGGAGGCAGGCCGGGAAGATACGTGGCCTTGAGGTGAGATGGGAAGAGACAGGGGAGAAGCTGAACATGGGGAGAGACTAGAACATAGATGCTGGGCGAAGAGGGACCGCAGGGTCAGGGATGCACACTGTCAATGGTACATAGGGAGAGAGTAGGAACAGTGGAACACAGAGGCCAATGCTGGAAAATGGAGGAGATTAGGACACTGAAGGACAATGCTGGAAAAGGGGCAGATGCAGACATGGAGGTAGGATAGGGACAGAGAAGGAAGATGCTGGGTAGGGAAAATAGGGGTGCAGAAGGAACAAGGATGGTGGACCTGGGAAAAGAAGAAATGTCAGAGGGACAGGAGACCCTGCATAGACAGAAGAAACAGATAAAAACAGAAAAGAGACACATGGAGTCAAAGTAAATTGCCAAAAAAACCAAAACAAAACATGTTGAAACAACAAAGGTAGAAAAAAGTATTTTGTTTTGCATTTATTAATTTAAATGTTAGCTTTTGGAAATAAACATCTCTGATATTTTGCATTAAAACAAAATGGTACTGCGGGGCAGGAGGTGTTTTAAAAGGAAGGACTGGAGGGGGGGGGGAGGAGGAAAAAATTGTTAGTCAGCTGGGACGGATCTCCCAGCCTACCACTAGACCACCAGAGGTGAGGGGGGGCAAGGTTACATTGCATGGCGGTGTGAAAGGGTGCAGAGCCTGGCAGGGAGGGGGACAGGGGACAGAGTCTGAGTGTGGGGTTGGGTGCAGAGCCTGGCAGGAAGTGAGGGAGGCTGGGTGCACAATTTGGTTCAGAATGGTTTTTTCCTTGTTTTCCTACTCTAAATCTAGAGTGTGTCTTATGGAGTGAAAAATACAGTAACTTGACTTGTAGATTTTAAGATTCTTGCTGCTTACCTCTGTTCCCAGTTGACAAAAGAGTCAACTTGTGCCTAGTCCAGTGTTCCCTCTAAGGTACAGCATGCACAACCACATACTGTTCTTAATGTGGCCATGCATAATTCCTGAATCTGCTACAGAAGTGTAGGAGTCTATGCCACTGGAAATACTGCTCAGTGAAATCAAATGAAGCCGCAACTGCGTTCTTAAGTATGAGTCGTACTTAAGTTTGATGTCTGTAACTCGGGGACTGCCTGTACTTATGACCTGGATTGGCTACTGCTGGAAACAGGATGGGCATGATAGGCCTTTGATCTGTCCCAATATGGCAATGATTATGCTGATAACTATTTTGGGTTGTTTTTTTTTTTTACTTTAAGGGAAAACAATTATTAAAAGTAACCACAATTGCAATTACAAATATTACTGTCACAAGAAGAATAAATACAACTCTTGTACCAACAATCCTGGATTTGAAGGAGCAGGGCACCATACAAGTTGAGAATAGGGAAAGAAAGATAGAGGATTAGGGAAGAGCGGGGAAAGGGCCATGAGCGAGTTGTTCAAAATTCTATTATTTGAGCTTTGTTTGGAATGTGGAAGTATAAACACATTACTTCATATTTTATATCATTGTATTGGTTGACTATGGAACATAGAGTGAAGTACAAGTTGTTACTGTTGGTTTACTTACAAGATTGTGTGACGTCCTATGTGCCCTCTCAACCATTGAATTCTGCTGTACATTGTGATTTGGTTATTCCTACTCATAAGAAATTTGGTTTAGAGTCTATAACATAGTAGATGACGGCAGATAAAGATCCGAATGGTCCATCCAGTCTGCCCAACCTGATTCAATTTAAATTTTTTTTTTTTTTTTTTTTTTCTTCTTAGCTATTTCTGGGCAAGAATCCAAAGCTTTACCCGGTACTGTGCTTGGGTTCCAACTGCCAAAATCTCTGTTAAGACTTACTCCAGCCCATCTACACCCTCCCAGCCATTGAAGCCCTCCCCTGCCCATCTACCACCAAACGGCCATACACAGACACAGACCGTGCAAGTCTGCCCAGTAACTGGCCTAGTTCAATATTTAATATTATTTTCTGATTCTAAATCTTCTGTGTTCATCCCAAGCTTCTTTGAACTCAGTCACAGTTTTACTCTCCACCACCTCTCTCGGGAGCGCATTCCAGGCATCCACTACCCTCTCCGTAAGCATCCACTACCCTCTCCGCCGTAGTACTTTCTCATGTGTGGGACCTGTAGAGTGGAAAAGGTTTCCAGAATATATCAGGCAACAACTAGATCTGTGTCAGTTTAGAAAATTGTTAAAACGTCATCTTTTTTGGAAAATGAAGTATGATGGTTGATGCCTTTTATAGGAACTGATAATTTTGACATCTTTTGACATGTCTGTTTGTTGTTGCTTTCATTATGTATGTATGGTTGTAATCTGCCTTGTTTAAAGGCAGAATATAAATAATAAACTATAAGCTATAAAATGACTAAATTAACTGCCACATTTAAAGTATTTTGTCTTTTATCCCTGTGTAACCCCCCTCTCCCCCCACCCCCACTTCAAACTCATCTATACAGTGAAAACAGAGTTTGTGCACCAGAACAAAGTAAACACAATCAGAATGTGACTATTGGGGATTTATGGTGGTGTTTTGAGGGGTTGGATAAATGGCTGTGTAAAATGGAAACCTCCAAAAAAGTAAATAATTTTCATATTCCAAATAGAAACGCGTCCTGTTTGTCTGTTTAATTAGATTGTAAGCTCTGCTGAGCAGGGATTGTATCTTGAATGATTTATTGTACAGCGCTGTGTACATCTAGCAGCGCTATAAGAACATAAGAATAGCCTTACTGGGTCAGACCAGTGGTTCGTCAGAACAGTGGTTCATCTAGCCCAGTATCCCGTCTTCACAGTGGTCAATCCAGGTCACAAGTACCTGGCAAAAACTTAAACAGTAGCAACATTCCATGCTACCAATCCAGGGCAAGCAGTGGCTTCTCCTATGTCTGTCTTATTAGCAGACTACGGCCTTTTCCTCCAGGAACTTGTCCAAAACATTTTTTAAACCAGCTACGTTAACCGCTCTTACCACATCCTCTGGCAATGCATTCCACAGCTTAACTCTTCTCCGAGAGAAAAAATATTTCCTCCTATTGGTTTTAAAGCTATCTCCCTGGAACTTCTTGTGTCCCCTTGAAACGAGTAATAGCAATTGAATTAAGGCTTGCCAAATCTCTGTCCACTTTGAGAAACTGTGCCTCTTCTCAGCTAAGAGCTGAGCATTCTAGCAGGAGGAGCATAAAGCAGACAGCAGAGTCGCAGGGACGTCAGGCCTGGTCATCAGAAGAGAAACTGGTGCTATGTAAGCCCTGACTCTATGGCACACAAAAAAAAAAAGTTTCCCTCAGTGGTAGAATAGGGATCACAATCCTGTCAGCAAAAGGAAAGAAGGGCTGTAGCTGATGGGGACCCAGTCGCCAGCTGAGAAGGACCACAGCCTCATCCACCCTTACCCCCCCCCAACATCCCTACCTGAGGTCTGTGTTGGAGGCAGGTTACAATGAGCAGGCTTTTCATTCAAATCCTGCTTGCTCCCAGAGGCACTGCACTACAAGAAGCGTTTCTCCGATCTCAGCTTGCTTTGTTTCAGTCTTCTCTCCGTCCTTTAATTTTCTCATGACACTTTCTCTTGCTCTTCTGCTCAACACATTTCTGTTTCATTATCTGAAGGTCCTGTTCCTCTTTTTTTTTTTTTCTAAGCTTCCCACCCCACCCCCAACATCATGTACCTCAAAATTCTTTCACTCTCACTTTGATCTGCCTTCTCCAAATTCAAAATCCCTTATAACCACGTCAACAGCTATTGGGCTCTGGAACAATTTTTACAAAAGATTGCCTCTCTCCTGATTGTGTTCAGTTTTGGAGACCGTATCTGGCGAAAGACGTAAGAAGACTTGAGGCGGTCCAGAGGAGGGCGACGAAAATGATAGGAGGCTTGCGCCAGAAGACGTATGAGGAGAGACTGGAAGCCCTGAATATGTATACCCTAGAGGAAAGGAGAGACAGGGGAGATATGATTCAGACGTTCAAATACTTAAAGGGTATTAATGTAGAACAAAATCTTTTCCAGAGAAAGGAAAATGGTAAAACCAGAGGACATAATTTGAGGTTGAGGGGTGGTAGATTCAGGGGCAATGTTAGGAAATTCTACTTTACGGAGAGGGTGGTGGATGCCTGGAATGCGCTCCCGAGAGAGGTGGTGGAGAGTAAAACTGTGACTGAGTTCAAAGAAGCGTGGGATGAACACAGAAGATTTAGAATCAGAAAATAATATTAAAGATTGAACTAGGCCAGTTACTGGGCAGACTTGTACGGTCTGTGTCTGTGTATGGCCGTTTGGTGGAGGATGGGCAGGGGAGGGCTTCAATGGCTGGGAGGGTGTAGATGGGCTGGAGTAAGTCTTAACAGAGATTTCGGCAGTTGGAACCCAAGCATAGTACCGGGTAAAGCTTTGGATTCTCGCCCAGAAATAGCTAAGAAGAAAATAAAATTAAATTAAAAATTTAATTAAATAAAATTAAAAAAAAAAATTTAAATTGAATCAGGTTGGGCAGACTGGATGGACCATTCGGGTCTTTATCTGCCGTCATCTACTATGTTACTATGTTACTATGATTCCCCCTGAAGAGGCCCTATAATTCCAGCACTGAGATAACACACACACCTCTGCCACCAACATACCTCATTCCTGCACACATACCATTTCCTTCATTAAACATGAGACACCTGATTGGAGGGGATCTCACACAACACAGATACAAAGATCCTCCCCCCCCCTTCTCAAATACTACCGCAACTAGTGGGGTTTTGCAGATGGCATTGGGAGATGTAAACAGTAAGACTGGCAGGTTTCCCAAGCCCCATCGTCACCCCAAAAAGCAAGATGGAACTAGGCCATGGTAGCAAGACTGGCATGCTTCCTGATCCCTACTAGCCCAAGAAGCAAGGCACACTTGGAACTGCAGCAGCAAGGCCAGCAGAAGTTTTCCAGGCCTCGCTGGCCCGAGAAGTGAAGAAACTTGAGTGGAGTAGCAAGGCTGTTCAGGTTTTCTAGTCCATACCATCTGTTACATCCCAGGTTAGAGCAGCAGAAGCCTATACCACGGTTCTCCACTGCTATGCTTCACTATCGGCATATCAAGTTTAGAACATGCTTGTGGGGTCCTGACAGAGGAGGGAGCAACAGAACAGACCCTCCCATCTTTGAACTCAGGTGACTTAAGGGAGGGAGGCAAAGTAGAAGGTAGATTCTCAGGACCAGAGCAATAGAACTAATACAATTCTCATTTAGATTGAAATTAAATCTGGGCAAATCAAAATTCTTTCTAGCTAGTCCTAATGAAAAAATTACTGAAACAACTTTACTTTTAAATGGTCAATCTTATTCAATATTGGCTACGCTGAAAATTTTAGGGGTTATTTTAGATCGGTCCTTATCTTTTAAGGCCTATACAGATTCTCTGGTTAAGAGATGTTTTATTGTCCTCTGTGGTCCTTATCTTTTAAGGCCTATACAGATTCTCTGGTTAAGAGATGTTTTATTGTCCTCTGGAAACTGCGTACTATTAGGAAATATTTTGATTTTATATCATTTAAAATCCTGGTTCAATCTTCAATCCTTTCAATATTGGATTATTGTAACGTTATTTATCTGGGATCGTATAAAATAACTACTAGCCAACTAAAAATCATACAAAATATAGCTATTCGTTTGATTTTTAATCTGAAAAAACACAATCATATCAATGTATATTACCAAAAGCTTCACTGGCTACCATTTGAGGCTAGAGTGTTATTTAAATTTGGATGCATTTGTTTAAAAGTTTTATTCGGCTTAGTGCCGGCTTACCTTGTTTCTCATTTTTGTTTTTTTATTTCTAAGAAAAATATTCATAGATCTGGTTGGTTTTATTTTCCTTCAGCAAATGCAGGTCGTTACAAAAAGTTTTTGGATAGGACCTTAGCATTCCAAGCAGGATTAATGAATTCATGATTGAATCTTCTTGTTTCTCCATTTCTTACTTACTATCAATTTCAAAAAGATCTTAAAACCCACTTATTTAAACAATATAATATACATTATTGATTTTCATATTATCATGTAGTTATAATGTACTTTTAATCTTTTTATCTATACTTATTTAGTTTATATTGTGTGTTTTTTTTTATTCATTAGTTTTAATGTTTGTATTAGTTACTTAGAATTTTATTATATTGTATGCTGAATACCTATTGTGTAAACTGCTATGAATTGCTGGTTTGCCGGTATATAAAAATAAATTATTATTATTATCTTTGCTAGCTCAAGAAACAAAAGCATAGAAGGAGTTAATTCAGGCCAGAACATGAAGTTGAGCAGGGGTAGCAACAAGACTGGGATTTCAGCAACCTCTAAAGATGCAACTATGATTTGATACGAGTATTGCTCCTTTCATCTGTATAACATGCCACCCAAAACCTTTCACTCTCTAGCCTTCAATTTCAGTCACTGGGATACTGAATTGGGATTGGCCACCCTGAGCATCTCTACTCCTGCTGTTCCAGTGCATACACAGCTTTATGGATACACTTCACCCTCTCCTACAGCACCCCATATTAGTCCCCCTGCGATCTACACACAGATCTCACCCCCTGCCATTCCAGTAGATGTTATATGACTTTACCTCCATCTGCAGGGATTCAGCCAGACCCTGGAGAGACAAACTTCACTGGAGAATAGGCTATACAGTATAGCCAAGCAGTGCCAACTGTCCAGGCTATAAAGAGGCAAACAAAATTCTCCCCATCCTTCACTCGTTCATGGTGTGGATCACTACTTGGGCCAGGTACATATTGCCCAGGTAACTGGCCTCCATCAACCTTCTGAAATATTTTCAGCATCTTCATGTTTTCCTGGAAGCAAAAACTGGGCACGGTTTACAAATATGTCCCCTACCCTCTCCTGGTTTTGTTTTAGGACATGTCTAAGTCAAGTCAAGTCAGGTCTAGTGGACATGCTTATAAACCAGGGGTGTCAAAGTCCCTCCTCGAGGGCCGCAATCCAGTCGGGTTTTCAGGATGTCCCCAATGAATATGCATTGAAAGCAGTGCATACACATAGATCTCATGCATATTCATTGGGGACATCCTGAAAACCCGACTGGATTGCGGCCCTCGAGGAGGGACTTTGACACCCCTGTTATAAACTGTGCTGAGTTCTTGGTTCCAAGAAAATCTGAAGGTCATTTAGCTACACAGCTTATTCTCCAGCGAAGTTTGTTCATCAGGGACTGGCTGAAGGGGAGAAGAGGCCTAGTGGCCACTTCCCCAGGTACCATGATTAGATTGTGAGCCAGGGGGAACAGATAGGGAAAATATTTGAATACCTAATTACTATTCAATGTATTGTAAACCGCATTGGGTGAATCTCTTCGTGAAAAGGCGGTTAATAAATCCCAATAAATAACTAGAGCAATGTAACAGCAGAAATGCCAAGTTACCCAGTTCCAGGCTAGAGATTTTGGGACAGTCCTGAATTCCTGACCACCCCTTCCTGGTCCATCAAAGGACCTACAGCACTGATTTCAATGGGCAGGAATCGGGCACTACAAACCCCACACTGCCTTTGGGTGTAAGCTCAAAAACAGGACTGGGTAACCTGGCTGATCTGAAACAGTAAAGAGCCCCCACCAGCCCATGCATGCCAATCTGATGTTATACAGTCACTGATCCCAGGACAACTATTGGAGAAGCCAAAGCCTTGACCACTCTGACCCCAAACAGCAGATAAGACTATCATAACTCTTATCTATGGCCAAGACCAGATGCTTCCTTCTCTCCACCACCACACACACATTCTTCCTACATAGAGAGCAGAGGCCAAACTGTCAGGAACCACTTTTCAAAAGCAAGCACCTCTTACAATGTAAGAGTGTCACCTGGTGTGCAGGTTCAGGAAGTGTTTGTATGATTGGGAACTGTTGCCCTCACCTCTGCTTCCAACCTGGAAACCGGGGAGGGGGAGCCCTCACAGCATTGCATCATTGTTTTTCTGTATTTGCTGGGGGTCATGTGTTCTTCTACCAGAACACAGCAATGGAAAGTTTGTCATAAGTAATTTGAGGCTTGAAAAATAGTGAATCCAAATGCTCAGAGAGATTAGGGCTTAGAACCTTATCACTGTCTACCCCGCTCTCTCTCTTCAGATGCCCCTGTAACTCTGTTTATTGCTTCTGCTACTGCCCTTCTCTCCTCTCAACAGTTCCAGTTCTTTGCTCTTTTCTTCTCTTGCCCCTTTCTCATCAGCACTTTATTGCCCCTGCTATTTTCCATCAGCAGTTCCTGTATCTTATTGCCTCTTCTTTTATTATCTTTCCCTTAACAGTTCTGTTGCATGTTTATTGCCCCTATGCTCTCCTCTCTCTCCCCACAGCACTTATATCTGTTTATTGCCTCTGCTCTTCCTGCAATTGTTTACTGCCCCTGCTTTCCCCGCCTTCCCATCCCCTAGCAGTTTCTGGATGTTGTTTACTGCCCCTGCTTCCCCCCTCTTGCTCTTCCCTACCCCCACCCAGTAGTTTCTGGATGTTGTTTACTGCCCCTGCTTTCCCCTCCCCCCCACCCCCCCACACTTTCTGGATGTTGTTTACTGCCCCTGCTTTCCCCTCCCCCCCCCACTTTCTGGATATTGTTTACTGCCCCTGCTCCCCCCAGCAGTTTCTGGATGTTGTTTACTGCCCCTGCTTCCCCCCAGCTGTTTCTGGATGTTGTTTACTGCCCCTGCTTCCCCCCTCTTGCTCTTCCCTACCCCCACCCAGTAGTTTCTGGATGTTGTTTACTGCCCCTGCTTTCCCCTCCTCCCCACCCCCCCACACTTTCTGGATGTTGTTTACTGCCCCTGCTTTCCCCTCCCCCCCCCCACTTTCTGGATATTGTTTACTGCCCCTGCTCCCCCCAGCAGTTTCTGGATGTTGTTTACTGCCCCTGCTTCCCCCCCAGCTGTTTCTGGATGTTGTTTACTGCTCCTGCTTTCCACTCCCCCCCCTCCCTGCACTTTCTGGATGTTGTTTACTGCCCCTGCTTCCCCCCCAGCAGTTTATGGATGCTCTTTACTGCCCCTGCTTCCCCCTCTTGCTCTTCCCTCCCCCCCAGTAGTTTCTGGATGTTGTTTACTGCTCCTGCTTTCCCCTCCCCCCCCCCCACTTTCTGGATATTGTTTACTGCCCCTGCTCCCCCCAGCAGTTTCTGGATGTTATTTACTGCCCCTGCTCCCCCCTCTTGCTCATCCTCCCCCCACTAGTTTCTGGATGTTGTTTACTGCTCCTGCTTCCCCCCTCTTGCTCTTCCCTCCCCCCCCAGTAGTTTCTGGATATTGTTTACTGCCCCTGCTCCCCCCAGCAGTTTCTGGATGTTGTTTACTGCCCCTGCTTCCCCCCCAGCTGTTTCTGGATGTTGTTTACTGCTCCTGCTTTCCACTCCCCCCCTCCCTGCACTTTCTGGATGTTGTTTACTGCCCCTGCTTCCCCCCCAGCAGTTTATGGATGCTCTTTACTGCCCCTGCTTCCCCCCTCTTGCTCTTCCCTCCCCCCCAGTAGTTTCTGGATGTTGTTTACTGCTCCTGCTTTCTCCTCCCCCCCCCCACACTTTCTGAATGTTGTTTACTGCTCCTGCTCCCCCCCAGCAGTTTCTGGATGTTATTTACTGCCCCTGCTCCCCCCTCTTGCTCTTCCCCCCCCCCCAGTAGTTTCTGGATGTTGTTTACTGCCCCTGCTCCCCCCTCTTGCTCTTCCTCCCCCCCCCAGTAGTTTCTGGATGTTGTTTACCGCTCCTGCTTTCCCCTCTCCCCCCCCCCCCCCCGCACTTTATGGATGTTGTTTACTGCCCCTGCTTTGCCCTCTTGTTCCCTCGGCGGTCGCCGGCTTTAGCTAGCGGCACCCAGGGCGGTACCTCGTACCTGACCAGCTGAATTGCGTCCGAGCCGGAGCCCACGATCACATAGACGGTCTGCGCCTCTTTGCGGGTCCCCTCCGCGCCCAGGGCAGCCTCAGCATGAGACATTTCCATGCCCCTCGCCGCTCCTTTGCCGGCCTCACCCCGCGATCCCCCGTTACCGCCAGACCGGGGCTCTGCTGCCGACTGGATCCTCCCCGAGGAGTGACGGAGCGTGGGCTGATCCGCCGGCCCTGGAGGAGGAGGAGGAGGAGGAGGAGGCGGCAGCGGGGCTCTTTCGCAAGCAGAGCTAAGCTTGGAAATCCCCCTCCCGGCTTATCCCTCCCTCAAACAAATCTTTCAGCTCGTTAGGATTTGGGATGGCGGCTGCTGAATTTTAAGAACATCTTGAAAAAAAAAGGATTGAATAGATTTTCTTTTACTAAGACTTGGAGACGGGGGTTGTTACCTGTGAATGCACCAATTCCCAGTTGATTTACATTAGGAAGAAGCGCTTTTCGTGTAAACGATAGATAGGGGTTTTTTTGTGTTTTTTTTTAAGAGTTGCCCTAACCTTTGAGAGGACAAATCGACCTGGAGAAGACATGGGTTGTCGAGGGCCCTGCCTTTTTAACTTGTAAACAAATCGTACCCATATTGGAAAACCTCGGTTATTCGGGCCTTAGGTCTAGGACACACCCTCAGCTTTGCAATCTATTGCAATTTGAATAGAGGAGGAGAAATAAAATAAGTTGTGTCAGAGATGGCCAGAGAATGCCATCAGGACCAGTTTTGGGAAAGACAAGCAGGACAAGCGCTTGTGAGCTAAATTGCCAAGTTGCAGCCCACAAAGGAGGGTTTGGTGTTTGGGTTTGGGGGGGGGGGGGGGTTAACTAGTCCTGGATTTCTACCACGCTCTCCATGATGCATTAATGAAGACCTACAGCACTGATTTACAAGGAGTACACTCAGGCAGTGCAAATAACACAACTTTTTAAGATGTAAGTTCAAAAGCAGGACTGGCCAAAATGTCTCCCTCCTTGAATTGGGTATTTTGGCAGTTCTGATATTTCCGATCAAGTTTATTTATTTTTGAGATACCTCTGATCTGAGCTGTTCATCTCCAAGCTGTTGTTTATCTAAAAACCTGTGTAGAACAGAAACCCTAACCTGTACTAAAATCCCAATACACCACCCAGGGCCAGGATTAGACTTAGGGGGCCCCAAGGCAGAAAGTAGGAAGTGGATCCAGCTGGTGTTAGGTGCTATGACATTCTGCTTTAATGCCATTCCACTTTGCAGCAGCCATTTTGGATGCGGAGCTGGCATGGTGACTGGGGATTGTTCCTTCCCCCAACTAGGCCACTAGACAGACCTAGGGCTTCCAAGGAAGGTTCTACAGCTGGTGAGAGGGCAGCACTTTTGGTCACAGGTGGGCAGAGGAGTAGTCACTGTTTTTGTTTGGGGGACGGAGCTTTGGTTCAGCCAAAAATGCATTAGCAGTTTTGACTTAAACATGGCTGAATCTGAATGGCAGGATAGTTTTGGTGCTGAAACTGAAGTTCAGCCACCCGCTGTTCACCTATATACCAAGGTCCCAAGTTGTTATAAATGTGCATGGCTACATTTTTTATTAGGGCTGATTTTGTGTTTGTACTTTATGTTTAAAGAACACAACACAACAGATGTACAGTCTTGCTAGAAAAACATATCTATGAAGTATAACCTTCCAAGCCCACCCAACCTCCCATTCAAAAACCCTTCCCACCCCTAAATATCTCCAGGTACTGCAGACCCTCCCCATACACCACTAAACAGCCTGGGATTTACGTCCTTGCAGAAAGGAAAAATCTGAGTTGTTACAGTGCTCCATTGTCACAAACTGAATTAGATAGGAGCACAATAGCTGTTCAGTAGAGTGCTCAAGTGTAGACCCATTGCCGCAAGAGGCTATGGAATGCCATGAGCACAGTCCATCTAAGAAATTGCATCAAGCATCTTCCTAGAACGGGGTCTTGGTAAAATCCCAAATAGCATAGAAACTAAAGGCATCACAGAGGTCTTCCATATGTTTGAAACAAATTGCACAACCTTCTTCCAAAACAATGCATTCTGGCTGCACATCCAATGCATTTGACCCAGAGATGCCTCAGAGCAGGCAGCCGTGGCAACGATATGGAAAGGGAAACTTTTGCTGGGAGCAACGTGTAGTCTCCAAATAATTTTATATTGTAGCTCCCATAAAGTCATGTTATATCTGAGCGATTTCAACTTAGAAAATTGAATAAATAAATTACCATACTGTTCTCCCAGGGGTGCTCAGAATTATTTTACATGAATTTATTAATGTACTCAAGCATTTTTCCTTGTCTGTTCCAGCAGGCTCACAATCTATCTAATGTACCTGAGGCAATGGAGGGACTAAGTGACTTGCCCAGGGTCACAATGAGCAGTGTGGGTTTGAACCTGCAACCTCAGGATGCATTGAACATAATTTATATTCTCCACAATTTAGGCAAAAAAGATGCCTTATCCACATGGCCCTGGTACATTATATTCAAATTCTGTGCAGACTGTCATCACTGGCGTTTTGGGCTATAGCTGGATATGCATTATGCCCTGGCAGAGATTGCTGCTTCTGTGCTAATGACCCCTGAGTGAGATCTAGCCTCCCTAATCTAGCACCACTTTTGGGTTTTTTTAACAATGCTTACACTTTGAGGAACCAAAAGATAAGACTTAAAAATGTAATTTCAAGAACTCAATTTAACTCTTATTGCAAACCATATAGATTCCTTGTAGAGAATTGTGATATTTAAGACAGTGTAGTGTATTGTAATGTCTCCTGTTAGAAATATAAACTAAACTAAACCTTAGGCTTATATACCGCATCTTCTCTATAACAGTAGAGCTCGGCACGGTTTACAAGAAAATTAGGAAGAAGAACAGATAAAAATGGATTTGGAAAAGTATAGAGAAGAGCGGAATTTACAACTTTGAAAATAGCCAAGTTTTCAGATGTTTTCAAAATGGTTGGAAAGAGCCCAGATCACGCAGCTGAATAGGAAAATCATTCCACAGCTCAGTCATTTTGAAAAGTAGAAACTTCCCTAATTTGCCAATGTAGGTAATGCCTTTCAGCGTAGGAAAGGACAGTTAAATTTTTTGAGTAGATCTGGTAATGTCAGATCTTACAGAATTCCAAGACAGGGGAATTAAAGGAGGAAGGATGCCATGCAAGATCTTAAATGTTAAGCAGGCACATTTAAAATAAACCCTGAAAATCGTAGGAAGCCAATGAAGTTTTTGCAGGAGCGGAGAAACGTGATCAAATTTACTTTTTGCAAAGATCAGCCTAGCAGCAGTATTCTGGATCAGTTGAAGTCTTTGCAGGCTCAGATCACCCCAGCTCTCACCGCAACTTTCAATGCCTTTGTTCAACATGGCAAATTGCCTGATTCGCTGCAGACGGCCCAAATCATAGTACTGCTTAAACCTAGCAAAGATGCTGAACAGGTCTCGTCTTATAGACCTATTTCCCTTCTGAATGTTGAATCCAAATTATTCGCTAAGATCTTGGCTAACAGGTTGGCACATTGCCTGCCCCCACTTCGTTCAAGGTCGGACTTATGCTAGGAATATCAGGGCTATTTTGGCCACGCTGTAACATGTGGCTACGCTGTAACATGTGGCGACGGTTCGGTTGCAGTCACTGCTGATTAGCTTTGATGCAGA
This sequence comes from Geotrypetes seraphini, assembly GCF_902459505.1. NCBI lineage: Eukaryota > Metazoa > Chordata > Amphibia > Gymnophiona > Dermophiidae > Geotrypetes > Geotrypetes seraphini. The sequence continues at coordinate 461,845,001 of NC_047084.1, forward strand.
AAAGGCCTTCGACAGGGTTTCCTGGCCTTTTCTTTTTTTCGGTTCTGTCATGGTATGGCATTGAGGGCTTTTTCCAGGTTGCGGTGAGAGCGATTTATAGTTCCCCAAAAGCTGAGGTATGGGTCAATGGTTTGAGCTCTTCTTCTTTTCCTATTCATAGGGAGACTTGGCAGGGCTGTCCGCTCTCACCGTTATTGTTTGTTCTCACGTTAGATCCCTTGATTTGGGATATCTAGGCTTTGGAAGCTGTTAAGTGGATTCGCGTTGGACGGTCAGAATTTAAAATTTCCGCTTTTGCCGATGGACTTTTGGTACACCTTTCTGATCTGATTTCTTCCCTGTCATCCCTGATGAAATTTTTTCGAGAATATGGGGACTTTACATTACATTAGGGACTTCTATTCCGCCTATACCTTGCCTATACTATTCCACCTATACCTTGCCTATACCGCCTATACTTCTCAGGGTTTCAATTGAATTAACAAAATCTCTGGTGTTGGCTAGGGTTCGGACGAACTGACCGGGACCCTTTCCTTTACAGTGAGCTGCCGATTTGTTTCGTTATTTGGGAATTATTCTTATCCCGACTACGTCGGTATTATACTGCAGCAATGTGGGCCCTTTGCTCCAGTATTCGGAGGAAAGCCTGGGCCATTGGTCTCCTCTTCCAGTTTCCTTATATGGTAGGGTGCAACTTTTTAGCATGATACTTTTTCCTAAATGGCTTTATATGTTTCAGCTATTACCAATTTGGCTCTTGTGAAAGGATTTGGCTAAACTTTATTGTCTTTTATCGCGATTTTGTTGGAACGGGAAGAAACCTAAGATAGCACTTCGATATCTATTTGGTACCTGGAATAGAGGTGGTCTGGGTTTGCCGGATTTACGACTGTATAACAAGGTGTGTCTGAAGCGTTATCAGGGAGAATGGTTGTCGGATCGCAGTGACTTTGTTCCTAAGGCTTTGGAGGGGGTGCTTTATGTCCCTTGGAATCTTTTGTCACTGCTTCAGGTCCCGCGCTCTGTGATTCCTGAAGATCTCAGAGGTAATCTACTGCTCTCTTCTCTATGGAGAATTTGGTCCGTTTTACTGATAGCATGGAGCGGGAATCCTACCTCTACCAAGTACCTACCTATTACTGGTAACCTGCAGTTCACCCTGGGGTCGGACAATATTAGTTTTCGGCGGTTTCTTTCTCATGATCTTACCTTGTTAGTTCACATTTTACTGGACAGTGGGGCAGTGCGATCTTGGGCTGATCTAAGGTCGCTTGTGAACTTAATGTGGGTGATTTTTTGGCTTATAAACAACTGCAACATTATGTGGGTTCCCTGTTGCCTGCTGATCTGCCTTTTCCTGTTGATGTCAAACTTCAAGAATTTCTTTCTCCATATCAGCGGGATGGATTTACAATATTGGGTCTCCATGAAGACTGTCAACAACTTTCTGTTTGGGTGATAGGGATGCATTGCACTCTCGCTTGGGCCAAGAGTTGGGCTTGTCCCCTGAGTCCTTGGATATTGACACTTTGATCTGCCGTATTCCGGAGATTTCACTCAGTGTAGAACTCAGAGAATGCCAATATAAGGTCCTTCATCGTGCCTATTTTACACAGAACCAGTTGTTTTACTCCGGCCTGACCACTGTTCAGACCTGCCCAAAATGTACTCGAAATGCTCATTCCTTTTTTCATGCTTTTTGGTCTTGCCCACGAGTTTCGCCTTTTTGGCGTTGAATTGCGGCTTATGTCGCTCATCTGTTACTCCGCTCTATTCCCCTTTCCCCTGCCGGATTTTTACTCGATAAATACAAGGCCTTTCGGCTTCCTTCCCGGGGGCAACGCCAGTTTTTGTGTAAAGTTGGGATGGTGGGAAAGAGGGTAATCTTATCAGTTTGGGTGAATGATGCTGCTCCCTCTTTTTGGAGGAATCGTCTTCATGCCTTGTTGTTGTTGGAGTGTAGAGTGGCTGCTCACTCATTTAAGCGTAAGAAAATTTTTTCCCAGATCTGGGACCCGTACATACAATCCTTGCCTTCTCGGGCGCATAGTGAAATTTTGAATTTCCTGGCCTGAAGTTTGGGGAGGGGGGTGGTGTCAGATGTGCAGGACTGTGGTACACCAGTTCCTTTTTTTTTGGCTGTCTTCAGCTTCCATATTGCCTTTTTTGCCCTTGGGACTATAAGAGTTTCAGTTCCTAGGGAGGAAATGCAGTTATTATGGGTGACTTCAATTACCCAGGGATAGACTGGAAACTAGGCACCTCCGGCTGCAGCAGGGAAACCAAGTTCCTGGATGCAGTGGGCGATTGCTTCCTGGAACAACTTGTCAAGGAAAACACAAGAGGAAATGCAATTCTGGACTTAATTCTAAATGGACTACCAGGACCGGCGCAAAATGTAGAAGTAGAAGGGACATTGGGAAGCAGTGATCACAATATGATCTGCTTCAACCTGGACATGGGGGCGAAACAACAATCCAGAATGGCGGACATGGTGCTGAACTTCCGAAAAGGGAATTACGAAGGGATGAGACTCATGGTGGGGAACAAGATTAAGAAGAGGATAGGTGCTGTAAAACGCTAGAGCAAGCGTGGTCCCTTTTTTAAAGACACAGTCACCGAGGCACAAAATCTATATATACTGCGTATCAACAAGGGATCCAAGAGGAAAAAGAACAAGGAATTAGTGTGGCTCACTGTAGCGGTGAAAGAAGTGATTAAGATGAGAAGATTTCTTTTAAAGTATGGAAAAGGTCAAAAACGAATGAAAACTGGAAAAAGCACAAGCAATATCAATGCAGGTGCTATAAAGCGGTAAGAGGGGCCAAAAGGGACTACGAGGAAAAAATTGCCAAGGAGGCAAAAAACTTCAAGTCGTTCTTTCGATACATTAAGGGGAAACGACCTGCAAAGGAAGCGTTGGGGCCGTTGGACGACCATAGAATAAAGGGAGTGCTAAAAGAGGACAAAGCCATTGCCGACAAACTGAACACATTTTTTGTGTCTGTGTTTACAGAAGAGGATATACGCAACATACCGGAAGCTGACAGGCTATACGCAGGAAACGAAGACAGGAAACTGACTGGGTTGACAGTCAGTCTAGAAGAGGTATGCAAGCAGATTGAGAGGCTTAAAAACGACAAATTCCCTGGATCGGATGGCATCCATCCGAGGGTAATCAAGGAACTGAAAGGGGTTATAGCTGAACTGCTTCAACTAATAACCAATCTGTCGATCAAATCGGTAAGGATTCCGGAAGACTGGAAAGTGGCAAATGTTACGGCGATCATCAAGAAAGGTTTGAGGGGAGATCCGGGAAACTACAGTCCAGTGAGTCTGACCTCGGTACCAGGAAAGATGGTAGAGGCGGTGATAAAGGACTGCATCGTTGACCACCTTGACGGACACAATCTGATGAGGACCAGCAAGCATGGCTTCAGCAAAGGAAGATATTGCTGACAAACTTGCTGCACTTCTTCGAGGGAGTTAACAGGCAGATAGACAAAGGTGACCTGGTTGACATTGTATATCTGGATTGTCAGAAGGCGTTTGACAAGGTCCTGCATGATCAACTACTTCGAAAAATTGCGAGCCATGGGATTAAGGGTGAAATATTCATGTGGATCAAAAACTGGTTGGCTGATAGAAAACAGAGAGTGGGGGTAAATGGACAATACTCGGACTGGAAAAGTGTCACCAGTAGAGTGTCACAGGGTTCGATGCATGGGCCTGTGCTCTTCAACATATTTCTAAACGAACTGGAAATTGGAACGATGAGTAAGGTGATTAAATTTGCAGCCGATACAAAGTTATTCAGAGTAATGAAGACACAGGAGGATTGCGAAGACCTGCAACAGGACATAAATACGCTCGATAAATGGGCTGCAGCATGGCAAATGAAGTTTAACGTGGATAAGTATAAGTTGATGCATGTCGGTAACAAAAATATTGTACACGAATACAGGATGTCCGGTGCAGTACTTGGAGAGACCCCCCCAGGAAAGAGACTTAGGAGTACTGGTTGACAAATCAGCGAAGCCATCCGCGCAATTCGTGGCGGAAGCGAAAAGGGCGAACAAAATGTTTGGAATGATTAAGAAGGGAATCACGAACAAATTGGAGAAGATTGTCATGCCGATGTACCGGGCCATGGTGCGACCCCACCTGGAATATTGCATCCAGCACTGGTCGCCATACTTGAAGAAGGACACGGTACTACTCGAAAGGGTCCAGAGAAGAGCGACTAAAATGGTTAAGAGGCTGGAGGAGTTGTCGTACAGCGAGAGATTAGAGAAACTGGGCCTCTTCTCTCTTGAAAAGAGGAGACTGAGAGGGGACATGATTGAAATGTTCAAGATAATGAAGGGAATAGACTTAGTAGATAAAGACAGGTTGTTCACCCTCTCCAAGGTAGGGAGAACGAGAGGACACTCTCTAAAGTTAAAAGGGGATAGATTCCGTATAAACGTAAGGAAGTTCTTTTTCACCCAGAGAGTGGTGGAAAACTGGAACGCTCTTCCGGAGGCTGTCATAGGGGAAAACACCCTCCAGGGATTCAAGACAAAGTTAGACAAGTTCCTGCTAGATCATAACGTAAGCAGGTAAGGCTAGACTCAGTTAGGGCTCAGGTCCTTGACCTAGGAGCCGCCGCATGAGCAGACTGCTGGGCACGATGGACCACTGGTCTGACCCAGCAGCGGCAATTCTTATGTTCTTATGGTACTCTCAATATATCGCTTTTGGTTTTTGTGGAAAGCTAGGGTTGGATGAGGAAGGTTGGGGGAGGGGGTTTTCCCAGGCAATTTGTTTTGTAGATCAGTTTGTACCTTGTTGTGGTTTGTATTCCTGTAATTAATAAAAACTGTTTACTAGTGCTGCCCAATTCAGGGAAAAAAAATTTGATTCGATTCAGCCTATTGAATTGGTTTTTCGATTCGATTTGATTTTCCTGCCCAATTGGGTGTTTTTTTTCAAACATCCTGGTGGGTTTATTTTACAGCCTCTTTACCCCCTTTGCCTTCTCCTAACCACACTGGCACTGTGGTGTAAACAAAATAAAGAAACAAAAAAGACTTTTCCTCTCTCTGTTAAATTCTAGCTCACGTTTGCGATCTAACACCAGCTCTGGCAGGATACACATTTCAAATCTGACATATTGTAGTCACAAAACAGAAAATAAAATTAGTTTTTCTACCTTTTGTTGCCTGGCCATTATTCAAATTTTGTTGGTCTCAGGCTCTGGTTGTCTTCTGATAACTTGCTTGCCAGGGTCTCCTTCTTTCTTCTTTCTCCCTGCTAACCATCCATTTTCCATCTCTGTCCTCCCCTTCCGTTTCGCTTCCCTCCCCAGGAGGTCTGGCATCTTTCCTTTTTTTCGTCTCCCTCCACAGATCCACCTTTTCTTAACTACCCTTTCAACCAGCATCTCTCCTTCCTTCCCCACCCCATGGCCCACCATCTCTCCCTTTCTTTTCCCAACTACCCTCCTATCCAGTATCTCTATCCTCCCCTCCACACCATCCCTTGCATCCAACTTCTCTCCCTTTCTGTTCCTTCCCTCTTTAAATCCCATTGTCCATCATCTCTCTCCCTCTCCTCTATTTTCAGACCCATTTCTTCCTCCCCAAAGGCCGGCATATGCACATCTCTTTGAACCCTCCCCTTCCCTCCCTCCGTGTACTTCTATACCAGGGCCCCCTCCCCTGAAGGTCTGTTCCCCCCTTGAAGGTCTGTCCCCCCTGAAGGCTTGCACCCCACCCCTAAAGGCCTGTGCCACCATTCCTGAAGGCCTGTTTCCCCCTTAAAGGCTTGTCCCCCCCTTAAAGGTCTGCCTGTCCCTCCTGAAGGCCTGCCTGTCCCCTTGAAGGCTTGTCCCCTCCCCTTGAAGGCCTATCCCCCCTTGAAGGCCCATCCCCCCCTTGAAGGCCCATCCCACCCCTGAAGGCCTGCCTGTCCCCCCCTTGAAGACCTGTCCCCCCTTTGAAGGCCTGCCTGCCTGTCCCCCTGAAGGCCTGCCTGCTTGTCCCACCCCGAAGGACTGCTCACTGACCCCCCCCCCCCCCAAAAGGCCTGCGTGTTCCTCCTGGCCTCCCACTGGGGTCCAGCTTCCCCCTGGGCCTCCCCACACTGTTTACCTTCTAGGAACAGCCTGCAAACAAGATCACAGTGCTAGCGATCTTTGTACTTCTTCTAAGCTGTTTCCTCTGTCGCGGTCCCGCCCCTCCTCCTATGGGCTGTATCGCTTTTACCCCACAGGAATTGCTACCATGGCTTTATAAAAAGGGCCTATGTTTTTCCGCTGGGTCAACATAAGAATGATATATAATTTCATCCAATCCCTGTTGAAAAGTATCAGTTCAAAGAATACTATATTCACAGATCCTAGTTTTAAAAATCTTTAACAGTTATGTAATATATTTTAATAAATCTGCATATATTTGCCTATTGCCTTGTTGTTTTAACTTTATTAATAAAGTCATTTTGTTAGTATTTCTTGTGTGCCCAGTTACTATATGTCCCTCTTTTTTGGTGTGGGGGGGGGAAGAGAGGGAAATTGTCTGCTAAGTTTAATTATAAGCATACGGAAGAGCTTAGATTTTAAATATGGGCTCTTACTTAGGGTGTGTCATCTAATAATTGCTCTCTGCTTCCATCTGCTGGTTCTATTTAGTATGCTTTATTAATATGGAAGTACTGTAACCTGTAAGATCAGTTTTTAATTACACTTACATAATAGACATTTATATAAATGAATAATCTTAGCTACTGGTACCGGGAAAGGAAGAGGAGGATAGAAATGATTAGTAGTAGTAGTAGTAGTAGGACAGAAAATAGGGAAAGGAGAAAGGATCTGGGGGGATGGAGTCAGAGGGAAGAATCTCAGAGGAGGAAAGTGGATCAGAAAAGAGAATACATAAGAGGGTTATGAGAATCAAAGAATACAGGAGGAAAAAAACAGATAGGGGGATAAGGGAGAGTAGGAAACATCGAAAAAGAGAGGGGATGCAGAGTTGGGGACAATCAGCTCATATCTGTCTTTACTACACTGACCCCTTTCTCTCACACATACTCCATACTTAGGATTACCAGATTTTCCAAATGGAAAATCTGGACCCATGGCCCCACCCCCAGGACCACCCTGTTCCGCCCCCAGGCCCCATCTCCTTGACCTGCTAGAGCAGGGGTGCCCAATAGGTCGATCGCGATTGACCGGTAGCTCGCCAAGGCAAAGTGAGTCGATCACCCAGGACTCACTTTGCCTTGGCGATCTATTGGGCCGATCAGTCTTCCTCTCCCTGATGTCAATTCTGCCGTCGGAGAGGAAGTTCGGGCCAGCCAATCACTGCCTGGCTGGGCGGAACTTCCTCTCTGACGGCAGAATTGACGTTGGGGAGAGGAATGCTGGTCGGCCCGAAGCAGGGAGAGCTTGGGGCGGCATCGGCTTTGGGGCCTGTTATCCATTGGTGGCGGTTTGGGTCCTGTTCCCCGATGGCAGCAGCAGCGGCAGTGGCTTGGGGAAGGGCAGGGAGAAAGAAAGAAAGGGGCAGGCAGGGAGACAGAAGGAAAGAAGAGAAACAGAAAAAAAGAAAGGGGGCATGAAGAGAGAAAGAAAGAAAGATCAGGGAGAGAGGAAGAAAAAGTTGGGGGAGGGAATGAGGTGTAGAGGAGAGGAAGCATACAGGCTGAAAGAAGGGAAGAAAGATTGGATGCACAGTCAGTGCAACTAGAGACTCATGAAATCACCAGACAAGGTAGGAAAAATGATTTTATTTTAAATTTAGTGATCAAAATGTGTCTTAATTTATATCTGCTGTCTATATTTTACAATATGGTCCCCTTTTACTAAACCGCAATAGTGGTTTTTAGCGCAGGGAGCCTATGAGCGTCGAGAGCAGCGCTGGGCATTCAGCGCAGCTCCCTGCGCTAAAAACTGCTATTGTGGTTTAGTAAAAAGGGAGGGGGGTGGGTATTTGTCTATTTTTGTATGGTTGTTACTGAGGTGACAGTGCATAGAGTCATCTGCTTTGACCTCTGAAAAAAACACAGAATAGGAATGATAATTAACAATTCTATGCGTACAGTGTGCGTTGTGGTTTTTTTTAATTTTATTGTTGGTAGATCATTTTGACTTGGTCATTTTAAAAGTAGCTCACGAGTCAAAAAAGTGTGGGCACCCCTGTGCTAGAGCAATGAGTGAAGTCGAACGGCATTCACGCTTGCGCTGGCATGATATCACAGCGTTGCATCCATCGCTCTTTGCCAGAAGCTTTTCAAAACCCGGACGTGTCATCAAAAGGAGGATATCTGCTAACCCTATCCATACCCACCTCATTCTACTCACTCTCTCTTCATGAAATGTCTTCTGATTTCACTCTATCCTCACAGCTCCTTCAATTGCCTTACTCGCACATTCTCACTTCCCAATTCTCTCACACCCCACCAGTTCCATCACTCGCTCTTCCCCTTCCCCCCATGTTTACTTTCTCATTTTCCCCCTTATCCCTTTCCTATTTCTGCACAAACTCTCCATTATACCCTCCCTTCAAGCCCCATTCAAACTCTCTTACCTCCTGCCTCCTCATGCCCCTTCTTTGCCACAGGAGAAGAAGAAAGAGGACATTAGTAGCATGAATCTCAGGCTGCATTGTCACTCTCTGACTGCAATCAGGTTGTTGTGTTAAGCTGTATTATTTATTAGGGAAACTATATTCCATACTATACACCGAGTAGGGAAAAGAGACAGGAGAAGAGGACTGGAGGGAATGACCAACAAGAGAAGTTTGGGCTGGTGAGAGGATTAAGGGCAGCAAAAATTAGGAAGGGCTGGTGTAGGTAGCACCTTCAAAGGATGACAATGTAGTAATGAATGGGTGAAAACAGAAATTAATAAGAGGCTGAGGAAGGAGGGATACAGGAAACGGGAGAGCTAGGGAGGTAGCGGGAGTAGGCTGGGAAGGAGATAAAAGAGCATAAAGGTTGGTGGGTGAAAAGTAACAAGAGGGATTTTTGAAATGGACACTGACTAAAAAGACTCTTCTCCTTAATTGGTGAACTGCTGATGTCCCTACCGTCCAAGCACTACATGGGCACGGTGGGGACATCAGCAGTTCACCAATTAAGGAGAAGAGTCTTTTTAGTCAGTGTCCATTTCAAAAATCCCTTAACATTTTTTTGGAGTAGGAAAAGCAATATCATAATTATCAAATAAAAGATAGGATCTTGGTTCTGGTTGACTAAGGGGCCTTTTACTAAGGCGCGCCAGCTGTTTTACTGTGCATTAGCATTAGCGCGCGCTAAAACAACTAGTGCACCTTAGTAAAAGGACCCCTATATTTGGAGAGATGAAATTAAATAATTGTTGCAAAAAAAACAACAATCAAAACAAAACATAAGACTCAAAGTTGTATTCACTTGGGAACATTTGCGTCACTTTAAAAGCCCTCCTGGGGGAAATATAAAGTCTCATAACAAACTTGTAGATGCTTAACAAAAAGTATAAGCTGCCTATCTTGAACTGTACACTGGAATTCCTTTTCCCACACCCAGGCCAATTGATCATAATCACCAGCTGGGGTTTTCTTCTGTAAATATTTAGATTTAGGGATTTGTTATTTATAATCCGTTCTTATCCAGAGCAGAGAACAAGCAAAACCTACATAAACATTAACACAAACAACTACATTTTTTTTGCTTATGTTTGACTTATTCTTGAGTGAACTCCTTCAAAAAGGCGATAAATAAATGCAAATAAATTAATTAACCTTGCAAAAAAAAAAAATCAAATCTGCAAAATACACCAGGACAAAACAGCTGCTGTCACACCAGTCAGGGCAGTTCGCATGTTAGATGTAACAAATGATGTTTCATCAAGCTCCTGAAATCAGTCAGGTTTCAATCTTGCCAAACCTCCAGTGGCAGCTTATTCCACTCTGAATGATCAGGAACAGTTAAAAAAAACCAACAAAACCCAAAACCCACACTTTCTCATACTTTCAGAGTGAAAAGTGCAAAAGTCTGGTAGCAGAAGTGCACAGGCAGTTGCGAACATAATGCACGGGATGGAACATGTTACTTGGAGATAGCCAAGGGTATGTTGAAATCTTTGCCACCTCAAAGCCTGAAAATGGCCGCTCCCTCTAAGCCAGGGGTCTCAAACTCAAACCCTTTGCAGGCCACATTATGGATTTGTAGGTACTTGGAGGGCCTCAGAAAAAAATAGTTAATGTCTTATTAAAGAAATGACAATTTTGCATGAGGTAAAACTCTTTATAAATCTTTCCTTTTGGCTAAGTCTTAATAATAATATTGTCATTCATAGCTAAAGAGACATATGATCAAGAAACTGATTTATTTTACTTTTGTGATTAGGATAAACATACCGAGGGCCTCAAAATAGTACCTGGAGGGCTGCATGTGGCCCCCGGGCCGCAAGTTTGAGACCACTGCTCTAAGCTGAGCAGGAATCCTCCAACTGTATTGCTGCCGGTGTATGTATGGTGCTTCAATATTGTGTTTCCAATTGTTAGTAGGGTTACCAGATGTCCGGATTTCCACGGACATGTCCAGGGGTCCGGATGGCTTTTCAAAACCCGGCACTTTGTCCGGGTTTTGAAAAGCTTCCGACGCTGAGAAGGCATCTGTAAATGCACAGATGTAACGCGGTGACGTCAGGCGCAGATACACATCGTGTCGAATCTGCGCAAGCACGGATGCTGTCCTGACACACGAACAGGTTAAGGGGAGTGGGGCTGGATGGGATGGAACTTGGCAGGCCTGGGGCGTGACAATGAGTCCGGATTTTCCTTTGGGAAAATCTGGTAACCCTAGTTGTTAGAGACAGGCAGATTCCCTGCTCTTCACTGTAGAAAATGTGATAGTGACATTGCACTTCCAGTGGCAGGACTATAGGCGGAGGACTCCTCAGCTTAGAGCGGTAGTTCTCAACTGGCATGTCATGGGGCTGGCACATAGTAGCGGGTTTTCTTTTAAAGCATGCAGCGTGTCTCTTTCTCCCCTCTTCCACCAGCAATGCTCTTTTTCTTCTTCTGTCAAACTCCCTCCCCCCCCCCACAGAGTACAGGACTGCTTCCTGCTTCCTCTTCTCCTTCCCTCAAACTCCTCTAGTCCATCAAACATGCATTGTCTGCAAACCCCTGCAACGTTAACAGACTTGGCTGGTGCTGGATCCCTCCCTCCGTCACGTCACCCCCATGCATACACAGGAAGTTGTGTCAGATGGGCAGGACACAGTAGAGGGAAGGATCTGGCAATGGCCTCAGCTCAGGCAGCCTGTAAACACTGCATGGGCCAACAGACACTACAGGTTTGATGGACTGAGGAGGTCGGAGGGAGAAGAGGAAGCGGTGCTGTACTGGTGTGTAGGGAGGGGTTGAGAGAAGCAGGGGGAGCATTGTTGGATTGTGGAGGTGTGTTTGAGGAGAGAGGGATAAGCTTTGGACTTGCTGGGGGGTTGAGGAAAGATGAGACAGGAGTTGCTGAACTCATGGGGGAGGCTGAGGAAAGATGAGGAAGAAATTTTGGATTCAAGGGGGGGGCTGGTGAGGAAGAGGGAGAAGTTTTAGATGGGGGAGGGCTAGGGAAGAAAAGAGAGAGGTTCTGGACTCATGGGGAGAGGGGGGAGAAGAGATGCTGGACCTGCATGGCAAGAAGGACAGGAGAGATGCTAGACTATGAGTGAGGGATGCAGGGAGAGAGGAGAAAGAGGTTGGACCATTGGGGGAGGGTTCTGGGCAGAGGGGGAGTTAGCAAACCATAAGGGAAGGTGCCAAGCAGAGGGGGAGATGGCAGATTAGGGGGTGATGGAGAAATGGTACTTCTTGAAGTAGGGTGGGGAAGGTGAGAGGGAACAGGGAACTGCTGAATCATAGGGGTGGAGAGGAAGTGGGAAGGGATAGGGAGTTGCTGGACCATAACAGGAAAGGGGGGAGAGAAGGGATAGGGAGTTGCTGGGCTACAATGGTGTAAGAAGGGAGAGGGAGGGGAGAAACTTGCCATAGTGGAACCAGTGGGATAGACTATAGAGTTTCTCAAGAAAATGAGTCAGATAAGAATGAGGAGTAGGTGACGGGAATAGAAGACCAGGAAAGGAATGAGGCAAAAGAGATAGGGGCTGAGAGGAGACAATGAAAAGTTTGCTTATGTTTGACTTATTCTTGCTGTACACCACCTTGAATGAACTCCATCAAAAAGGCAGTAAATAAATAAACATAAAAATCTCACAAAAAAACAAAGCTTCAAAATACACCAGGACAAAACAGCTGCTGTCACACCAGTCAGAGTGAGAAAGTTCAATTTGAGGGGGGGAGACAGAAAAGAGGCAAAGAGGAAATATATCAGAGACAGCTCTAGTGAGAGAATAGAAGAAATTAGGAGAAAGGACATATGTCTTTCCCACTGGAAAGACAGACAGGAAAACAGAATAGAAGAAACTGGGATCAACAGGCTTGGAAAAATAAAGTACCCAGAGAACAAAGGTAGAAAAGTGTTTTATTTTGAATTTGTTTGGTGGAATATGTTAGCTTTGGCAAATGTGCACCATGGGTGTCTTTATTTTGTTTAGCACAAGAGGAAATGCATTTTCTGATTTTATTTCTCCTCTGTTGTGGTACATGCCTTGTTTGACTTCTGGGGTTCCCAGTTCAAATTTTGTCTTTATATTTCTATGTCTAATTGGTGATCCCTTGTTCTGCATTTGGTATGGGTTTGTCTGTGCTTTGTGTATGACTTAGGTGTGTTATTCTGTTTGCAAGTTCTGTGTAGAACTCTGTAGCAGTCCCACTTGTTCTGTTGTACCAGTAGTAGGTGTATTGGTATTCTAGGGCCCTGTGTGATATTTGTAGTGCTGCCTATTCTTAAGTAGGGCTCTTGTTTAAATCATAGATGGTACATATGCTACATATATGCTAAGTTAGGATTTTTACAGATTTTGTATTAATTTACAATGTGCCTGGTAGTGGAGAAAACTATTTCGCTCTTACTTAGATGATATGAGAAACAGGGATTTTTTTAATGGTAACTTTCATGGAGAAAATGTGCTAATTATTTGCACTGTTGGGGGGAGTTAAGTGTACCCTCATAAGCATACTCTGCATCCACAAAAACCCTAATATATAATAACTGAAGTACTATGATAGACCAAAGGTTGAGAACCACTGGTTTAGAGGGAACAGTGATCATAGGAAAGAGGTAGTTTGAGTTGAGAATCCAGTGTAAAGGATGTGGTAAGCATTTCTTCCACATTAGAGTGTAAATTGTCAGCACTTAAGCTAGACAAGTAGGGACTGATTCTCTATAGGACGCCTAATTTCAGCAGCCGCCTAAGCGGCTTTTGAGAATTGCACATGGGCGTCCTATACAGAATCACGTCTGTCCTAAGGGACAGACACCCATCCCCCACCTAACTGGCCTGATTCTCTAACAGGCGCCCTTGTCATAGGCACGATTAGAGAATTGCTACTGATCCCTTCCCATCAGCTGATCACCGCAAGGAAATCCCCCTGCCGCGATCAGCTGAGGGTCTGTGGTGGGGAACCCCGAGCTCTCCCCGCACAAACTTGGCCAGCAGGAGGGATGCCCACTCCCTCCTACCGCTGGCCCCATTGATCCCCCAAACCCCCGACACTCCCCAACACCCACCTGACACTCATCCGACATTCCCCAACACTTTCGGAGAATGTCGGGTAAGTGGTGGGGTGTGGTGGGGAGTGTTAGGGAATGTTGGGTGAGTGTTCGGTGGGTGTTGGGGAGTGTCGGGAATTGACAGGGCCAGTGGCAGGAGGGAGTGGGCATTCCTTCTGTCAGTTGGATGGGGGGTTGTCAGGAGTGTCAGTGGTTCAGGAAATCAACGGGGTCAGCGGCAGGATGGAGTAGGTATCCCTCTTGCCGCGGATGATGTCATGGGTGGCAGCAGGAGGGAGTGGGCATCTTTCCTACTGGCCGACTTCGTGGGGGGTGCAAGTTGCCCACTGCGGCCGCTCAGCTTATCGCAGGAGTGAGATTTCTTTGCCACGATCAGCATAGTGGCCAAGCCTATTTGAAATGTAGATCAACTTTTTGTTGGCCTACATTTCAGGCACCTATTGTGGCCCTAGGGAGACGCCTAGGGCTGCTTAAGCTTGCCCAAGGCCACTTCCGGACAAAACCACACCCAGCCTTGGGAGAGCTCAAGCTTCCCTACGCATCTCTCTCAACCACGACAGATGCCTACAGTGTAACAGCCTGCGTCGGGGTGTTTTTTTCTTTAAACATGTGTCCCGATTGACTGGTTAGACAGTGGTAGGACGCCTACCGCTACCTACAATCAGGATACTGTTTATAGAATTTGGTGCGTAGTGTTTAAATTGTAAATAAGCAATTATATCAGTCGCAGCTAAAGAAAACTCCTCTTTCAAGTTCAAAAAGGACTTAATCTTCCCTGCATTATCTAGTACATGATACAAGTAAGAGAGACCCTTACTTGCCCATATTTTAACAATTTTATTATCTATACCCAGGGGAAATGATGGGTTCTTTCAATTTGACAAAAAGAGTATTCACAAAGCAAAAATGCAATACTGCTTACACACTCACCTTCAAACTATTCACAGGGATTTTATAAAGTTCATAGTCTGCAATTACAGATGACATTCTGCCTGCAGGTGCACAAAGAAGGTCACTGAAATACTGTATTCTGTTGGGGACTGATGTGTGTCTATCTGGGTAAGTGAAAAATCTGAAGCTCCCCAATAGCAATCATTAATGTGGCATATTCACAAACTATTGTAAGATAGCTAAGATTTAGGAGACACAATCCACCCTGATCCCTAGGTGCCATAATAATCTTAATAAGAAGTCTTGCTATCCTCCCCTGCCATAAATATGTCTGCAATGGTTTATGTAGCATTTTCTCCTCCTTAGATAAATGAATAAGCCAACAGGGTGACTATTATGTTGTGAAGGCCGATCCTCCACATTAATGATACGGGGTAAGCCTGCCAAATCTGCAGCTTACTTTTAACATCTGTCAATAATGGCTGACTGTTCAATGTGTATATAATTCATAGGTATCTGAACTTCCAAATATTTTATCATATTCTCTGCTCACAACATAGTGAATTCCCTCTCTGAAGAATCTTTCACAGAAGAGAATACTGGAGGCATCATAGACTTTTGAAGATTTAATTTAAAGCCAAGCACCCTTCCAAAGGCCTGCATCAGAGCCAGCATTCGAATGTAACGTAACGTAACGGTACGGTACGGTATGGTATGGTATGGTATGCGTTACAGATGTGTTAGAGAATGACACAGTGAATTCATCACCGTTATGGGCACAACCACTGACCCTCAAGCCTTGCATTAAAGAAAACTGGTGTAGAAAGACTGAGGTTGAGATATCATTAAAGAATGACATGGGATGGTTTCCCATGGTTATCTGCGGGGACTTGAAAGGTGATGAAGTCTGTCACCGTGTCATTCTCTAATCTAAATGCCTTTCCCTTTAATTATATGAGATGTTAACTCAGAGCATAGGAGCAAAATATACGGAGAGGGTGGTGGATGCCTAGAATGCCCTCCTGAGGGAGGTGGTGGAGAGGAAAACAGTGATGGAATGCAAAAAAGCGAGGGAAAAACGTAGAGGATTTCTAATTAGAAAACAAATGGTATAAATTAAAGAACTAAGGCTGGTATTGGAAGACTTGTATGGTTTGTGTCCCATATATGGTGATTCAGTGTTGGATGGGCTGGGGAGGACATCAATGGGAACTCCACTAACTTGGAACAAGAGGATGTTATTGGCCAGACTTTACAGTAGATATCCTGCAAACAATGGGATGCTTGGATAGGCTGGAATGAGCTTAGATGGCAACTTCAGCAGTTGGAAACTAGGACAGTACCAGGTGAACTTTAGTCTATGACCCAGAAATATCAAAGAAGAGACAAGTTAATTTAATCATGTATTTTTAATGAGAATAACAACTAATGGGCAGACTGTATGCACTGTTCAGGTCTTTATCTGCCATCATTTACTATGTTACTATGTATGTTACTTATTTAAGCTGACCCACTCTATGTTACTATGTATGTTACTTATTTAAGCTGACCCACTCCCTGTTCTTTTTTTTTTTTTTTTTTATAATAATCTTTATTCATTTTAAAATAATTTCAATAAGTGAAGAACAATAAATAAAACATTTAAGCTGACCCACTCCCTGTTCTTTTTTTTTTTTTAATAATCTTTATTCATTTTAAAATAATTTCAATAAGTGAAGAACAATAAATAAAACATTTATACTATAGACACTTAAAATATTACAAGATAAAAAATAGTTTGGGTGGCGGGGTTATTGATCTGTAAGAATCCCTGTTCTAATAAGAATTCAAATGGTGTTTGAGGTGTGGACATCAATCACTTATTTAGAAAATTAAAAATTATATTATATACATGCAAATAAAGATATAATTAATCAGCAGGGATCTGGTAAGTGTGATGGGCCAAGCAGTCACCTCCCATCACTTCATCACCACCAGGCTCCTCTGGTCTTATTTCTCCTTCCACCACAGGTTCTTTTGGGCACACTTCACTTCCAGGCTCTTCTAAAAACACAACACACTTCCCTGGTCAATGAGGCCACCAAAGATTGCTTCAGTATCCACCTTTACCTCTGGTCACCACTGGGTCTTCTTCAACCCTCACTAGAGTTATAGATCTTCTAGCTGCTCCAATATCATTACCAGTCTCTCTGCTGGTTGCCACTGGTCCCTCCACCAGTCACTTGCCAGCCACCAACAGCCTAGGATCTCAAACTTTTCTGGCTGCTTTGCTCTGAGCCTTCTGGCCCCTTCTTCCAGTCCCTCCACCGGTCACTCGCCAGTCACCATCAGCCAGGTCCTTGCAGACCTTCCCGCCACTGGTCATGCCCTGAGGACCCTCCTATTCACTCAGACCTTTCCACCAGTCATGACTAGCACTCTCCGGTCACTCCATCGGTCATGTGCCAGTCAAGGTCAGGCTTACTAAGGGTTAGGCTTTCACCAGCTCCTTGATGGTCACCTAAGCTTCAGAAGAAGCTCTTGAGTAGAGAGCTCCCAGATGTCTTTGAACTATCTGTATGCAAATGAGCTCCTTCTGTTGCTGAGACTTCCCTCTGCTGGCTGGTGACAGGATATATACCCCATCACAGTAAGACTGCTTTCATTGTTAGAAAGACTGTAAGACCTTATAATTGAATAAGTGGGAGGTCACGTGACGCTATGAGCCGCTGAGGACGTGCTCCACATCGGCTCCGGGCCCCGATCCTCTTCACTGAGCGAATACGCTATTAAATTTCACCCTGGCCGGGTCTCCTGACGCTGTGCAGCGACGGGCACGCATGGAAAAATATATCACCCGATCGCAAGAGGCAGCGAGAGCTAAGGAAGTGCGGGCTAGCATGCCGAAGCAAAACGCGGGCGCACACAAAATGGCGGCCGCCTCGGGCACGGCTGTGTCCGAGTTCACAGAAGCGGCGCTGGCAGACATAAAATCGGCGGTGGCCCAAGTGCTGGGACCGCAGATGGAGGTGATAACCACGACTATGACCCGCCTGGAACACCTGATAACCGACACAGCGGCCCGCACGACGGAATTAGAGCAACGGGTGTCCACGGCAGAGGACACTGTTAACTCCCATGAACTGGACATTGCAGCATTGCAGGAAGTAGTGCAACGGCAAGCCGAAAAGATTGATGACCTGGAAAACAGGTCACGTCGCAGCAATCTTCGATTCCTGGGTGTTCCGGAATCAATCCCGGATACCCGCTTGCCGGCTGAACTGGAGCATTGGCTTGAAATAGAATTTCCAGAGGCCATGACTTCCAGCTCCTTCTGCTTGGAAAGGGCCCATAGAATGGGATCAAGGCCTGCGCATGATGCTAGACCACGTGTGGTCATAGTGAAATTTCTGAATTACCAACATAAAGCAGCCATACTACGCCAGTACCGGGCGAGAAAGGAGGCGCTGACGCTGCAGGGATCGACAGTCAGAATCAGCCAAGATTACTCCACAGCCCTCACTGACAAGAGAAAAGAATTTTATCCTCTTTGCAAGCGCTTGGTGGATCTCAAGCAGCGCTTTCTGTTTGTCTACCCTGCTCTATTGAAAATATACCATGAGGGCGCTTGGCGACTATTCCTTCATGCATCAGAGGCAGCTGAGTTCATCAATACTCACTTGAAGTCTCCGAGGGACCCGCCTTGAGAGTTTCTGAGTTGAACACCTTTCTTTCTGGCTAGGATGGAATCTAACTTGCTCAGATAGGGTGTATCCTCTGTGTTTAATAGCTTACTGAACACTTTAGATCATTGTTAATTAAGGGGATTGGGGTTCCGTTTGGTGTCCTACGGGCCTCTTACATATTCCGGACGGGATATGTGTTGCAAGGTATCTGGGTCTGTAGGGGTAGGGATTTGGGATGGGGAAAGGGAATGGGAACGGCCTGAGGGAATACAGTTTGTTATGGTTAAGTTTTTCCTCTGGGCTTATTTTACTGCTCTCCTGCTGAACTACTGTTTGTTACTTCTGCATTCTGCCTGGTGTTGTGGGGTACATGCTCGGGTAAGGCTGGGTGCCTGGGCGTGTTGTTTGAAAATAAGTTTCTGTATACCTGATTTTTTTGTGGACCCTGGGTGACAGCGCGCTTCGAATTGTATCTTGGAATGTTTCCGGAATAACATCACCAGTTAAAAGATCCAAAATATTACAACACTTGAGACACCATCGAGCAGATCTGGCATGTTTGCAAGAGACTAAATTGACTGCTGCAGAATCAGAAAAGCTAAAGCGCGGATGGGTGGGCTCAGTTTTTTATGCCTCATCCTCAGGTAAACGCGCTGGTGTGTGCTTACTGGTTCGCAAGGGTTTGAAGTGCGCTGTCACCTCCTGCCATTCAGACATACAGGGTAGGAACTTGCTATTACAGGTTTCACTGCAGGGCACAGACTTTAGACTGCTAATTACGTATGGGCCTAATAGCTACTCACAATCCTATACTAACTCCTTAGTTTCGTTGGGACTCCAGGATACTACTGTCCCCTTATTGGTGGTGGGAGATTTTAATCAAGTGATGGATAATACGGTTGACCGTTCGGGTCCTTCCGTTTCTCCCTCTATGGCTGATACTAAAGGGTTACCCTTCCTTTGCAAATCCCTGGGTTTGGTGGATCCTTGGCGACTACTTCATCCATTCGAGCGGGACTATACCCACCAGTCGAGGGCGCACGGGACATTTTCTCGTTTAGACTATACCTTTATTTCCGAATCTCTCTTTTCTCGGGTATCTGAAGCCACCATAGGACCTTTGGCGATATCCGATCACTGCCCTGTTTGGTTGGATGTGTCCTGGGGCTCGCCGCCTTCAGGAAGCTGTCGATGGCGATTTCCTTCACACTTGAAAGATGATCCTACTTTTCTAACCTATCTAGGATCTTGTTGGGAGGATTTCTTGATAACTAATGGACAACACCAATCCACTCCTGACCTCTTTTGGGAAACGGCCAAGGCTGTAATCAGAGGTGCAATAATTTCCTTTGTCACTGCTCGTCGTAAACGAATATCCCATGGTATTATTAGATTGGAGAATCAGTATACTAGATTAAAAGCACGTTATCTCCTTCATCCAACTCAAATATTAGGGGAGGAGATGCACTCAGCACAGGTAGCTCTTAATGCCTTACTGCATGATCGGGCAAAGCGCTCCCTTTTTTATAGGAAGTATAGATTCCATCGCTTTGGAAATAGAACAGGTAAACTATTAGCTTCATTGACTAAAAATTGGCAGGACGATCGATATATTTCCCGTGTCAAGTCGGGAACTAATTCTTACCATACTAAACCGGCGGACATTGCGGAGACTTTTTACCAACATTTCTCTACTTTTTATAAAAGTCCTGGCACTTATACAGGCCCTGATGTTTGTGACTATTTAGAAGATGCGGGCATGCCAAAATTCACAGACCTTCAGAGATCGGTACTAAATGGGCCGATACAGGGAACAGAGATCCAAAAAGCGATCAAACATTTACGATCGTGTACGGCTCCAGGCCCCGACGGGTTTTCTACTGAATTTTACAAAGTCATGTCCCTGCAGGTGTGCGCACCTCTTCGAAATTATTATGTGGCGGCATTGGAGAAAGGAACCTTTCCATCCCATGCTAATACTGCCACCATTACACTCCTCCATAAACCGGGAAAACCAAAAGATGAGGTGGACTCTTATCGTCCCATATCCCTGCTTAATGTGGACGTAAAAATTTTAGCTCGATTACTGGCTAACCGCCTGACCCCTATATTACCACATGTTGTTTCCCCTGCGCAAGCGGGTTTTGTCCAGGGTCGGCATTCAGTGGTGAATGTTAGGAGAGTGTTATTGGCAATGTCTAGAGCGCAAGCTACTTCTACCCCGGGTATCTTGGCTAGCCTGGACGCTGCAAAGGCCTTCGACCAAGTTAACTGGAACTACCTTTTTGAGGTGTTGCAATATATGGGGATAGCGGGCTGTTTTTGGTCAGCTTTGAGGGCATTGTATACAGATCCTACCGCCTCCCTGTTGGTGAATGGTATTCTAACACAGACTTTTGCAGTAGGCCGGGGTACTCGTCAGGGCTGTCCACTGTCTCCCTTACTTTTCTTGCTCTATCTAGAACCGCTAATACGTACGATTCAGAGGGATGACATTGTGGTGGGATTATCTGAAGGAATCTCTCAACTCAGAATACTGGCCTTTGCGGATGATATTCTGCTTACTCTTGCTCAGCCACACCGCTCATTGATACGTGCATTAGAGCTTTTGGACGAATTCCATTTATATTCCGGATTGACACTACATAAGCAGAAATCAATGGTACTTCCTCTACAACCCATTATTAGTGACACCTGGCCGGACCCTTTTCCACTTGTATGGGCTACTTCACACATTAGATATCTGGGTGTCCTTCTACCTAGGGACTTAACCACTATGTACTCTATAAATATACTGCCTTTGCTCTCTCAGACGGAACGGCGTCTGCAGGCGTGGCGAACGTATCAATTGACATTAATGGGTAGGATTGCTTTATATAATATGATGGTGATCCCCCAATGGCTTTATGTTTTACAAACAATACCTGTTTTGTTATCTCACGCCCACCTTAGGCAACACCATAGATCAGTCTCTCGCTTTCTTTGGGGGGGAAGGAGATCGAGGATCCCTATACAAAACTTATCATTGCCTACTTCCCAGGGGGGCCTGGGTCTCTTACACATTGGCAGATTGAATGAGGCTTGTCAAATTCGACATCTAAATGACTGGTTTTGCACCACCTCCTATTTTACAGCTACCGGGGCGGAGTGTGCGGCTTTTACCCCCTATCACTTCAGTTACTTATTACATGCTGCTAGCTTACCTAAACGGGAGGGGACCTATGGGGATTTGTTCTTATTACCATTGAGAAGAATCTGGAGGTCTCTTTGCCGGCGCCTGGATATCAGATGTGATGTGTCTCCATGTCTTCCTGTCGCTGGCAACAAAGATTTTTCCCCAGGTATGCCATCGAAGGCTCGCCTTTGGTGGAATGGGAGGGGAATGTATTATTTATGGCATGTGTTACAGTCTAATGGGTCTCTCCAATCTTTTCAATCACTATGTGATTCTTCTATGCTCGAGTCCAGGGACTGGTTCTCCTATAAACAACTTCATCATTATATCAGCACTCTGCCCAGATCTGCATTGAGAAAGGAAGTTCAGGATAAACTGTCTGAAGCATTTAGCTTGACGGCGCAGGAGCCCATACCATTACGCTATCACCACCGCTTCTTACAGGATTTGGCTGGAGACCTGGATTATGCTTCTCTGGCCAATCAATGGACTCAGGACTTACAAATTAATATTTCACAGGACATGCTTACACGGAGTTTCTCCTTGGGAATGAAACTATTGATGTCTCCTGTCGAAAAAGAACGCTACTATAAATTCTTGGCCCGAGCGTACTTTGCTCCAGTTCGGGCTTATCGGGCGCATGTAAGTACTACAGACTGTTGCCCGAGATGCGCGACCCCGAGGGCCACACTGGGACACATGTTTTGGTTATGTCCGGGAATACAAGCATATTGGCAAAGAATTGGACAGCATGTTCAATCCATGTGGAACTGTTCTTGGACACCCACGAACACCTTTCTTTTTACGTTGAAATTTAATCTCATGCCCAAACGTCCAGGAGCGGTAGCGTTTGTTCAGAAGACTATCTTTATGGGCCTTAAAACTATTCTTCAATGTTGGCTGTCCTCTAACACCCCATCATTGGCCCATTGGCGAGTTCAAATGATACAACTGGCAGGATATGAACGTCTGGCCATTGCAGATATGAACTCTAAATTAGGATCATCATACTTAAGATGTTGGTTACCATTTTGTGACACTCTGACACCAGTAGTTCGCAGTAGATTATTGAATTGATTTGTACTTTGGCTGTTCTCATGGGAGGGAGTGGGTGGGGGGGGTGGTAGGGTGGTCGACTTACTGGAACTGGCAGTGTTTCTTTGACCATGTTACTGGACTGATTGTTCATATGTTGTTATTTCATAATTATAATAATAAAAAAGATTTCACATAATTGAATAAGTGGCCTATAGTAAAAAAAATACTCCTATTTTCCAAGGTCTCCAAAGGAACATTATCCCACAGGGGTGCAAAAAAGTGAAGAGAAACATGATGGAGATGTTTAAATATTTTTGTGGCATAAATATACAAGAGGCAAGTTTCTTTCAACTGAAAGGGCGCTCTGGAATATGGGGGCATAAGATGGGGGTGAAAAGGGGCAGTCAGGAATAACCTAAGGAAATAAGAGTAGTGAATTTATGGAACAGCCTCCTGGTAGAGGTGGTAGAGAGGAAGACAGTATCTGAACTCAAGCTTGGAACAAGTATATAAGATCTCTTAGGGAGAGGAGAGGAAAGGATAGTATATGTATGGATGGGCAGACTGGATAGATCATATAGCCTTTATCTGCCATTATTCTACTCTGTCTCTATATAAAAAAAGAAATGTGTAACATGACTAAAATCAGGTGATCCACCTGCCCCCTAACCTTAAATAATTGATCAATGTAATCAGTAAAATCTTTTATTTGGGAAGAAATGGAGGGCATCATCAGACTCAAATAATTTGCAGGGAATCAAAAGCCAAAACAATTGACCTCCCAGGTGTATGTTGCAAGGACTTATGTATTTTAGACGGATTATAAAGAATCTATGTTTTAGGGTGTTGTTTGTCATAAAATCTAAATTATCCATCTTTAAAAATAAACTAAATTTTTACTCCTTCATCAGTGAACTCACCATAGTTGAATTTGTAACTTTCTTGTGGGATCTTCTGACAACTTTATAGATAAGTCTCAAATTTGTCTCTGCGATTCTCTAATATAATTTCTTTGATGATGAAGAGAGAGGAGACAATTATTTCAGAATTGCATAATACAAAGGAGGGCGAAAGTGGAATAGCTCAAATATCCTCTAATAATAACAGGCTTCTGCTCATTATGACAGGGGTTGCCATACAACAGATCATGAATAACTGGAAAAATTGGAAGAGGCTGAATTACAGCTTTTGGTGGAACTCATGCCACGTATTCAAAATGGAAAGGATAATTGCTATACAGCAGGGAAATTTTAAAAAAATTCAGGTTATTTGGGAGCCATTAACAAAATATTGCAAAGATTGAAAGTATTGTATAGAATAAACAATTTTTTTTCCTTTGGTTCATATACATCCAGGGTGGAGTGGGGGGATGGGATTATTTTATGATTTCTTTTATTTATGAATAAATATAGGATACAAGGGAGAGGGATTATTTGATATGGTTTAGAATTTGATGTTATATTAAGTGTGATTTAAGTATAAATGATTGTATTATATGTTACATTTACTGGGAGCTTTAAAAATGAATAAAGATTAATTAATATAACAAGTTATGGGGAGGAGGGGGAAATGATTGTTTTCTGTATTAATTGTGTAGTTAAAGTGCCTTTTCTGTAATGTTTACATCTAAATTAATTGTATGGCAATGTCAAAGTTTGAAAATCAATAAAGATTAATTTTTAAAAAAGTGGAATAGCTATAAAAATTGTAGAATGAATATATTTGCATATTTAATTGATTTAGAAACACATTAGATTCCATTTAGAGCTGCCAAATTATGGAGTTGCAGGAGGGACATGTTTTGGCCACTCCTACTTTTGAATTTACATCCCAGAGCAGTGTGGTGTTTGTAGTCCCTGATTCTATCCACTGAAAACAGTGCTCCATGTCCCATCATGCCACAAGATGTCAGACATCCAGAGCTGGTCTGAAATCTCTCTCCCAGCACTTGGGTAACTTGGCAGCTATGCCTATCTATTATCCTATCCACCACTGCAGAGTACTGTAAGCTATAATTAGCAAGGGAGGAAACCTTGATATAATTAAACCTCTGTGTTCATATAAACAGCATGTTGGAAGCCTCAGGCAGGAGTAAAGAGTAAGGCACGCATATAGCCTGAGCTCCAGCAACTGAAAAAAGTAGTTCAGTAGTTAGAGAAGAAGGTTGTGAATTTCAGAAGCCAGGTTTCAAATCCCTTTTCTCACACTGGCTCTCCTTGTGATCTTGGGCAGGCCATGTCACCCTCCACTGCTTCCGATTCAACTTTGATTTGAGACCATTTTTGGGTAGGGTTAGCATAACTTGGGTAAAAACAATGATCTCCCCACAGTACTGGAGAGATCCTCAACCCTGGACCCAGTATAAACCTTTCTAAACACTCAATTGAGCTAATAGTAATCAAACTACTGGAGCCACCTTTTCAGTATGATTGGGGACGCTAAATCTCATGGAAGCTTGCTCAAACACCGACAAAACTGGCTCCTATGACTGTATCGAAACAATCCCAGAGAAGCTTCTGGTGTCATGATTCCTCTTCTCTAGGTCTTCTTCCTCCTGCCTCCAACCACGGCCCTTCATGAAGCCTTCCCTCTAGCCCCCACCCCCTTGCCCCCTTCCCATATCTTTTTTTTTCTCCTGCTTTTCCCAGATCCATTTCTGGATTCTATTTTAGATTTATTTCAAGGCAAGTTACATGCAGGTATTTCTCTATCTTTAAAGTGTTTACAGTCTAAGAAGACAACTCTATAAACTGGTGCTAAGATGTAGACACTCAAGCTGTGCACTTAGCACTAATTCTATAACTGCATCTTTGCACCAAGATTATGTTATAGAATACTAGTGTAAAGTTAGGCACCATCTGTTAGCGCCAAGTCAATGGCTATTGCAAGGGCATAGCCAGACACCCAATTTTGGGCGGGCATGAGCCCAAAGTGGATGGGCATGACAACTACCTCCCCCCACCTAGCATATCTCCCTCCCAATCGGGGAGGGGGGTCACTTAACTCTACTCCCTCTCTCCCCAGGTATCTTAAACTCCTTTAGTCTTTGCCAGCAACTAATTCCTCTTGCTCGCCAGATCCAAACCTTCCCTCGGTCCCGCAAACATGAAGTTGCATCAGAGGGAAAGTTGAGGTCAGCACGAGCATGGGAAATATGTTGCTGCCCAGTGAAGAACTAAAGGATTTGAAGGTACTGGAGGGGGGAGTGGTGTTAAGTGACCCCCCCTCCATTCTCCTAAAGGAAGATTTAGTGGGAGTCTTCAGCTGACAAGGCTTGGGGATCCTTGCCAGCCACATTGTTGCTGTGCTGCTGCTGGGAGGTCCTGAGTCCAAAGTGAGTGGGCCTGTGCAGTGGCATAGTGAAAGTGAGAAGTGCCTGGGGCGGTGAGCCACTCTTCTGCCCTCCTCTCCGCCCCTCCCACTCCTTCTCCACCCCCCTGTCACATGCATACCCCTTCCCTACCCCGTACCTCTTTTAACTTCCCCGGCGCGAGCACTATCATCAACTCGCTGCCTGTGTCAGCTTGCCCTCTGACAACACTTCCTAGGTGAGGGACCCAGAAGTGATGTCAGAGGGAGAGCTGACGCTGGTGCGAGCAACAGATTAGAGTTGTTGCTCGCACCAACGAAGATATAGGTACAGTGGGGGGGGAAGTGATGGCACATACATGGTGGGGGGGAGGAGTGGGAAGGAGTGGGGGTTGGTGTCGGAGAGAATGCCATCGCCCTCACCAAGGCGGCGCCTGGGGTGAACCCCTCTACACCCCCCTTACTATGCAACTGAGCCTATGCCCATCCATACTCATGCAACTGGATAGTCGTAACTTGGCATTTATTTATGCCCTGAACTATGCATAATGTATAATATTCTACAAGTAATGTACATATTTCTGAGACACACCATAACCTGTCCATACTTCACCCCCGCATGCTATATGTTATAACTTAGCACCTAGCACTTATGTGCATAATTGCCAATTAATGGCCTAATTGGTGCCTGTTTTTAGGTGCCAGTCTCTCACATTTGTACCTGAGACAATGGAGGGTTAAATGATTTGAATCTTGCCTTCTCAGTTCACTACTCTATATATAAATTTTTATTGGAAAATTTTTGTTTTTTTCAATATATTGTACAATATTAGTAAACCACAAATAAGAAGTAATATCAAGTACAAGTACAATACATGTAATACAACAGAAAAAGCAACAGAGCCACATCCCCAAATCAAAAACACCACCATTCAGCCTCATCTAAGTTTCTCCATCCCGTCCCCCTTCCATCCCATATTCCCCCTCCCAATGTACCCCACAATCCCCCCTCCCCCCCTTCCCCCTTTCACATAGCAGACAACAGAGCAACCAATACTACAAAGCCCCTTAGAGTGTGTCCAACAGATTTTCCACCTTACTCCAAGTATGGAAGGAAATAATATAGGTATTACATTACATTACATTACATTAGGGATTTCTATTCCGCCATTACCTTGCGGTTCAAGGCGGATTACAAAAGGTTAATTTAGAAAAGAACAGAGTTACAATGATTAGCTAGAGAGGTAAATTTTAGATCTTATAGACATTTTGCGGGTTGTTGAGGGTGAGGTGGTTTGTAAAAGAGTTAATAGGTGGTCATAGTGGAGATTCTTTTGTTATTATTAGTGCAGTAATGGGTAGATCAAATGTCAGTTTTAGAGTTACTAAGAGGTCGTGGTGTTATTGCTGTTTCAGGAATTTCTTGAAAAGTGTGGTTTTTATTTCTTTTCTGAACGTCCTATAGTCTGGGGTGATCATCAGAAGGTTGGAGATCTGGTTGTCCAGCCTTGCGGCTTGAGTGGCTAGGAGGCCGTCGTGTAGTTTTGTTCTTTTTACTTCCTTGATTGGGGGGGTATGAATGGGGAGTGCGTTTTTCTGTGTCTGGTAATGGGTGCTTGGATGAGGCGATTGTTCAAGTATGATGGGCTGTCTCCGTGTAGGGTTTTAAATAATATGCAGTAGAATTTGAATTGGATTCTTTCTTGGATTGGAAGCCAATGTGAGTTGATGAAGGCTTCAGTGATGTGGTCATGTTTTTTCAATGAGTAGATGAGTCTCAGAGCTGTATTTTGGATTGTTTGGAGTTGTCTTATCGTAGTTGCAGGGCAAGGAAGGAAGAGGATGTTACAGTAGTCCAATATACCTAGTATTAGGGATTGTACTATAAGTTGGAATTGTGTTCTTTCAAATAATTTTCGGACTTGTCTCAGATTTCTCATGATTGCGAATGATTTCTGAATTGTTTTATTTATTTGCGGTTGCATAGTGCAGCATCTGTCTATGGTCATGCCAAGTAGTTTTATGGTGGTTTGGATGGGATATTTGATTGCGTTTATATCTAAGTTGGTTGTGGTTTGGACCTTGTCATTTTCGAGGAGGATGAATTTGGTTTTGTCTTGGTTGAGTTTAAGTTTGTGATTTTTCATCCAGGTTGTGACTGTTTCAAGTGTTTGGTGAAGTTTGTCTGTCATGGTAGGTTTAGAATGATCGTATGGGATGAGGATGGTGATGTCATCAGCATAACTATAGGTGGTTATGTCCAGATTGTCCAGATGCATTCCTAGAGAAGCAGTGTAGAGATTGAAGAGGGTAGGGGATAGTGGAGATCCTTGTGGTACGCCGCAGGGGTTTGACCAGGATTCTGACTTTTCTTTGTTTGATTTTACACTATAGGTTCTGAGTTTTAGGAATCCTTCAAACCAAGAGTATACTTTATCTGAGATGCCTATTGCGTCTAAGATCTGTAGAAGGATGTTGTGGTCCACTAAGTCGAATGCCGCAGTTAGGTCCAGTTGTATGAGAAGCATTTTTTTCCCTGTACTAAGTTGTTGTCTGACGGTATCCATAAGGGAGCCTAGTAGTGTCTCTGTACTGAAGTTTGTTCTGAAGCCTGATTGCATGGGGTGGAGTAGGTTGTGGTCATCTATGTAATCGGTGAGGAGTTTGGCTACTAGGCCTTCTATAATTTTGACATATAGCGGAATTGAGGCTATAGGTCTAAAGTTAGATGGGTGGTTTTGTGGTGCTTTTGGGTCTTTTTGGATTGGGGTGATGACGATTTCGCTGAGGTCAGCAGGGAATGTGCCTTCTGTGAGCGTGAATTGAATCCATTGTAGAATTTTGGTGCGGAATTTTACATTAGAGGTGGTAAGAAGATATGAGGGGCAATGGTTGAGGTCACAGGAGGCATGGCTGTATTTTTTATAGAATGGCGCCTCCTGGCCACTGCTAACTCCATCCTCCCCAAAGATAGCAATCGGTTAACCCAGGTGGTATGAGAGGGGGCCTCAGCATTTTTCCAATGGTTGGCAATGAGGCATTTAGCTGCTGCCAACCCCCATCGAAGAAATTTAGTTTGCCAGGCATGCTCCCTGATATTATACAGTCCTAGAAGGCAGCTCAAAGGAGAAAGCATCACACATTCGCCCAAACACTCAGTTAAAGTATCAATCACCGCTTTCCAGAAGGATTTGAGGATCCCACATCCCCACCAGATATGGAAAAAGGTCCCCACTTGGGAGCCACATCTCCAACATTGATCAGATGCTCGAGGGAACATTCTATGCAGGCGTTCTGGTGTATAATACCACCTTGTAAGAACCTTATACGCATTTTCCTGAACCAAAGCACAGGAAGAAGCTTTATACACCTCCCTACATATTGCCTCCCAATCTTTAGCTGTTAACCTGACATCTAAGTCCCTCTCCCATTGCAAGCGAAACAAATAATTAGGAATTGAACTCCCCCTCCTATATTGATACAGCACAGATAATGATTTAGGCACCTTCTGAAGTAATATCCACAAATTCTCCATTGTTTCCCCTGTGAGTGGCAGTCCAGTTACCCAACCCTGAGCTTGCATAAAATGTCTTATTTGAAGATAGGCAAAACAATCTCCTTAAGGTAAATCATATTTCTGTTGAAGTATATTAAAAGAGAGAATTCCATTCGGCCCAACCAAATCTCTAAATACTTTTATCCCCTTTTGAGACCAACAATGAAACCCTATTGTCGCGACCCACAGAGAATTGAGGTTCAGATATAATAGAAGCCAAGGAAGATACCACAGCCCCCCTCCCAATTTAGAACGTATCTGGGTCCAAACCCTCGCCAAGTGTTGTACGAAAGGGTTAGGTATGCTCTGTATCCATGCTCGCCGGGGGCCAGAAGTCCACAGCCTATATTTCAAAGGCTCCCTACCACTATATCTCTGTTCCAATTGTACTCCATTTTTGTGTTCCCCAAGTTCCCAATCCAGCACCAGCTTCAACTGAGCTGCTTGGTAATACCACACCAAATTAGGTAACCCTCTACCCCCCTCTTCCCGGGGAGCCCACAGCAAAGATTGGGATAATCGTGGGGATTTACGATGCCAGATAAAATTACTGATTTCTCTACTCAAGCTTCTCAGTTCCCCTAAAGGAACCGATATAGGCAGAGTCTGAAACAAGAACAGCAATCTAGGAAGAACATTCATTTTAATTATTGCTATTCTGCCCCACCATGACAGCCATAGGCCATTCCACCGCTGTAGGTCAGCCCTAATTCGTCTATAAATAGGCAAATAGTTCGTCTCATATATCTTTCCTAAATCCGAAGGAATAAAAATACCCAAATATTTGATCCCACAACCAGCCCATCGAAAGGGAAAAGTGCCCCGTAACTCATCCTCCTCCCTCTTTGTCAAGGTCAAATTCAGGATTTCAGTTTTAGCCAAGTTTATTTTAAACCCCGAAATCTGTCCACAGGTATCAAATAGCTGCAGTAAATGGGGTATGGATATCCCTGGTTTTCCCACATATAGTAGGATATCGTCCGCAAACATCGCTATTCGATGTTCCTCCCCTTCAGTGACAAATCCAACCAACGCTAAATGGTTTCTGATGGCTAAAGCAAGTGGTTCAAGGTATACTGCAAACAACAATGGAGAGAGTGGACATCCCTGCCGAGTTCCCCTAAAGATGGAAAAAAAATCAGTATAAGATTGATTAATCCGCAAACATGCCTTCGGTGCGGCATAGAGAGCCCGGACCCAATCTCCAAACGGCCCTCCTAGTCCCATCCTTTCCATAACATCCCATAAAAATCCCCATATAACCCGGTCAAATGCCTTCTCGGCATCAACCGATATTAAAACCGCCTTTTCCCTACCATTGCTTGCTTCCCAAAGTAAATTAAGGGTTCTCCTAATATTATCGTTCACCTGTCTCCGTTGTATAAACCCCGCTTGGTCTTGGTGAATCAGGGACGGCAAAACTTTCCCCAAACGTAAAGCTAGGACCTTAGCCACAATTTTTGCATCTAAATTTAGCAATGATATGGGCCTATAAGACCCGCATAATAACGGATCTCTACCTGGTTTGGGTAATATGACCACCCCAGCCTCACCCATTGTAGGCGGCAATTGACCTCCAGTAGAGATTCCATTAGCCACCCGAACTAGGAGAGGCCCCAATTGTTCCGAAAACTGTTTATAATATCGACTAGTATACCCATCTAACCCTGGGGATTTACCATTCTTCAATCCCCCAATCACCCCCAAGACTTCAGAGAGTTGTATTGGTTCCCTTAAATATTCCTGATCCTGTACTGTTAGCTGAGGTATCTGCAACGAATCCAGAAATCCAGCCTGCGCTCCAACGTCTAGAGGTCCTGGGTGTCCATAAAGCCCCGAATAGAAATCCAGGAATTCACGTTGGATAGCAGAGTCCGTGACACGCAAGTCCCCCCCCCACTTCCCCCTTAATACCAGTAATAGTAGTCCTAGCTTGTTTAATACGAATATATCTGGCTAATTGAGCGCTAGCCTTATTACTATGCTCATAAATGTTAAGGCGAAATCTCTCGCGCATACGCTCCATTTCCTCAACCTGAAGCTGATATAATTCATCCCGGACTCTTTGCAGCTGGACCAAAGTTCGGGGATCTCTCGTGTTCTGATGAGACATCTCCAACTGGAACAAGCTCGTTCTCAATTGAAGAAAGGTCCGGGCTCTCTGTTTCTTGAATCTAGCCCCCCCACTTTATAAATTCTCCTCGAACTATCGCTTTCATGGCATCCCACAAAGTAGCATCTGATACCTCCCCCGTATCATTCAACTGCAAGTAATCTCTCATAGTATTTTCCACCGCATTAACCACCAGGGGGGAACTCAGCAGGGATTCATTAAGCTTCCAATACGAACAGCCCCCCGAGTCTAACAGGCCCGTACAAGATAACCACACCGGTGCATGATCCGATACGTGCATCGGTTCTATCTCCGCTATCCGTAACCTCCCTGCTTGGTTCCTATGAATCCATACCCCATCTATTCTAGTATAAGTGTTCTGTGCATGGGAATAGAAGGTATATGATCTCTGAGCCCCATGGAGCAGTCGCCATCCATCTACTAGGCCAAGCGTACCCATCAGGTCTCGGAATGCTGCAGCTGATTTTCTCATGGATCTACGCCCTCCCCCTGAATGATCTACCACAGGGTCTGGAGGTATATTAAAGTCTCCTCCCAGATATACCGCCCCTTGCGTAAAGGATTGCAAAGCCCCCTTCAATTTGCGATAGTAAACATCTTGTCTCACGTTAGGGCCATAAATGTTGATAATAGTCAAAGTGCGGCCCTGGAGCACACCCTTCACTGCTAAACACCTACCCTCTCTATCCCTATAGACTTGATCCACCTGTAAGCCCAGTCCCTTGCGTACTAGAATGGCCAATCCCCCAGCCCTTTTCGTAGCACCTTCCTCCTGATGGGTCCAGAGCATATCAAACTGTGGTCATTGGAGCAAAGATACATCCCTAGGTCTCAAATGCGTTTCTTGCAAAAGGCAAATGTCCCACTTCATACGATGTAGGTCACGAAAGACTATACTCCTCTTTCCCGGGCTATTAAGCCCATTTACATTCCAGGAGCCTATAATCAATTCTGGCTCTTTTCCATCTAACTGCCCAGTACCCGCGCTCCGCTGTCTGCTAAACCCCTTAGAGCCAATCCCCCCTCCCCCCTCCTATTAGCTGATTCTCCAAGTTTCGAATCAGCCATATGAGGAAAATGAGTCATATTGAAAAGGCCCATAAATATCACCTTGTATTGCTTTACTTCCCTATTCAACCCCCCTAGTCCCCAGGCTTACATATATCACCCACACTCAAACAGACACTCCAGTCAAACCTGTAAAAGCAATTATTCAGCATATATTGCACAAAACAGGAACATATAATCAATATAATAACCATTCCGTAATGATGAAGCAAAGGAATGCATCTAACAAAATAACAAAGGCAATATCAGCTACATTCCAAAGTTATAGAAAAGAAAATTCCCTCCGAACGTCCGGATCAGGTAACTGAAGTAGATGGTAGCCTATCCACAGTAGTATCCACCCTCTAACAGACACTCCTTTCAACCTATAGATATAATTAACCAGCAAATGGTACATAAACCAATGCGATAACCCTTCCTTAATGATTAAGCAAATAAATTGCAACCAGCATAATAACAATAGCACTGTCCATTGCATTCTACAAATATAGGGGTCAAAGTTTCAGTTCACTACTCTAACTATTAGACTACTCCTCCACTCCTTCTCCCCCACCTCATCTCCAGCCATTCCCTCCCCTCCTTTGGTAGATTCAGACCTGCAGACAAGAGCAGCAACAAGAGAGAAAATGGGGATGTGGAGCTGGGTATGTTCTCACAGGCCTCACATAATTACATGTTAAGCACAATAGGTCTCTTTGTTTCCTTCCTTCTTGAGCCTCTTACACTGTCCTTTTATTTGAGTCGAATTTAAACCACTGTCAGCACATGAACAATTTTTGGTCCCCTTTTTGGTATGGGTCCCCAAAGCCACCCCATTTCCTCATGTATATATTTGGCATTGCCAGGACTAAAACAAAATAATTAAAAGATCTAATGCCTGCTACGGTATATTTGGACGATCTACAAAAGGTTTATATATATAAAAAATATAACAGTAAAAGAATATACAATAAGATGACACATTTTTTATAGGTCTAACTTAATAAAGTTGTGATCCCCCAGGAGAATGTCTGAAAAAGAGAAGAAGGCAGGAGATTCTTCTGGGAGTCACTGAGTGTATGTAACTTGTATGTATATAGTGAGTTTAAGTGAGTGGAGTTGGAGGATCCTGGCCTGAGGGAGGGAGAAGTAGTGAATAAAAGGGAGGTGTGGGGCTTTTGGTTATCCAGAGCCAGAGCTCAAATACTGAGAGACTCCTGGTGCTTTCAGCAGCCTATAGGATGGGAGTCCGAGTGGGTTTTCCTAAGACAGCAAACAGTACAGTGTTTCAGATTGGCAGGAAGATATGTGGGCCTGGGCTGAGGAAAGAGGGGAGACCCAGAGTGTCTCACTGCGAGTAAAGCAGGAATTGTGTGAAGAGATTTGGAAACACAGAAAGGTATTATTATAAAAGATTTGTGAACTGGAATGTGACTGAAATTTGGATTTACATACCCTCCTTGTAAATCGTTTTAAAAGCTGGAACTGCAAATCAGATCTTCAAGTAAAGTTCGTTATCAATTTTTAATCAGTCTCAGGTTGATTTATTTCAGTTAAAGACTTCCTCCCCTCCTCCTTTTACTAAGCCATGGTAGAGGTTTCTACCGTGGCCAGGAACGCTAAGTGCTCCAACGCTGCTCTGATGCTCACAGAATTCCTATGAATGTTAGAGCGTGTTGCGCCCCAGGCAGCAATACAAACCTCTAGTGCCTTTGTGATGTGATTGGACCTTAGGGAAAGTTAACCTTTGTCCTGCACCCATCTTGAAAAACTGGTGTAAGACCAGGGTTACAAAGTTAATGACTTGTTTTTGGAGATTAAAATCTCCTTCCTCTAGTCCAGGGGTTCCCAACCACTAGCCCAAGGAATATTACTGGGTCGTGGACTGTGTTGAACTGGGCCACACAGAAAGAATACATTTCTTTATTCACATTAATTTGCAACATAGGCATTGGAAGGGGGGGCATGGCACCCCCAAAGTTGGTGGGATCATCATCTGGAGCAGGGGTGGTCCTACCTTAATTTGCAGCCCAAAGGACATTGCTGGAGGCAGCCAATCTCATACGCTACCCTGCTACTGGCATCTTCTCACTACTGCGGCCCATCCTCTCTGAAGTAACTTCCATTTCATCAGAGGAGGGCCCCTGTAGATAAGAGATGCCAGTGCCGTGGCTGCTGCCGGTGACATCCTTTGGACCGCAAATGAAGATAGATCGTGGGACGGGGTAGAAGAGAGCAGGGGCAGAGAGCGCGCGAGACAGAGATGGAGAGATGGACTGGGGGGGGTGGGAAGGAGGGAAAAATGTCACAATCGAGGGAAGGGGGTGGGGAGAGAGAGAGCAGGAGGCAGAAAATGTTGGACTCATGGAGAGATGTTAGATGGGCTCCCACTGATTCTGCATTATGGTAAGTTGTATTATATTACAGTATAATAATAGCAGAAATAAAGTGCATAATATAAGATGTAATAATTACATTTACATTATGTATGTGATAATTCAATTATATATTATGCACTTTATTTATTATGTACTTGAATCCCTCCCCCCACCCCCTGGTCTGTGGAAAAATTGTCTTGCATGAAACCGGTCCATGGTGCAAAAAAGGTTGGGGACCACTGCTGTATTCAGAACAGCTTGAACAAAGTCGATACTAACCCCCCTTTTTTATGAAGCCACATTAGGGGTTTTATCACCGGCCACGGAGGTAAAAGTTCTGATGCTCATAGGAATTATATGAGCGTTGGAGCTTTTACTGCAGTAGCTGGCAATAAAAAAAACAAACTAATGTGGCTTCATAAAAGGGGGGGTAAATGAAGTAAATCATAAAATCATTCCAAAGATATTCGTACTGTCCTGACTGGAAGAAGGAGGTGAAAGCTAGTAATATATTAAGTTAGTCTAATAAAGAGATAATCAGTAAATATACCTTTTGGGGGGTTAATTTTTATTTATAAGCCTTTAAGTTGAACTAACATGACACAAAGTTTGCAAGAGAAATACCAGAAACCTTCTGAAAAGTAGGAGCCCTATAGATAAATCCGGAAAAATTCACAAATTATGAGCTTCCATTTAATACCACAAATTTCCAATACAAATTTCTCCTTTTCCCTAAATAATCATGAACGCACCATTCTAGACTACCTATAGCCTAGACTGACACTAGATGCATTCGGAAGCTTACAAAAAGTAAGTCATCAAAAATCGGAACGAGAAGAATCCCCCCCCCCACCCCCCAAGAAACCAGATTCAGCATTCAGTGCACCACTGAAGAAACTGGCATGCAGAGAGATGACAGGTGCACATTTCGCCAAGCTGCCAAATCTAGGATTTGCCATGGAAAAAATCCTGGGTGAAAGAGGGGAAGCAGCAAAATCTACTGTGCTACCAGGCCACAAACCGAGCGGCACCTGAAGCCAGGAAACATCTTCGGCGTTTGTGGATTTGGGGTTGGTTTGTTTTTTTTTCCTTGGGTAAATCCTGCCGTTTCGTGCAACACATGCTCGAACTGCGAGGCCAATAAAGTTTCTTGAATTGAAGCACAGTGTTGCACAGGGGGGCGGAACAGAAGCGGCGCGAGGTGAGCCGGTGTCGTCGCGCGCCGACTACTGCAGCGGGGATCGGGCTCTGCGACGCTGATCGTGGGGCTGGGGGGGAGGGAGCCTCGGGCCGTCACACCCCCTCCTCCTCCTCCTCCTCGCTGGAGAACTGTGGCCAGCGACGGTGCCGGAAGCAGCAGAGGTGAGTCCCTTACTGTGTGCATCTTTACCGGGGGGTCGATCCAGTTGGGAGAGGCTGGGATAGAAAGCGTGGGCTTCGAACGGACCTGATGCTGTCACGGCAGGGTTGGCTCAGGTTGGGATTCTCATCCGGTCTCTCTTCTGTCGCCACTTTCACTCGTGTCTGTCTCTGTGGCAGGCTTTGTTGTCCTAGCCCTTATCACTTCTTGCTCTGGCTCTTGGTCCCTTCAGGATTTTGGAAATGTTCCTGGCTTGCTGCTGTTTCCTTCTGTTGCTAAAATCATCCACGCAGCGATAAAAGGAAAGAAAGAAAGAAAAAAAAAAGACTTGCCCGGCATAGAAGAAAAGGAAAAGAGAATTCCCGGGCTTTGCGATGCTCACAGTAGTCTCTCTGCTCAGGTTGCGTTTCTGGCCTGGTAGCAGGATACCTACCATCTATTTTGCTGTTGGGTTTCCTCCCCCTCCCCGAGATTGTATGGACTTCATTCATTTGTGCGAAGTATTTTATTTCCCCTCAGGGAACTGCGCATCGTTTCTGTGTTCGCAGTTTTGGTTCTTAAATTGTTGCGCCGGATGCAGCCTGACTCTGCTTTCGTGGGGTTTCCAGTTAAGGTTTTATTTTTCTATGTGCGCGTATTTGATGGGGTTCAGTTTGTTGTTTTGCATGTACGACCCCGGTCTGGTATTCTGCTAACGTGTAGCTCTAGACAACTGGCTCTCAATCGGAAGGGTGTTGGTGTTCTAGGGCCCAGTGTGAGCTTTGCAGTGTTGCCTTTCCCTAGGTAGAGTTGGTGCTGTTTTCCCAGCTGCCAGCTCTCTACCTCTGTTGTCAGGTTTGCCTGCTGTGTTACCTCAGTTTTCAATCTCACAGTCCCTAGTCTGGGCAGCTGAGAGGAGAGACTGGTGATGAGGAGGCTGACAGCTTGTCTGATACTGTGGGAGCCCATCTTTCAACAGCGGCCATGGAGCTGGTGTCTATGAGGGTAGCAGACCTGGTATGGCAGCTTTTTTGAATAGATGCTGTGTGTGTTGTTTTTTTTTAAAGAGTTTTGTACTTCACAAAGTGCCTGGCTGTGGAAAGCATTTGTATTGCTGATATTGAGATTAGAGAATGACACGGGGACAAATTTTTCCCCGTCCCCATGGGAACTCATTTTCCCATCCGGTCCCAGAGAGTTCTTTTTCTGTCCCTGTCTCATTCCTGCACGCTCTGTCCTCATCTGCAAAAGCCTCAAACACTTTACAATCATATGCTTTGAAGGCTAGTGTAGTTAAGGCAGAGCTTACAGGAATGGGGCAAGGACAGGGAAAGTGACAAAACTCGCGGGGATGGGGAAAAATTTGACCCCGTGTCATTCTCTAATTGAGATGGCACCAGAATTTTGATATAGGGCAGTGGTCTTCACTGATTTTTGAGCAGGGCCCACCCGGGATTGCAATAGTGCTGGCCAGCGTGTGTCAGCAACATCCATCCTCGCCAGCTTACATCTCTCTTAAAAGCAAACCTATACCAAGCCTTACACCACAATTCTACCAAGTGTTTCCCACCCTACGCCTGTGTACCACCAGTCTATACCATTGGCGTAGTAAGGGGGAGTCATGGTGGGGGTGCCAGAATCCCTCCTCCTCTTCGCCCCCTCGCCTCTTCCCATTCCTCTCCTCCATGCGCTCTCCCCCCTTCCCTTTCCCCGTACCTCTAGTTGAAGTTGGTCAACAACGCACACCTCGCAATCCCGTTGGCTGTCCCACTGATGTTACTTCTAGGTGCCACGCATAGGAAGTGACGTCGGAGGGAGAGCCAACGGGGTCGTGAGGTGCGCGTTGTTGACCGCCGTGAGCAGCTAGAGGTATGGGGAAGGGAGGGGGCGTGCGCAGCAGGTGGGAGTACGGAAACGAGGGCGGGGCGCATCTCACCCTTGCTACACCACTACTCTCTGACTCAGTTACTCTCAATCTCCAACTTATAATAAAATCAAAAGTATATTTTAATAAATGTTTTTGTTTTTTGTTTTTTTATTCTAATAAAAATGTAACAGGGTACCAGAATAAAAATGCTGACAAAAAAAGAACTACAAAATAATCAATAGTTGCAAACATTTCAGCTAAATTAATGAACTACAAAGTACATCAAGAATCAAAATGCCAGAAGCTTTTGTCTGTCTTTTACAGTTGTGCTCATAAGTTTATATACTCCTGGCAGAACTTGTGTGTATCATTTGTGGAAAATGAGTGATCCTACAGAACACCATTTAATTTAGGAATATTGGTCAGGTGACACTTTTTTTTTATCATGAACAGGAAACCATGTTCTTGCAAAGATCATCTTTGCTGCAAGATATAGAGCTAGAATCAACCACGTTAATAAGCTTGGGGCACACTGTTAGACATATCAAAGAGAACCTCCAGAGAGAAAAAGGGTGAATAAAATTACCATAAAAGTAGCAAAAATGCCCATAACTGTTTGACAGCTTTGATTTCGGTGAACTACGGCAAATAGGTAATTTTTATTCAAAGAGCATTCACGCGCACCTCACACGATTAACAGGCCACCTTCAATGAGTATAAATGCCCACAATGCTGCAAATGAAACTTCAAACAGTCAAAGAGGATCCATTAACTCGCCACGTGCATAGCTCCAAAAGTACTCTGCGTGAGAAAATGGAAATGGCAGCGTCAACTGCTCTTATAAAGATAAAAAAAACACACCTGGCTTGGATGTTGTTTTTGGTCTGGGCAGATCTTTTCCTCCAAATAAGGGAGCCTGCTTGGGCAGTACAACCTGCAAAGCTGCTGTGGGAAAATAACAGCCCTGGGGAGAGAGATTGCCCTGGGAATGCTGCCTGCCTACCGAACTTAGCCGCGGGGTTGGGGGAGAGAGACGACTGCGAAGCTGCCTGCTGCCAAGGGAGGACGAGATGAGTCCGTCTGAGCAGCCAAACTCTGGCCTGACTCGGCAAAAACAAAGAGCCACTTGCTGCCACCAAAGACTGCACTTGTGGGGGTGGGGCTGAGGCCAGTGGCTCACTGCGGCTGTGCAGGACTCCAATCAGATTGGCCAGTCCTCGTTGACATCATTGCAATGCATCAGCACACCGGCGGACCCCCTTGAAGTTTTCAGCCCGAGACACAGCCTACCCTTTAATCCAGCCCCGACGGCACAAACCGCCAAAGAGGTCTCCGTGGGCCTTGCAAAGAAGACCACTGGTATAGAGGGATAGGTGAGTGGGATGGAGCACTGACTAGCTCTTCACAACTCTAGGGAGTTTTTATCCAGTGGAGAGGAGGACTAGCATACTTTCCCTTTGAATTCCAGTGTAGTCTGCACAGAATACATTGCACACGTGTACGATTATAAAATCATCCCCTTAAAATACTGAATTCACAGATAGTGATAAAATCTGGAATAAGTAATTTATTTGTAGAATAGAAAAAAATACATTGTCTTAATAGAAGCAAATAGGAAAATAAAAGCAAACATGGGTAGAACAGCATTTTTTACCAGTTCTATAACTGGACGCCTGCATTTATACTCCCTTATGCATGTAAATATACAGAATATTAGCAGTACACTTGTGTATGTAATTTCTTCTCTTTTTTGCAAGATGTGCCCAGTACTCGATTACGTGATGATACACATATACCCAGTCATTTTTACTGCAGATTTTCTGTGATTGGGGCTTTTAAAGAAGTTGTAAATTTTGTGAATCTGTCTGATTAGTCTACATTGTGAATTTTATCTATGTTTTTATTTTGTGAGCCACTTAGTTAATAAGTGAGCTGTAAATTAAAAAAATAAATAAATAAGTGCTAGCAAAGGGGAGAATTCAGTAAAGGTCGTCCAAAGTTATGAATAGAGATGATGTGTACTAAGCACACTGTTGCCTTTATAGAATACTAGCTTAAGTCCGCATTCTCCTGCTAATCTAGATTCTCTGAGCCAGGCCAGTTTTATGCTACCAAGGAAGTTCCTGCTGCAATGGTCGATAGCCTCATAGGTTGACCTGATCAATTATTTACCACATTCCTCCACATAAGTAAACTACTATAATATTGTCACTCTCACATTGAGGAAAAGCTTCTGGAAAAGGCTTTTACGTTCACAGAAACTCATGCACATTCTGCACTATGCAGAGCTTAGCATAGCACCCTGAAAGATGGATTTAAAAAAGGGTTGGACAAGTTCCTGGAGGAAAAGTCCATAGTCTGCTATTGAGACAGACATAGCTGGGTTTGGTAGCTTGGAATGTTGCTACTATTTGGATGCCTGCCAGGTTATTTGTAACCTGGATTGGCCACTGTGGAAATAGGATACTTAGGCTAGATGGATCATTGGTCTAACCCAGTGGTCTCAAACTCGCAGCCCGGGCGCCACATGCGGCCCGCCAGGTACTATTTTGAGGCCCTCAGTATGTTTATCATAATCACAAAAAGTAAAATAAAATAGTTTCTTGATCATATGTCTCTGTAGCTATAAATTACAATATTATTATTAAGACTTAGCCTAAAGGAAAGATTTAGAAACTATAAAGAGTTTTACCTCATGCAAAATTGTCATTTCTTTAATAAGACATTAACTATTTTTTCTGCGGTCCTCCCAAGTACCTACAAATCCAAAATGTGGCCCTGCAAAGGGTTTGAGTTAACCCATTATGGGTATCCTTAT
Source organism: Geotrypetes seraphini (assembly GCF_902459505.1). Lineage (NCBI taxonomy): Eukaryota > Metazoa > Chordata > Amphibia > Gymnophiona > Dermophiidae > Geotrypetes > Geotrypetes seraphini. The sequence goes on from NC_047084.1 coordinate 461,885,877, forward strand.
GTTCCTTCCTGGTGAGATCCAAGGTTTTTCCTTCTCAGGTGGGACGTGACTATTCTTTGGAACCATCTGCCTTTTTATTTTGAAGTGGATTCTACCTATGGAGAACTGGCCATACTCTACTATTAGGACCATATTGTGCTCTGTATTTCAGGTTCAGTTTCCTTGCTACTTGCAAGACAGATGTGATTTTGTCATATTATGAACAGAGTTTTTTGAGATGCCTGTGTGTTGGTACTGCATTTTCAATTTCAAAGGGAGTTTGGTTCTCAGAGAAACCTGTAGGAGGATTTTCAGTTGTTTGATTAAATTTTAGATTCATATAACTTTATTTTTGGTATCTGTGTTGCATGGATTCTATTGAAACATTGGAGTTTATTTTCTTTGATTTTGAAAAATTGTCTAGACCTAATTTTCAGAGGTGGCAATATAGAAAAATTTTAATAAACTACAGCCACATATCTGCCTTTGGTTTTTCATCTTTACACTGAAGGCACAAGTATTTTTGCCAGCAAAAGGCTGATGTAAATACTGGCATGGAAGTCATGGCAATTAGGTGCCAGTAATGAGAATATTCTGTAACCCTGTGCCTGATTTCCAGACATGCCTCTGATCTGCCCATCCCCATCCCAAGGCCGTGTGATAGAAATTAGGTGCAGAAGTTAAAGGTTAAGGCTTAAGGCATTTCCATTCCTAACTACTAATTCTGTTGCAAAAACAAAGGATTCTGTACTAATGCTGTTGTCCTCCTTTAGTCATGAACTTTGCAGAAGGGTGTCACTCATATCTTTCAATTCCTCCCCTTCACCAGTGCAAAATAACTCCCTCTTCAGTTTTTCTTTCTGCAAGCAAACTAAGAAGGTGTGTTTTGATCTGCTCTGCTTCATTTTATTATTTTCGGGTATTATTGTTCGCCGTTTTCTCGTGGTTTTGATGACCGGAGGTCCCCTTCTTAGGGCTACCCTGCCGGGGATAGGACATGGATCCGTGAGGGTGGGCTGCAGATCACAGGCCAATCTCTTAGAGGACCTGTGGAGCCAGCTTGCTTTGTGATCCATCGCAAGCTTGGGATCCTTTCCCCCAGGAACTTGCTTGCCTGCTGATTTTATCAGAGGCTTAAGCACAGGCTGTGGGGCCCCTGTGTAACGACCCTTTGGGTATCATGGAGCCGGCTGCATGTAATCTCCTCCTGATGCGCCATGTAGATCTATGGGGATTCGAGTCTTCAGTCAGAGTCCTTTGACCAGCAGCCATAAGGTTTCCAGTGGTAGATTTGTTTCTCAGGGGTAGTGGCGTAGTAAGGGGAGGTGCAGGAGGTATGGACGGCCTCAGGAGCCAAGTCTGTGGGGGTGCTGGCACCTCTCCGCCATGCTCGCGCCTTCCCTCTCCCTGTACCTCTGTATTATATTTGCTAGCACGAACAACTTCTGCCTGTTGTTCGCGCCAGCATGGTTTCCCTCTGAATTACTTCCAGGTCACTGGGCCAGAAAGTGACGTCAGAGGGAAGTCCAATGCTGGTATGAGGAGCATGCTGCAGAAGCCATTCACACTGGCGAAGATTAAAGAGGTAAGGGGGAGGTTGAGCACAAATGTGGAATGGTGGCGGAGGGTGGGGGGCACCACCGCCCCTGGTGCCTCCTACCCTTACTATGTCATTACTCAGGGGAAGTGACTAAGCACTGTTTTGTAAAGGCAACCTTTGTAATTCCCAGCACTAACATTACTCATAAGAACATAAGAATTGCCGCTGCTGGGTCAGACCAGTGGTCCATCGTGCCCAGCAGTCTGCTCACACGGCGGCTCTTAGGTCAAAGACCAGTGAATGGCCACTAGGATGGTCTCGGGACTTAGGGATCTCCCTTATGAGGAACGTCTGACCAGACTGCGCCTATATTCTCTCGAGGAGCGCAGAGAAAGGGGGGACATGATAGAAACATTTAAATACATCACGGGCTGCATTGAAGTGGAGGAGGAAATGTTTTTTCTTAAGGGTCCCACGGCGACAAGAGGGCATCCGCTAAAACTTAAAGGGGGAAGATTTCATGGGGACACCAGGAAATACTTCTTCACCGAAAGGGTGATTGATCGATGGAATAGTCTTCCACGCCAGGTGGTCGAGGCCAGTAACGTGCTCGACTTCAAGAGACGTTGGGACAAACAAGTGGGTTTGCTACAGAGTCATGCTTAAAAAACGGACTCATGGGAGAGGCAAATTTGCTGAGGGAGGGTTCTTGAGTGGGCAGACTTGTTGGGCCACCTGCCCTTTTCTGCCGTCATACTCTATGTTTCTATGTTTACCTGCATACGTACCGGTTGCCTTATTTTGTCTTGAATCCTGGAGGGTGTTTTCCCCTATAACAGCCTCCGGAAGAGCGTTCCAGTTTTCCACCACTCGCTGGGTGAAGAAGAACTTCCTTACGTTTGTACAGAATCTATCCCCTTTTAACTTTAGAGAGCGCCCTCTTGTTCTCTCTAACTTGGAGAGGGTGAACAACCTGTCTTTATCTACTAAGTCTATTCCCTTCAGTACCTTGAATGTTTCGATCATGTCCTCTCTCAATCTCCTCTGTTCGAGGGAGAAAAGGCCCAGTTTCTCTAATCTTTCACTGTACGGCAACTCCTCCAGCCCCTTAACCATCTTACTCAAAAAATATACCACAGTTAGAACCATCAGTGACGACTCTTTTCACTTAGATGTACAGCCTATAGCTCACCCAATTTTATCATCAGTTCAAAACTAACTATGAATATATATTTAACATATATTTATTTAACCAGAATTCAATGATATTGAATATCTTCTTTTCTTATCTCTTGTATATAAAACTCCCAACTTAATTTATGTTGAAATGTTTTTATTGAAATTGAAAATGATAAACAAGCAAAAATAGTTTACATACTCAAATGATACAAACAGTACTCAACCTCACCTCCTAACCACCCATCTCCAACACCCCCCCACCCAACCACCCCAAAATGCAAACTGTACAATGGTCAGAGCGTATGAGTAATCAAAGATTCAAAAGGTGACTGCGAGCAGCAGGAGTTAAAGTTAACCAAAAAGGCTCCCAAATATGGCAAAACAAGCGTCCCTGGGGCACCTCCAAGGAAGCGATGGAGAGACGCTCCATCGAAGCCTGCTGAATCATAAGAGAACTCCCAACTTAATTTAAAGTGACACAGTTTTGTAGTTCATTTTCAATCTGGAAACTTTCAAAACATTCTGTATCAGTGCCAGTCTGAAGTAGAGAATGACATGGGGATGAGTACCTGTGGTTAACTGCAAAGCAGGGAAAGGGGTCCATGGGTCATTCGCTAGAAACTTGAGACTAGTATCAATATGTAAAAACTTAACATACCTTAGACAATTGGCAACTGAATTCAATGATTAAAAAAACACTGCAGAAGCTGCTTTTGAATTTAAATGAACCACTGTTGAATGACATCATTTGTGTCTTGTCTGCCTTTGATGTGGTAACAAGAGTCTTGTCTGCTAATCAAACTCCTACCACCTGCAATGTCCTTCCATCATGTGCCCAGCTGCTTAAGCATCTTACTGTTACTGCAACAGATGCATCCATCGTTGCTGGCATCAAAAACATTTCTAACATTTAATAGACACTTATTTTCCTGTTCTTCCAATACAGTTTAGGTTCACTGTAGGTACACCCATGTCTGAAAATCCAATTACCTTTCTCAGATGATGTAAAAACATAGGCAACTTAATCTTTGGGAAGGTTGTACCAAAACCAGATTAAAATGGAAGGCTCTATAAACAGTTTTACAAAATATTCTCCCTTTTTATACTTTAATAAAAGATTTAAATATAAAATCATAAATGTTCGAGTCTTGTGTAAATGAGGACAGTCTGTGGGGACGGGGACAAAGTTTCAAGTTTATTAAAATTTGATATATCGCTATAAATTATCTGAGCGGTGACAAAATTTGTCCCTGTGTCATTCTCTAATCTGAAGCCTTTGCAAACATTTATCTTTATAGTCTAAACCAAACGCCGACATGGGTCATGTTTCAGTGTCTACATCAGGGGATGGTCCTGCGAAGTGAAGAACTTGTATTAGCATATAACTTTCTCACATTTTAACTACCCATACCAACAGAGAAGCTCAAAGTCACTTTTCCCCAAAGCTAGCACCTGAAACTTGATGTTCATATCATTATGCGATTTCTTCAAAATGACACAAGCTTTGGGATGCTGCATTTAAATAAGTCAGGTAGTGTGTCAAAAACAAATAAATTACTGCTTTCACAATAAAAAAAACCTGCCAATCCAATTTCAGATTAAAGCCTGTTGGCATAACTGTATCAAGTTTTGTTCTTTATGATTTAATAATTGACTCATATCGCCCCCCTTCCCATCCCATCTTGATATTATCAATCACTCTCCATTTCATATATATTAAAGAATGATTTTTCTTAGCCCAGTCCAGAATTAAAAATCAAGTTACAACGGCACTGTTAGTTATGTTAAATTTGCAGATGACACAAAACTTTTCAAAGTTGTTAAAATGCTTGCAGATGGTGAAAAATTGCAGGAAGACCTTAGGAAATTGGAAAACTGGGCATCCACATTGTAGATGAAATTTAGGGTTCCTTTTACGAAGCCACGTTAGCGATTGAACCCGTGTAATAGTGCGTGCTAATTTGCCGGCCGCGCTAGCCGCTACCGCCTCTTGAGCAGGCGGTAGTTTTTTGGCTAGCGCGGGGGTTAGCACGTGCTAAAAATGTGCCCTTAATGTGTACAAATGCAAAGTGAAGAACATTACGAAAAATCATCCAAATCATAGTTACCTGATGCTAGAGTCCACTTTAGAGGAGTCAGCATCCAAGAAAAAGATCTAGGTGTCATCATGGACAATACGCTGAAATCTTCTATCCAGTATATGGCTGCGGCCATAAAAGCAAAAAAGATGCTAGAAATTATTAGGTCGAGCCACTTCCTTTGCCCCAGTCTGAACTTACACACTCTTTGCAGGGAGCAGAGTCTCTGTGAGTGCCTGGTCTGGCATCCAAGCACGTGAAGCAAGGAGCAGATTCTTTGCGAGTGCCTCAACGGGAATCCTCACACTATACAAGGAGCAGAGTCTTTGGGAGTGCATTGAGGTTCCTCCACCAAGCCTCTGAAGTTTTGATCTACAGCCTCTAGTCCTATTCATCCGATGGCATCGACTGCTCTCGTCTCTGAGGCGAAGTCTCCTCGATCCTCGAGATCTGGTTCCAGACACAGTTCTCACCGATGTTCGAGGCCTTCCTAGAGGCATTCTTCCAGGCATAGTTCTTTTTCTCAAGAAAGACCATCTTCCTCTAAGCCTCGATCTACTCCAACCTTTACCAGACCACCGACGCCTTGTTCGAGGTCTCTGATGCCGGACCTCAAGGATATTCCGGTTTCGATTGCCTCGTCCAAGTCACCAGGTTCCTTTGATGCCGAAGCTTCATCCTCGACTCAGGCTGCCTCGACGTCCTCGAGTCCTTCTCGAAGCAAAGCATTGGCAGATCAGCTATCTTTCTCATCTTTCCTTCGTCAGATGGCTGTGGACTTGGATCTTCAATTAGATACTGGCTCAAAATACTCTAAGGAGTATCTTGAAGTCATGCATCTTCCTCAACCTCCAGCAGAGTCTCTTAAGCTTCCACTTCATAAGCTTTTGAATCAGACTTTTGGTCGATGCATGGAAACATCTTTTTCCATACCAGCTGTTCCAGGCAAATTGGACTCTAGGTATAAAACTGTGCATCGCAAAGGATTTGACAACTCACAGTTATCTCACCAATCCCTCCTTGTCGAGTCCTCCTTAAAGAGGTCCCATCCTTCCAAGGTTTATACCACCGTTCCTCCTGGAAGGGAAGGGAAAACTATGGACAAATTCGGATGTCGCATCTATCAAAATGCTATGATGTCCTCTAAAGTCCTCAATTATAATTTTCAATTCATCACTTATTTTGAATTTCTTATTTCTTTATTGCTGAAGTTCTTGCATTATCTGTATACTCAAATGCACTTTGAATTTCAAGAGGTTATTGCTTCTTTGTCTCAACTCCGGTTGCATCTCCTCCAATCAACTTATGATGATTTCGAGTTGTCTGCTTGAGCAGCTGCTTGCTCTGTGACTATGCGTCGTCTTGCCTGGCTGCGTACCATTGACATGGACCCTAATCTTCAAGACTGCTTAGCTAACATTCCTTGTGAGGGCGATGACCTCTTTGATGAATCTATCGAGGTAGCCACCAAGAAATTGTCTTAACATGAAAAATCTTTTGCTTCGATTGTCAGACCTAAGCCAAAGCCAGCTCCTGCCAAGCCTGCACGCCCTGCTCTTATCTATCAACGGTCTATGCTCCAAAGCCGGCTCCATACACTCGCCTTCCTCTTAAGAAACAGCAACCTCTGAAGCAGCAAAAAACCCAACCTTCTGCTGCACCTAAGGCTTCTCAGCCTTTTTGACTGTTTAAAACGGAGAATAACCTCCACCGTTCTGACTCTGTCTCATTTTCCCCCTATAGGAGGTCGTCTCCATAATTTTTATGACCGATGGATGTCAATTACCTCCGACCTCTGGGTGCTTACCATCCGCAGAGAAGGATGCTCTTCATTTCACTCAGGTTCCACCAGAACTTCCTCCAAGAGAGTATCCTTCCAATCCATACCAGACTGCCCTTCTTCTTCAGGAAGCTCAAGCTCTGCTTCGTCTCCATGTCATCGAACCAATTCCCTTGGAGCAGCAAAACAGGGGTTTTTACTCTCGTTACTTCCTTGTTCCGAAGAAGAAGGGCGATCTGCGACCCATTTTGGATCTCAGGGCTCTCAACAAATTTCTAGTCAAAGAAAATTTTTGAATGTTGTCTCTGGCATCCCTTTATCTCCTTCTTGAGCAGAACGACTGGATCTCAAGGAGGCCTACACTCGTATTCTCATTCATCCGGCCTCCCATCAGTACCTCAGATTTTGGGTGGGGAATCTGCATTATCAATACAGAGTACTACCATTCGGCCTGGCCTCCCAGAGTGTTCACCAAGTGTCTGGTAGTGGTAGCAGCAGCTCCAAGGAATCATGGTCTTCAGGTGTTTCCCTACCTCGAAGACTGGCTTCCACGTCTCAAGGGGTTATTCTAGCGACCCAACAGACTACCTGGTTCCTACAAAGTTTGGGATTCGAGATCAATTTTCCCAAATCTCATCTTCAACCCTCACAGACTCTACAATTCATTGGAGCTGTTCTGGACACTGTCCAACTCAGAGCATTCCTTCCACAGCAACGTCTGAAAGCTCTACTTCAACTCTGTCATATAGTGTCTTCCCAATCTTCCATCTCAGCGAGACACATGATGGTACTCCTAGGACACATGGCCTCCACAGTACACGTGACTCATTTTGCCAGACTTCACCTCAGAATTCCTCAGTGGACCCTGGCATCTCAATGGACGCAGGTTTGCGATCCACTTTCTCGACACATCACAGTCACTCCTTCTTTGAAGCAGTCTCTCCGTTGGTGGATGTTCTCTTCAAATCTTTCCAGAGGCTTGCTTTTTCAAACACCCCCTTATCAGAAGGTTCTCACGACAGATTCTTCGACCTACGCTTGGGGCGCTCATCTCGATGGTCTCCGTACTCAAGGCCTCAGGACCAGTATGGATCGTCAATGTCATATCAATCAGTTGGAACTCAGAGCGATCCTCAAAGCTCTCCATGCTTTTCAACATCTGCTTCATGACACAGTAGTCCTCATTCGGACAGACAACCAAGCCACCATGTATTATGTCAACAAACAGGGAGGGACAGGGTCTGCCTCCCTTTGTCAAGAAGTTCTGGAGGTTTGGGACTGGGCAATCCGCCACAACACCTTCCTCAAAGCTGTCTACATTCAAGGGGCAAAGAATTGCTTGGCAGACAACTTGAGTCGTCTACTGCAACCTCACGAATGGACTCTCCATTCTTCACCTGTTCATCACATTTTTTCACAATGGGGAACGCCTCAGATAGACCTCTTTGCAGCTCCCCACAACTACGAACTACCTCAGTTCTGCTCCAGGATATAATCTCTTCATCGTCTCGAGGCAGATGTTTTTCTTCTGGAATGGATGAATCTCTTCCTCTACGCATTCCTTCCATTCCCTCTCATTCTCAAGACTCTGGTCAAGTTGAAGAACGATCATGCCACCATGATTCTAATCGCTCCTCGGTGACCGAGACAACCTTGGTACTCCCTTCTACTTCAACTCAGCAGCAGGGAGCCATACCTTCTACCAGTTTTTCCTTCTCTGCTTACACAGAGTCAAGGATCTTTGCTTCATCCCAACCTGCAGTCTCTACACCTGATAGCTTGGTACCTCTCAACATAACCCCTATTCAGTTTTCTCAATCTGTAAGAGATGTTTTAGAAGCTTCTAGGAAACCTACCACTAGACAATGCTATCACCAAAAATGGACTAGATTTTCTACATGGTGTTTTTCTCATCATAAGGAGCCTCAGCATTCCTCCTTATCTTCTGTTATCCCAGGACAAGCAGGCATGATATTCTCACATGTGGGTGACGTCATCTACGGAGCCCCGCGCGGACAGCTTTTCAAGCAAACTTGATTGAAGTTTCAAGTTTGCACACTGCACCACGCATGTGCTAGCCTTCCTGCCCACTAGAGGGCGCATCCCCACCTCGTGGTCCTCAGTTCAATTTCATCCGCGGAGCCAGAAGCCCTGTGGAAAATTGTGCTCTGCATTTGCCTTCTGTCACCGCGGCTGTGTCCTACTTTCGACGCGGTCGCTGCGTTTTGTTGTTTTCTTAATTGATTGTTCGTTCTTCTATATACATCTGACCGCTTGGTTCCTTTCCCCTTGACTTCGGTTCCTGTTTCTCAGTCGGTGAGGGAGATTTTGGAAGCCTCGCGCAAGGTCTCGACTCGGCTTTGTTATTCCCAGAAATGGACCAGATTTTCATCCTGGTGTTCCTCGAACCAGCTGGACCCGAGTTCAGTTCCCGTTTCTTCGGTGCTGGAATATTTGTTGCATCTGTCTCAGTCTGGACTGAAGACGACTTCCATTCGGGTGCATCTCAGTGCCATTGCGGCGTTCCATCGCCATCTCAAGGGTCGATCTCTCTCTCTTCATCCTCTGGTGACTCGTTTCATGAGGGGTCTCGGGAATGTCCATCCTCCTCTGAAACCTCCTCCTGTAGTTTGGGATCTTAATGTGGTCTTAGCTCAATTGATGAAACCTCCTTTTGAGCCTCTTGTTAAATCTCATCTTAAGTTTCTCACTTGGAAAGTGGTATTTTTGATTGCGCTCACATCCGCTCGTCGGATTAGTGAGCTGCAGACTTTGGTTGCGGATCCACCTTTTACTGTGTTCCATCATGACAAGGTGGTTCTTCGCACCCATCCTAAATTTTTGCCTAAGGTTGTGTCTGATTTCCACCTCAATCAGTCCATTGTTCTTCCGGTGTTCTTCCCGAAGCCCCACTCTCTTCCTGGTGAGGCGGCGCTTCACACGCTTGACTGTAAGAGGGCGTTGGCCTTTTATCTCCAACGTACCAAGTCTCAGCGGAAGGTTCCTCAATTGTTTTTGTCCTTTGATCCTAATCGGTTGGGACATCCTGTTTCCAAGCGCACCTTGTCCAATTGGTTGGCTGCTTGTATTTCTTTTTGCTACGCTCAGGCTGGTCTCACGCTCCATGGTCGAGTCACGGGGCATAAGGTCCGGGCTATGGCAGCTTCTGTTGCGTTCCTCCGGTCGACTCCTGTGGAGGACATATGTAAAGCTGCCACTTGGTCTTCGGTTCATACGTTCACCTCCCACTACTGTCTGGACTCTCTGTCCAGAAGCGATGGCCGGTTTGGCCAGTCGGTGTTATGTAACTTGTTTTCCTAATTTGCCATCCTCCCACCTGTCCTTTTTCTTGGTTGGCTTGGAGGTCACCCACATGTGAGAATATCATGCCTGCTTGTCCTGGGATAAAGCACAGTTACTTACCGTAACAGGTGTTATCCAGGGACAGCAGGCATATATTCTCACAACCCGCCCACCTCCCCGGGGATGGCTTCTTTGCTTGATATGGAACTGAGGACCACGAGGTGGGGATGCGCCCTCTAGTGGGCAGGAAGGCTAGCACATGCGTGGTGCAGTGTGCAAACTTGAAACTTCAATCAAGTTTGCTTGAAAAGCTGTCCGCGCGGGGCTCCGAGTCCATCTCAGTGCAATTGTGGCTTTCCATCAGCCTATTGAAGGGAAACCCCTCTCTGCTCATCCAGTGGTTTCCAGATTCATGAAAGGACTTTTCAATGTCAAACCTCCTCTCAAACCGCCTCCTGTGGTTTGGGACCTCAATGTTGTCCTTACTCAATTGATGAAGCCTCCATTTGAACCAATGTCTACGGCTCATCTGAAGTATCTCACTTGGAAAGTGGTGTTTCTCATTGCCCTCACTTCTCTCGTCAAGTCAGTGAGCTGTAAGCTTTAGTTGCTGATCCACCATTCACGGTGTTCCATCATGACAAAGTGGTTCTTCGTACTCATAAGAACATAAGCAATGCCTCTGCCGGGTCAGACCCGAGGTCCATCGTGCCCAGCAGTCCGCTCACGCGGCGGCCCAACAGGTCCAGGACCTGTGCAGTAATCCTCTATCTATACCCCTCTATCCCCTTTTCCAACAGGAAATTGTCCAATCCTTTCTTAAACCCCAGTACCGTACTCTGCCCTATTACGTCCTCTGGAAGCGCATTCCAGGTATACTCATCCTACATTCCTCCCTAAAGTGGTCTCGGAATTTAATCTCAATCAATCCATCGTTCTTCCAGTGTTTTTTCCAAAGCCTCATTCTCATCCTGGAGAATCAGCTTTTCATACTCTGGACTGTAAACGTGCTTTGGCCTTCTACTTAGTACGCACCAAACTACACAGAACTATTCCTCAACTTTTTGTTTCCTTTGATCCAAATAAGTTGGGACATCCTATTTCTAAGTGTACCATCTCCAACTGAATGGTGGCTTGTATCTTATTCTGCTATGCCCAGGCTGGATTACCCCTTCACAGTAAAGTCACAGCCCATAAAGTCAGAGCAATGGCATCTTCAGTAGCTTTCCTCAGATCTACACCTATTGAGGAAATTTGTAAGGCTGCTACATGGTCCTCGGTTCATACCTTCACTTCTCACTATTGTCTGGATACTTTCTCCAGATGGGATGGACAGTTTGGACAAACAGTATTGCAAAATTTATTCTCCTAAATTGCCAACACTCCCACCATCCCATTCTGATTAGCTTGGAGGACACCCATATGTGAGAATACCTGCCTGCTTGTCCTGGGATAAAGCACAGTTACTTACCGTAACAGGTGTTATCCAGGGACAGCAGGCAGCTATTCTCACAACCCATCCACCTCCCCTGGTTGGCTTCTCTGCTAGCTATCTGAACTGAGGAGACGCGCCCTGCGCTGGGCGGGAAGGCATTCGTGCATGCGCTGTGCGGGTGACTCGAAACTTCGAGTTTCTTCAAGCAAGTCTGCTTGTGAGGCTTCCGGATCAGGGCTCCATCGATGACATCACCCATATGTAAGAATAGCTGCCTGCTGTCCCTGGATAACACCTGTTACGGCAAGTAACTGTGCTATCCAGCCCGCGCGCCGCAGGGTAGGAGATCCCTACCCTAGACAAATGGAGGGGCAAGGAGAAACAATACAGACATTTGTTAAGATTATGTTTTAATCTTTGATTTGATTATTTTATTTATGTTGATAACATATTTTGTTTAAGTTTATATATTGTGTTTGATTATGTATGTTTTATGTTGGAAGCCGAGCTGGATCACGGAAGGGAATCGGGAGAGATCGTGCCCGTGGGGGGGGGGCATTGGCGGAGCCATGCTGAGTCACCTCGGAGCCTTCCTGCAGCAGGCCGTGGAGGGGTTCTAATCCACAAGTTCATTTATAGGACCAATAGGGACCCCTGAAGAAGACAATTCGTCAAAATGTTTCTAGAGGTTCTGGCCCTAGATGTATTTATATGGATTACTTGTTTGTTCCAATAAAGCCATCAACTTGGACATCGATTCTCTACAAGTTCTTCGTTCCTTTGTATGTGTCTTTTGAGGAGTGAATAGGGTCAATTTCTTTTGTTGTTTTATGTTGTAATCCACAGAGAGCTATGGATCTAGCGGGCTATAAGTATGATAAATAAATGTAAATATTGGAAAGTATTATTTTCATATATTTTTACTCAAGACAGTACAATGCATAATCCATATATTTAACTTTTATATTACAGATAAACCCCTCCCCTCCCTTATCTATCTTCCCCCAACTCGAATTCAAACAGTTAATATGTAACTCATGAGCCCTTGTCTCCCCTGAGACCCATGGAAAATACAACAGCTAATCATCCCCCTCTTGAGACTCACCACCTTCCCCCTCCCCATCCCCCTGCCATAGAAACAAATCTTTTCCAGCAACAGAGAAGTAGTAGAATTAGAGAACACAAATTGAGATTGCAAGGAGGTAGACTTAGGAGTAACATCAGGAAATACTTTTTCACAGAGAAGGGTGGTGGATTCCTGAAATGTCCTCCCTCTGGAGGTGATGGAAGCAAAAATAGTGGCCGAATTCAAACACAGAGGATCCCTCTTTTGAAAGAGCATGGAATTAAAACAGAAAATTAAATGACCTTCACATTTTAAACAGGGCATAGATGAGTTTGTGTTTATTATTAAAAATTATGCCTATTAAAATTTATAGCTTGCTGTATCCAACAATCACAGCGGGTTATAACCAAACATACATAATAAAAGCACAACATCACAAACTATACAAACAAAACAGTTAATACTATATTATTACATCATCTGTATCTCATCTACCTGATTACATAACATACGTATGTACCTCACCTTAAGAGCTGGAGTAAGCAAGTCAAAATAGATGTCTCTTAAGCGTCTTCCTAAATTCTGCTGTGTTGGAAATTAATTGCAAATTCAAAGATAATGCATTACAGAGTACGTACTGTAGTAACATGGTAAAAGACGGCAGATAAAGACCTGAAGGGTCCATCCAGTCTGCCCAACTGTACCCTCTCTTAAATTACTGATTTAATTTAAATTGTCCATTTTTCTAGATATTCCAGAAATCCAGAGCTCTGCCCGGTACTGTGCTTAGGTTTTATCTACTGGAGTCTCCATCAAAGCTCACTCCAACCCATCTAAACCATCCCAGCCGTCGAAGCCCTCCCCAGCCCATCCTCAACCGAATGGCCATATGCAGGACACAGACCATGCAAGTCTGCCCAGTTCTGGCCTTAGTTCTTCAATATATACCCATTATTTTCTGATTAGAGATCCCTTGTTCATCCCATGCTTTTATGAACTCTGTCACCGTTTTCCTCTCCACCACCTCCCTCGGGAGGGCGTTCCAGGCATCAACCACCCTTCTCTGTAAAGAAGAATTTCCTAACATTACTCTTAAGCCTACCACCCTTCAAATTATACCTTTTGGTTTTACTATTTTCCTTTCTCTGGAAAAGATTTTGTTCTATGCTAATAGTGTCGCCGCAGGGGGTCACGGACTGCGTGGTGCAGACCCTGCCTAGCGACAAACAATCATTTGGTGTGCTTCCCAAGAAGGGGAAAAGCCCTGCAGGTAATCTTTGTCGAACACTAAGTGTCCAACCCAGTGAAAAAGATAATTCTCAAACACAGTCCTGCAGTTTATATAATGCTGAGTTTTGTTCCACCGAATTAATAGGCAGTGGTATTGCAATAAGGCAAAGAAAAGAAAAGGTGCAACCTTCCTCCAAGGCAAAATGAGCACAAAATACAGTTCATTGAAAAAACATGCTTCATTAGGCAAAAAGGAACGCCCAAGCTCACTCTTGGGCCTAGGCTTTATCATAAACAAAAAAGCATGTCTTGTTTCCACAATCCACTGGACAACAGTTTTTATCAATACAGTTCACTGAGCTTAGCTCTCAATATTCTTTCATCTGGCTCTGGTTTTAAAATAGCAGAAGCCTCTAGCTCTACAGAGCTAGGCTGAGAAGATTATCGAGTCTGCTTTTACATTACTTTACATTGGTGTCTTCTATCCTGCCAATACCTTTCAGTTCTAGGTGGTTTACAAAAGAATTGGCCTGAAAATTCCCAGAGAAATTACAAGGTTGATAGATAGAATATGCATTGGGATCTGGGGAAGAGTTGAGAAGGTTTAGTTAGATCATTTGAGAAATTTCTTGAATAGCATAGTTTTCAATTCTTTCCTGAAGGTTTTGTAGTTGGGAATCGTGGTCATCAAATTGGAGAGGTGATGGTCTAGGCTCGCTGCTTGGGTTGCTAATAGTCCGTCATATAGTACTTGCTTTGTATGCCTTTGACTGGGGGGTAGGTAAAGTGTGCCTGTGTTCTCCTTGGTCTGGATGTGGTGTTCCTGATTAGGTGATTATTTAAATAGCTTGGTCCGTTTCCATTTAGAGCTTTGAAAAGGGTGCAGTAAAATTTGTATTGTATTTGTGCTTGTACTGGGAGCCAGTGCGAGTACGGTACTCCCCCGATATTCATGGGGGTTCCGTTCCAGGAACCCCCACGAATCTTGAAAAACCGCGAATACGATTTTTCATGTGGGAGACTGAAGAGGGCTTCGGGAGAGGGCAGCAGGAGAGCAGCCGGAGCACCGCAAGTGCAGGAAATCACTCGCGGTATGCTCTGACCGCCTCTTCCTGCACTAAGTTGGGCCTCATCCAATCAGGAGCTGCGTGTCAAAGCAGCTCCTGATTGGATAAGGCCCAACTTAGTGCAGGAAGAGGCGGTCAGAGTATACCACGAGTGATTTCGTGCACATTGTGGCGCTCCGGATGCTTTCTCCTGCCTCTCCTTATCGGCAGTTCACGGTCAGAAAATACCGCGAATGACCGGGACTGCGAACGGACGACCACGAACGACCGGGGGAACACTGTATTAGAAAGTAGTGGTAATGTGGTTGTATTTTTTCAGCGAGTATATCAGTCTGTGAGCTGTATTTTGCACTGTTTGTAATTGTTTTAACAAGTTGGCAGGGCATGACAGCTATAGGATGTTGTAGTAGTCCAGGAGTCCCAGGACTAGCGACTGGACCATTAGTCTGAATTGTTTGTTGTTGAAGTATTTTTGGATTTGACTTAAGTTTTGCATGATTGTGAATGCCTTCTGAACCGTTTTGCTGATTTGAAGTTGCATGGTGCAACCTTTGTCTATCATTATTCCCAGCAGTTTTAGATTGGGTTGTATGGGATATATGATGGAGTTTATTTCTAGGTTTGTTATGGTTGGGGTTTTGTTTTTTTTCTAGAAGTAGGAATTTAGTTTTGTCTTGGTTCAGCTTTAATTTGTGGTCTCTCATCCATTATGACACTATTTCTAGTGTTATGTGTAGTTTGTAGTTTGGTGGAAAGGCAATAGGATGGTAATATCATCTGCGTAGCTGTATGAACTTATGCCTAGTTTGTCTAAGGAAGTGCTGAGTGTGCCTATGTAAAGGTTGAAGGGCTAGATTCACTAAGCAAACCGATCGTGTACCGATCGGTTTGCAACCCCTTTGTGACCCAATTTTCCTCCAGCTGGATTCATTAACCTCTGTCCCCATCTTCCGATCCAATCTGCGCATGCAAATGAGGGGAATCGGCATTAAAATGTAGGCAGGCAGCGATTCACAAAACAGATCTTGAAAACCGACTGGGCTGGCCAATCAGCAAAAGAAGCGACTGCTGGGGACCAGTCGCTAACTGCTTTCTAACTGCATCTTGCTCTCTCGGCCTGGATTCTCCTGTCTGCTCTCCTGCATCGGCTCTTCTTTGGAACACCCTGGTCCCCTCGCCTGCCCGACTCTACAGATGGTCTGCGCATGCTCAAGGTTCGCTGTTCAGCGATCTGATTCAGTCGGTTGGGGGTGTGATTCCGATCGCCCTCATTCGGATTGGATCCCTCACGGATCGGATTCGATCCGTGCCCTTAGTGAATCTAGGCCAAAGAGTATTGGAGATAGTGGAGAGCAGTGGGAGACTCTGCAGGGGTTGGTTCAGGATTATGATTGTTCTTTGTTTGCTTTAACTCTATCTCATTGAGCGGAGGAATCCTTTTAATATGGCTACATACAGCTTCCAAAATCCCTTCCCATGAGGTATTAGCAGACTCCTCCCAACAGAATAACCTTCAGCTCCTTGCTGAGCCAAAACAAAACATCAAAAGAAAAATGCTCAGTAATACAAATAGCTCTTTTCTATCAGCACAATAAGGTACCTATCCCCCACTAGGTGTAGCAAACACTGAGACAAAAGTTCCTCCCTTTGCACAGTTCAAATGCACTGCTCCCGAAGGCAGGTTTCCCATGTTGCCACTTTTCTGAAGTTGTTAGATTGAGATGTCTGGAGATCTTCCTTGGACTACTTCCTGCCATTATAACTATGGTAGGCACTAGGCAGTTTAGCAGCTACCGGAGGAAAAGGTAGCTGTATAGAAGTAGTCTAATGGTTAGTGCAATGGGCTGAGAACCAGGAAAGCCATGGTTCAAATCCCACTACTAATCCTTGTGATCTTAGGCAAGTCATTCATCCTTTCATTGCCTCAGATACAAGCTCAGATTACAGGGCAGTTGGACCAAGAAAATATGTACTGCAACTGAATGTAACTTGCCTTGAGTTATGACTGACAAAGGCAAGAGCAAAGTCCTTTTCTTTCCTCTTCTGTCTAGAGCAGTGTCTCTCAAACTTTTTTTAGTTCTGGCACACTAAATGGAACAAATGTTTTTCAAGGGATATTATAATTTAAATTATAAAATTGCGAAATCAACAAAAAATTAAATTTGAGAGTTATTTATTTAAAGTTCTTTAAGTTAAGTATGGATAATTGTAACAATGGTGAAACTAAAATAGGTAGAATAGAATTGCTAATCAATGCTACGGATGTGCTTGTTTTTGAGTGCAAATTAACTCAAAATGTGGCACAATAGTCAACAAGCAAACACACATTTCATCATCCATCATCTGCAGTCATTCTCTTTTTTTCGATTTAATTTCTGTCAGAGCTGAAAATCCAAGTTCGCAAAGATAAGATCCAAACAGTAACAAAGCCTTGATTGCTTTGCTGCTGAAGTTAAGATAACTACTGCATAAAAATAAAATTATTTGCCATTAGTTTTCAAGAACCAATCACATCAAAGAATGATGCTTGTCTGGGCACACAGATACTCATAACATTGACAGACTCTTGCGTACGTGATGTACATGTCATCTAGTGTATACTCATGAAGGGAATTTTTTTTTAAAAAGTAAAATTCTGGAAACTCTCATGGCACACCCGGAATATCTTTGGGGCACACCACTGTGCCGTGGCACACAGTTTGAGAGACACTGGTCTAGAAACTGCTCCTGCTGCCTTTTAGGGCAAACATAAGCAGTAAAAGAGAAGAAGAGATCAGGCCCTTTCTGAAGAACAAGTTTTCTGTACAGAGCTACTTTGTGCAGTAGATATCTAATCTCACACAAAAGATAAATGATCCTATCTGTGAAAGGTCCTGCCATGGGAATGCAAGGTTTTCCCCAGCAGAGGGCAAAGTTGTGCTTCATGTTTCGATACCTCTGTCATCAAACAGAAGCAATTCATTCCAGCACCTGTGCTGACATGTGCATTTCTATGTAATGATAATTTAAAGAGCTTCCATTTTGGCAACAGTAAAATTCACTCACCCCCCTCTCAAAGGAACACGACGAAAGAAACTATACGACAGCCTTTTAGCGACACAGGCAGCAAAGATCGATACTACCATCACCAATCTACTGACCAAATCTACAGACATTAAAGTATTCCGAAAAGAAATCAAAACTCATCTCTTCAAAAAACACTTCCCATCATCATAACCTCACAAAAGTATTAGAAAATGTTCTCACGACCACCTCCATCACCACCACCAGCAACACCCTGAATCCGAACAGTATATCTCTATTCGTCTAAACAACCTATCACTATCTACTACCTGCTATCAATTTCTCCTGGAAAAGTCCAGACTAACAATCGTAACTGGACACACTCTTGATTACATGTACTGCAATGCTACTGGAAATGTCCAGTCCTCTAACTTGTAATCCGCTTAGAACCGCAAGGCACAAGCGGAATAGAAATCACTAATGTAATGTAATGTAATGTAAAAATCTGTTGGGTTATGACGTTCTGTTGGCTAGCATTGCTCATGTATCAAGGGCAAAAGGGAGAGAGGGGTTTTTGTCTTATTGCAAAGTGATAAAGCGTAATTTGTGTATCGGGAACAATGAAGCAGGCATGGTTTCTGTCTTAACTGTACATAAGAACATAAGAATAGCCTTACTGGGTTAGATCAATGGTCCATCAAGCCCAGTAGCCCGTTCTCACAGTGGCCAATCCAGGTAACTAGTACCTGGCCAAAATCCAAGGAGTAGCAATATTTCATGCTACCGATCCAGGGCATGCAGTGGCTTCCCCCATGTCTTTCTCAATAACAGACTATGGACTTTTCCTCCAGGAACTTGTCCAATCCTTTCTTAAAACCAGCTATGCTATCCACTCTAACCACAACCTCTGGCAATGCGTTCCAGAGCTTAACTATTCTCTGAGTGAACTCAAAATTTCCTCCTATTGGTTTTAAAAGTATTTCTCTGTAACTTCATCGAGTGACCCTAGTCTTTATAATTTTTGACGGAGTGAAAAAATTGATCCACTTGTACCCATTCTACTCCATCTCAGGATTTTGTAGACTTCCATCATATCTCCCCTCAGCCGTACTCTTTTCCAAGCTGAAGTGCTCTAACCATTTTAGTCTTTCCTCATATGAGAGGAGTTCCAAACCCCTTTATCATTTTGGTCGCTATAGTTATATAATTTAATTTAAAATATAACAATATCCATATTCAAGTGCTGCAAATGCGTAAAGATTCTGTCTCTCAATGGGCCCATTTATCCCCCCCTCCACATTCCAAGATGCCACAGTGTACCCATTACCCTTCATTAGCATCCCCAATAATTCAAATGGAACCCCAGGCTCAACACCAGTACCTTCCAAAACCAACAACCACACCGAACCTCTCCCCCCCATCCTAGCCCAAATCCCCCTCGCAGAGAACAGTTATCCCATCTCCCTCCTCCGTCCCCCCAACTCTTCCCCCCACACCACTACCCATCTTGCACCTCCCCACTTCCCGCTTCCTCCCTCCCCCTCAGACATTCCTCAAAAAATACAATTATAGTTTCCTTCGCCAAACCCCAAGAATAAATGTACTCCAGAGTCTGTCATACCAAGCATCCACTACTAAAGTAGCTATCCTTCTTCAAGTGGCTGCATCTTCCTCAGTCACACAACAATCCAACTGGGCTGAGGATGAGGGAAGCAAATTCTCGGCCAGTTCCGATGGGCGAGATGATATGCCACTCATCAGCTGCAGAAGTTCTTGGTCCTCTTCTCCGTTGTCAGGGACTGATTCCATCTTCAGGGTCTCAGTAGAATCCCCCTTGTTCCTTGAGGTCACATCAAGAACTCAGCTTCCTGCCAATTTGTGTTTTTGCAAAGTCACCTTCACTTGAAGCAATAGTTGAGCAGATCTTTTGTGACCCTTTGGCTGTTGCGTGTTGCCTCAAGCACCAGAAACCACTCACTTAAGATGTTTAAATCTCTTAACCTCCAGGTTCCCTTCAGCCGCATCTTTGAACTGTTGCGTAGTGTAGTCCAGCGATTTTAGAAATACAGCTCTCCCTCTCTATTGATTTTTTTTTTTTCTAAGTTTCTTCAAATTTTCATCTATTTGCAGGCTGCCCGAACCTCCCCGGACCTTACCTGGTGGTCTAGTGGTGACACAGGGTAGGAGCGATCTTCCTATGCTCCTGCCCTATGCAGGGCCGTCATCAAAATGGCTGCCCTGAGTTCCCGTTGTCACAGATATCTGAAAGCCCTTCAGGTGGGACAGAATGTTGCAGTCCGATTAGGGTTACCATGTTTGTAAATTCAAAAAAGAGGGCACGTGGCCTGGCCCTGGTCCCACCTTTCACCAGTCTCACCCCTGCCCAGTACCCTACTTTTCACCCATTTCCTTAGTCCCCCTTCCCATTACCTGTACCCTTTTTGATATAACAGTTAAGTAACGTTAAGATACAATATTTAAAGCATTTTACACTCTGCCCTCTTCATGAAAATATGTGAAACAAAATAAATGAAAACAAGTCCCTTTTCCTCTTTCCTTCCAACTATCTCCCCCTTGGGTTCTTCTCCCTCCCTCCCGCCAATTCCTCCCCTCTGTGGGTGCTTTTTTTTTTTTTTTTCTCTCTCTCTCTCCAACCCCCCTCCCCCATTGGTTTTTCTCTCTCTCCCTCCCTCCTTCCAAGCCCCCCATGGGTGCTTCTCTCTCACACCCCCCCCTCATACACCCCTTCCCCCACGGATTCCTCTCCCTCTCTCTCTCTCTACAACCCCCTTTCCCCAAGGGTTCTTCTCTCTTTCTCCCTCCCTCTACCCCCCCCGGTGGGACGGTGCTTCTGTCTCTCCCCTGCTTACCTCCTCACTGAAATTGAATCTTTGGGCTGGCTGGCGGCAGCAGTGAGGTGAGCCTTCTGCCATCGGCCTGCCCCAGAAGCTGCTTCTCTGGAGTGACTTCCTGTTCCCGTGTAGGCAGGAAGCTTCAGAGAGGTGGTTTCAGGGGCAGGCCAGTGCCAGAAAGTTCACCTGGCTGCTGTTGCTGCCAGTCAGCCCGAAGATTCAATTTCAGTGGAGCAGGAGGAGGTAGATTGGGCAAAGGGCAGACAGATTAGGGCTGCAGCAGCATGACACTTTCTCCTCGGACAGGGGGAGAAAGCCGTCCAGACACCCAGACAAGTCTTCTAAAAAGAGGACATGTCCGGGTAAATCCAGACATCTGGTAACCTTAGCTCTGACAATTGTACGGCTTCAAAAAACTGAATATGTATCTCTTTCCACAAAATCTTTGAATTGGCAACCAATGAAGCATTGAATGCAATATAAAATATTGAAAAACTACTCGCACAAATTGGCAGGTGTAAAATGTATGTAGGTAGGTACTCTGACATGATTTTCATAGTGAAATTTACATACATTTTCACTTTGAAAATTAAGTTAAAAAATATACTAGTGCAGGTAGTTATTGACATTTTCCAGTATTTTAAAATGAAAGGAGGAGAACAATATATACACTAGTTATAATAAGAAAATATAACTACAGGGTGCAGAAAGGACAGAAACCGGAACAACTTCAGGGTCTGGTGCTGTTCCATGTAGTCAGATTATATCTCTGAGAGGAAAGAGCTGCTGAAGAAAACCTGAAAATGATTGTTTTATTAATGAAAACTTCCCCTGGGCTAGAGAGGCGGGAGAGGGTTGGCACTGGGCATGCTGAGACTGTTATCACCCCCTTAGGAATGCAGGCCTTGAACAGTTAGCAGACAGCTCAGGCCCAGGCCTGAATCAGATCTTATGTTCACACACCACAAATGATAAGGAAAAAAATGGGCAGGTGGCATGCTAAAGGCCAAACACCTCACAGGCTGACCTCATTCTCCAGTTTAATAATCATCCTGAGATAATCAATCTTGGCTCTCCAAATAGACATAAATTAATGCCCTTCCCTGTCACTTAGGGTTACCAGACATCCGTGTAAACTTGGACATGTCCTCTTTTTCGAGGACTGTCTGGGGTGCCCCAGACGGTTTTTTGAAAAATGGGGGAGTCTGTCCGGGTTTAACCGGCTCGTCCGACTCCCCCACCTGTTTCTCCAGCCCCCTCCCTCCATGCTGTTTCTCCAGCCCCCCTCCCCTCCCTCCTCCGAGCTCCGATGCTGCTTCCCCTCACGATCTCTCCGATCTCCGATGCTGCTATCTTCTCACGATCTCTCTATCTCCTGACTCCCTCTCCTACCTCCTCCCTAGCCAGCTGCTATAATTAATCTTTGGGTAGCAGGCAGCAGCAACAATGAGGTGAGCCTGCTACTGCTGGCAGGGCAGGATTAATTCGTTGAGGGCCCTTAGGCACACAAGTACACTGGGCCCCTTGCCCCACCCCACCCCCACCATGTGCCCAGGCGGAAACAGGAAGCTGTGTCAGAGGGAAGCTTTGGGAAGCAGCACTACTTGCACAATTACAGTTCCCGTTGCCTTTCTTACCCATGTTGCTTGCTTGTCTTACTTTCTGTCGATGGGGGGGCCGCGTTGCGGAACGGGGTGGGGCCCGTGTGGCCGATTGGGGTGGCTGATCGATGCTGGAGAGGTCCATCGCCGTTTGGAAAAAACAATGTTGATGCCCTCCTTCATTGAGCCCCCCTGACTAAGTAGGCACGTGCCTACTTGGCCTAATGGTTAATCCTTCCTGACTGCCGGCCTACCCCGGGGGAGGGGAAGGGGGGGCGAGTCTGGGTGATGCCAGTGGCAAAGTCAGTTATCAGTTTAACACCTTGTTCGTCTGTGTCATTAACCACCTTCGCTGTGTTGACAAACTTCAGCAGTATGGAAGCTTGGATCTTCAAACCACCTATCTACTGGCTTTGCCAACCATTTATTGGTAATATCAAGAGCGTTGAAATAGGAAATGTGATTATCCCAGGTACAAGCAGGCAGCCTATTCTCACATATGATTGACGTCATCAGCGGAGCCTGGATGTGAAGCTCGCAAGCAGGACTTGCTTGAAGAAACTAGATGTTTCGAGTCGACCGCATCGTGCATGCGCGAGTGCCCTTCCTGCCCAGTGCAGGGCGCGTCTCCTCAGTTTCTCAGTTTTCCGCAGAGCCGAGAAGTCCGTCTTTGACTCTCTGCGTTTAACTTTGTTACTTCGTACCTTCTCTACACCCGCAGTTTGTGGTTTTTTCTTCATGAATTGCTGTTTTTTTTCTTTGTCTTTCTTTTATTTCTTTAAAAAAAAAAAAAAAAAAATTACTTTCTTTCCGTTCGGCTGCCGGGGCAGGACTGCTCAACCGCAGCTCAGGGGCTTAGATTTTGCAGCGGCTGGTTTCCTCCTATATCCTGGCCAGCAATAGGCCTCAAGAAGAGTAGCCAGTGCCAGCGTGTGATTTCCCTCACGGACCCACACCGTTGGTGCCTCAAGTGCCTTGGGCCGGATCATCAACCGAAGTCGTGCGAGCGCTGTGCTACTCTTCAACCTCGAGCCCTTAAACATCGTCGTCTTTTGGTGGAGAAGCTCTTCGGATGGATTCTTCCTCCGATCCCTCGACTTCGAAGGCGACCTTGGCCTCACCTTCGACCGAGACTCCTCCTGCTTCCACATTGAGCATCATCAGACCTCATCGTTTGCAGTGGCTCTCTCCTCGACAACGTCTGCTGTATCTTCCCCTGTATCCTCAGGTCAGATAGCTCAGCAGAAAGTTCCAGCGGTGGTGCTTAAGGTGCCTAAGACTTCCAAGTCGAAGCACATTTACACTGCCTCGATGGAACCTACCAGCCAAAGCAGGTGGTCCGGTTCAGACGCGGATCCATCCTTGCCGGCTTCTTTCCAGATCATGTTGGAGAAGCAATTCATTCAGTTCTTACTAATATGGGACCGAAGCTTCTTCCTCTCATCCAGCCTGGGCATTCTGCAGACTCCCGTGAGGTCGAGTCACTTCCTTTGCCTCAGTCTGAGCTTGCACACTCTTTGCAGGGAGCAGAGTCTCTGTGAGTGTCTGGTCTGGCATCTAAGCATGTAAATCAAGGAGCAGAATCTTTTCAAGTGCCTTGGCAGGAATCCTCACACTAATACAAGGAGCAGAGTCTTTGGGAGTGCATCGAGGTTCCTCCACCAAGCCTCTGGAGCTTCGATCTACAGCCTCCAGTCCTATCCATTCTTTAGTGGTATCGGCTGCTTCTGTTTCTGAGGCGAAGTCTCCTCGATCTTCGAGATCTGCTTCCAAGCACCGTTCTCACTGACGATCGAGGCCTTCATCGAGGCATACTTCCAAGCATAGTTCTTCTTCTAAAGAACGCCCTCTTCAACTAAGCCTCGATCTACTCCTACTTTGACTAGACCGCCGACTCCTCGATCGAGGTCTCCCACTTCCACACCTCGAGGATGCAGCAGTTTTGATTGCTTCGTCCAAGTCTCCATATTCTTTTGATGCCTTTTTTCCTGCTGAAGCTTCATCTTCGACCCAGGCTGCCTCGACAACCTCGAGTCCTTCTCGAGGCAAAGCATTGGCGGATCAGCTATCTTTTTCATCTTTTCTTTGTCAGATGGCTGTTGACTTGGATCTTCAATTAGATGCTGGTTCCAAATACTCTAAGGAGTATCTCGAAGTCATGCATCTACTTCAACCTCCGCAGAGTCACTTAAGCTTCCTCTTCACAAGCTTTTGTCTCAGACTTTTGCCAGATGCCTAGAGACTCCTTATACCATTCCAGCTGTTCCAGGCAAATTGGGACTCTAGGTATAAAACTGTGCATCGCATAGGGTTTGACAACTCACAGTTATCTCATCAATCCCTGCTTGTGGGAGTCATCCTTCCAAGGTTTATGCCACCGTTCTTTCTGAAAGGGAAGGGAAAACTATGGATAAATTTGGACGTTGCATCTATCAAAATTCTATGATGTCCTTAATTATAATTTTCATTTTATTACTTATTTTGAGTTCCTCATAACTCTTTTACCTAAATTTTTGAGTTATTTAGATACTCAAAAACACTGAATTTCAAGAAATCATTGCTTCTCTATCACAACTCAAATTACATCTCCTTCAGTCATCTTATGTTGCCTTCGAATTGTCTGCCCGTGTGGCAGCTTGCTCTGTAGCAATGCATCGCCTTGCCTGGCTTCATACCATTGACATGGACCCTAATCTTCAGGACCGCTTGGCTAATATTCCTTGTGCAGGCAATGACCTCTTTGATGAATCTATCAAGGCAGCCACCAAGAAGTTGTCTGAACATGAAAAATCTTTCACTTCTATTGTCAGACCTAAGCCCAAGCCAACTCTTGCCAAGTCTACACGTCCTCTTCCCATTTACCAGAAGCGTTTTGCTCCAAGGGTGGCTCCTTATACTCGCCCCCCTCCTAAGAAACAGCAGCCTCAGAAGCAACAAAATCTCAACCTTCTGCTGCACCTAAGGCTTCACAGCCTTTTTGACTGTTTACAATAGAGCATAACCTCCATCGTTCTGTCTCTGACTTCTCTTCCCCCCCTATAGGGAGGTCGCCTCCATCATTTTTACCACCGATGGATGACAATTAACATCCCGACCTCAGGGTGCTGACCATTCATCAGGGAAGGATACTCTCTTCATTTCACTCAGGTTCCACCAGAGCTTCCTCCAAGAGAGTATCTTTCCAATCCTTCCCAGACCGCCCTTCTTCTTCAGGAAGCTCGAGCTCTGCTTCGTCTCCATGCCTTCCAACCATTTCCTTTGGAACAGCAGAACAAGGGGTTTTACTTCCTTTACTTCCTTGTTCCAAATAAGACGGGTGATCTATGCCAATTCTGGATCTCAGGGCTCTCAACAAATTTTGGGTGAAAGAAAAATTTGAATGTTGTCCCTGGCATCCCTTTATCCCCTTCTCGAGCAGAACGACTGGTTATGCTCTCTGGATCTCAAGGAGGCCTACACTCATATTCCCATTCATCTGGCCCCCCATCAATATCTCAGATTTTGGGTGGGGAATCTGCATTATCAATACAGAGTGCTGCCCTTCGGCCTGGCTTCATCTCCCAGAGTGTTCACCAAGTGCCTGGTAGTGGTAGCAGCAGCTCTAAGGAACCATGGTCTTCAGGTATCTCCCTACCTCAGCGACTGGCTCATCAAAGATTCAACATCTGAGGGGGTTATTGTAGTGACCCAACGGACTACCTGGTTCCTACAAAGTTTGGGATTCGAAATCAACTTTCCCAAATCCTAACTGCAGCCTCACGGAATCTACAATTTATCGGAGCTGTTCTGGACATTGTCCAACTCAGAGCATTCCTCCCACAACAATGTCTGGAAGCTTTTCTTCAACTCTGTCATACAGTGTCTTCCTGCTCTTCCATCTCAGCGAGACACATGATGGTAACTCCTGGGTCACATGGCCTCCACAGTACACGTGACTCCTTTTGCCAGACTTCACCTCAGAATTCTCAGTGGACCCTGAACCTCAGTGGACGCAGGTTTGTGACCCATTTTCTCGACACATAACAGTCACTCCTTCATTGAAGCAGTCTCTACCATTAGTGGATGCTCTCTTCCAATCTCTCCAGAGGCTTGCTTTTTTCAAACGCCCCCTCCCCCATTCAGAAGGTCCTCATGACAGATTCTTCGACCTACACTTGGGGCGCTCATCTCGATGGTCTCCGTACACAAGCAGCAAAAGAAAAAAACCCTCTTAAAATATATAGCCAATAGAAACTTAATCAAAACACTACTGGAATTGGCTAAATCCCTTGTACCTGAGCCAGAAGTCTGTAAATGTAATAAACACTCGGAAAACACCGGAGTAAAGGACCAAAGACATCAGTATGAGCCTGCCATAAATCGTGGAGGAAACCTTTGGCTCAGGCTAAGTCTCAAAGTGACTAGTGAATCGCCCACAAACCCGATCCACCAATCCCATGACATATTAGTCACTAATATTCGGGGTGCCCTCTCACTGAGGCCCAGGTCCTCAGTATTAGGGAAGGGTTTGTCTTTTGTCCCTACGGTTAAACACAATCCTTTTAAGACCAGGTGTGACCTTGCCCTTATTATCCGTAATCTCCAGGTAAAAATTATACTTTGCACAGAATGCTTTTGAGGGTGATGTCTCCATTCTTCGTTCGAAATCCTCCTGGACCCCTCCGGGTCCCTTGGAATCCACATATAGCTACTTTCCGTGATTTAGTTCTTAAAGATTTGACCAATATTGAATCCAGATATGTAAAGAAGGCCTTTTGTTAATTTAACAATGATGGAAATCACAAGCTCTTCGAGACCTTCAGTCTGACCAACGCTTAATTATAAAACCGGCAGACAAGGGTGGATCAATTGTAATACAAAACAAGCTACAGTATCAAGCTGAAGTCATTCGTCAGTTGAGTGATCCACAATGTTACATGTTACTCTCAGAAGATCCCCTTAAAGGTCTCCAACTTGAAATAAGCAAGCTGGTTAACGAAGCTTTTCAATCTGGCATATTGACGAAGGCGGAAAGTCGTTTCCTTCAGAATGCACACCCCAGGACTCAGTGTTCTATACAGTACCAAAGATCCACAAATCTCTTAGTAGTCCCCAGGGAGACCTATAGTCTCCTTAAAAATACTATACTTGAACCTTTTGTCTCAATTTTTAGACTACTTTTTACGACCTTATGTGAGTCTAGCAAGATCTTATATCAGAGATACTACGGATTTTTTATGTAAACTCCAAACATTCCATACATAACATGCTACCGAGACTTATCTTGTGTCCCTTGATGTGGTGGCCCTTTACACAAGTATTCCTCAGGATCAAGCTCTGAACATTGTTAGAAAAACTCTTGATCTTCGTCAGGCCCCCATCAGGGTACCCACCTCCTTTCTGATTAACTTAGCCACACTTGTCCTTTCTAGAAATTACTTCAAGTTTGATGAACGTTTTTATCAACAGATACAGGGAGTCGCTATGGGGACCACAGCGGCTCCCAGTATAGCCAATTCTTTTATGAGTCAATTTGAAGAAGATTTCCTCTACTCTGATTCTCAGTTTGCCTATGTTGTAGGTTGGATAAGTTTCATCGACAATTATTTTTTCATATGGACACATTCAGAAGTACATCTTCATTCATTTTTGAATTGGCTGAATTCTCGGACTCAATATTTGAAGTTTACCATGATTTATCATAAACAATCCAATACTTTCTTAGATACTACAGTGATCCTTGACAACAACAGAATTCGACTAAGGTTCACCACAAAATCACAGAAAGGAACAACTTGTTGTCATTTTCCAGCTGTCACCCTAGAGGTCCTAAAGCTGCAATTCCCATTGGCCAATTCCTTCGAGGTCAGACGGATTTGCACCACTGAAGAGGCATTTAAGACGGAAGCTGATGCCCTTTGAGGAAATTTCTAGCCAGAAGTTACCCCAGAAGGGTGATTCACAAGGCTTACCTTAGGGCTAAACATGCAAACAGGGAGCTAATGCTGCAAGGTACCAGTAAAGAAACATCTTCCAATCAAATATGCGTTCTTTCTCATTCCACCCAGTCTGCGGCAGTGGCTGCCAGCATTTAGAACGCACTGGCATGTGCTGCAATTACATACAGCATTTCAAGAGAATCCTTGTATCGCATTCACCAGGGGAAGGAATCTCTCGAACATCTAGTCTCCCTCCATCTTTCCAACTAGACCCAGACCCGTTCAAGGTACGGGTCAGCATGCCCTTGTGGCAAATGTTCTGTTTGTGACACGTCTTTCTCTGGGAGCCAATGGGTTCATCCTACTACTAAGCGAACATACAATTTGAAATCCAGGGACTACCTTGTGAATCAAAATTTGTGGTGTATGTGATTACTTGCCCTTGTGGACTCATTATGTGGATTGCACCACCCGGAGTATTCGTACCCGGCTTATTGAACACCGGAGTTGTTTAAAAACTGGCAAAACTACAGCTCCTATGGTGTCTCACAACATGTCTCTCCAACATAGTTTTTCCCAACTACGTTGGTGCATTTTGGAACAGATATCTACTACATTTGAAGGGGACAGCCATACTCATCTGTTGACTCGTGAGAATTTTTGGATATTCTATCTCCGATCATACTTCCTATAGGGCTAAATGAAAATGTGGATAAATGCTTTACTTGTTAATTTTTAGACCTGGTTGGTCGGTTTCGGCACATGGGCTCCCCTTTTCTTTCATATGGATAATTCGCATATGGTTCCTTCATTTTCCTTTTTATTTTTATTCTCAATTTTATTTTTTATTTTTACGTATTCCTTTATTCCTTTTGCTTATATGACATACTTGGTCTTTATTATGTTTGTCCCTTAGCGGGTGCCGTTATTCTGCGTCACCATGTAGTCTTTGGGTGCGGCCACGGCTGGCTCTCCAAGGCGTTCTTAAACCCTGCAGACCGCCATGTTCCTTTTCTCATTTCCAGCGTTGTTTGATTTGTACACGCTATTATTTTTCTTTGACTTTGTTTTGTGACCGACCAACTGTGATTCCTGTTGTCGGTGTTCTCCACTGGGCCATTAATTTATTTGGCATCCGCTCCTGACGAAGATACGAAACGGAGCTCTGTCGAGTGGTGATGAATGGTGATACGTTTATGGTTTGAGTGGTGTTTTGTGTGTATGTGTTTGGGATTTGTTATGATCTGGTACCCTGGTTGTTGGTTATTTGTTATAGTGCCAACGCTCTATTAGCCTTTATAATCGGGTGATATAAGTGATATATGTAGTGTCTGTATCTTAGTGATTTATTTGAGTACTTGCACTTTGGCTATTGCACTTTATTTTAAAAGTAGATTTTGCTGCTATTATAGACAGGAATCTGTGGAGTGGTACTGACACTTGCACTTTTCATGAGTATACAATCTGTTATTGTACTTTAGTTATTTGCTTCTCAGGGTCCTGGTAGATTTGCACAATTTGTACATTTGCACAATTTTCTTATGAAAGTATTTATATATATAGTAAAAATATTTTAATGTAATTCTATATCTATTTAGGAGGAACTGTTTACTAGGAAGGGTATTAATCTCAGTAGATGTCATATATTAATTATAAATTTAATGTTTTTGTATATATTTATTAATATTAAAATTTAGAATTATGCATGTGTAAACTTTTCTACCACCTATTCACATACTTTTTCTTTTTTCATTTTATTCTAAGTCATTGTATTTATTGTGTTGGTTTAGTCTTTGAAGGGGTAATTTGTGTGTGATGTCTTTATATTCCCCTTTTTCCTGAACCATAAGCCTGGATTTGTCACTTGGAACTAAATTTGTTTTGTTTCACGGGAGATGATCATAGACTTTATGATGTATGAGGCAATTCTCATGTAGACGTATGTCTGGTGCTAGTCACCTTTGAGACTAGCCTGAGCCAAAGGTTCCACGATTTATGGCAGGCTCATACTGATGTCTTTGGTCTTTACTCTGGTGTTTTCCGAGTGTTATTACATTTACAGACTTCTGGCTCAGGTACAAGGGGATTTAGCCAACTCCGTACACAAGGCCACTGGACCAGTACGGATCGTCAGTGTCATATCAATCTGTTGGAACTCAGAGCGATCCTAAAGGCTCCTCCACGCTTTTCAAACATCTTCTTCATGACCAGGTAGTCCTCATTCGGATGGACAACCAAGTCGCCATGTATTATGTCAACAAACAGGGAGGGACGGGATCTGCCTCCCTTTGCCAAGAAGCTCTGAAGGTTTGGGATTGGGCAATCCGCCACAGCGCCTTCCTCAAAACTGTCTACATACAAGGGGCGAATTGCTTGGCGGACAACTTGAATTGTCTTCTGCAACCTCACGAATGGACACTCCATTCCTCACATTTTTTCACAGTGGGGAACGCCTCAGATAGACCTCTTTGCAGCTCCCCACAACTTCAAACTGCCTCAGTTCTGCTCCAGGATATACTCTCCTCATCGACTCAAGGCAGATGCTTTTCTTCTTGAATGGACGAATCTCTTCCTATATGCATTCCCTCCATTCCTCTCATTCTCAAGACTCTGGTCAAGTTGAAGAACGATCATGCCATCATGATTCTGATTGCTCCTCGGTGGCCGAGACAACCTTGGTACTCCCTTCTCCTTCAACTCAGCAGCAGGGAGCCATACTTTCTCCAAGTTTTTTCCATCTCTCCTTACACAGAGTCAAGGGTCTCTCCTTCATCCCAACCTGCAGTCTCTATACCTGACAGCTTGGTACCTCTCAACATGACTCCTCTTCAGTTTTCTCAGTCTGTAAGAGACGTTTTAGAGGCTTCTAGGAAACCTACCACTCGACAATGCTATCACAAAAAAATGGACTAGATTTTCTTCATGGTGTTTTTCTCATGATAAGGAGCCTCAACATTCCTCCTTATTTTCTGTTTTGGATTACCTTTTGCACTTATCTACTTCTGGCCTCAAGTCTACATTGATCCGAGTCCATCTCAGTGCAGTTGCGGCTTTCCATCAACCTATTGAAGGGAAACCCCTCTCTGCTCATCCGGTGGTTTCCAGATTCATGAAAGGACTTTTCAATATCAAACCGCCTCTTGTGGTTTGGGACCTCAATGTTGTTCTTGCTCAGCTGATGAAGCCTCCATTTGAACCAATTGACAAGGCTTATCTGAAGTATCTCACTTGGAAAGTGATGTTTCTCATCACCCTCACTTCTGCTCGACAAGTCAGTGAGCTGCAAGCTTTAGTTGCTGATCCACCTTTCATGGTGTTTCATCATGACAAAGTGGTCCTACGTACTCATCCAAAATTCCTCCCTAAAGTGGTATCAGAATTTCATCTCAACCAATCTATTGTTCTTCCAGTGTTCTTTCCAAAGCTTCATTCTCATCCTGGAGAAGTAGCTCTTCATACTCTGGACTGTAAATGTGCTTTGGCCTTCTATTTGGAATGCACCAAACCACACAGAACTGCTCCTCAACTTTTTGTCTCCTTTGATGCAAATAAGTTGGGACATCCTATCTGTAAGCGTACCATCTCCAACTGGATGGCTGCTTGTATCTCATTCTGCTATGCCCAGGCTGGATTACCCCTACACAGTAGAGTCACAGCCCATAAAGTCAGAGCAATGGCAGCTTCTGTAGCTTTCCTCAGATCTACACCTATTGAGGAGATTTGCAAGGCTGCTACTTGGTCCTCGGTTCATACTTTCACGTCTCACTATTGTCTGGATACTTTCTCCAGACGGGATGGACAGTTTGGCCAAACAGTACTACAAAATTTATTCTCCTAAATTGCCAACACTCCACCATCCCATTCTGGTTAGCTTGGAGGTCACCCATATGTGAGAATACCTGCCTGCTTGTCCTGGGATAAAGCACAGTTACTTACCATAATAGGTGTTATCCAGGGACAGCAGGCAGCTATTCTCACAACGTACCCACCTCCCCTGGTTGGCTTCTCTGATAGCTATCTGAACTGAGGAGACGCGCCCAGCGCTGGGTGGGAAGGCACTCGCGCATGCGCGGTGCGGTCGATTCGAAACTTCTAGTTTCTTCAAGCAAGTCTGCTTGCAAGCTTCCGCATCCGGGCTCCGCTGATGACGTCACCCTTATGTGAGAATAGCTGCCTGTTGTCCCTGGATAACACCTGTTACGATAAGTAACTGTGCTTTCAGGTCCAACCAAGTCGCCTGGTGAAAGTGCTTTGGTTTACCTGCTTGAAAACTGTCTTGCCCCAACAAAATTGGTCAGGCACTGGTGAGTTCAACAGCTTTGAAGCAATGTCCTGTTTGACAATATCAGTGATGAAAAAGCATGTTTGCTGAAAAGTGCAAATGGCACATGCACTCTGTAGCTCCTCAATAGCTCTCCTTTCATCTCGCAAGTCCCACTTATTTGTACCCTTCTCCGTCAGTGCCAACTCCAGACTCCGTCCCTTCTTTCTTGCCATGCCATATGCCTGGAACAGGATGCAAGAATTAATCCGTCATGCTCCGTTTCTAGCAGTATTCCAATCCAATCTAAAATCCCACTTTTGTTTAAGCTGCTTTCAACTGTTAACACCCACTCACTGTCAGATACCTATACCCATTGTATCCTTCCTTCTACCCGAATCTCACCAACTCTGAGATGTCTGTCCAAATCAGATGGTAGCTCTTCTGAGCAGGGACCGTCTTGAATTTTAAATGTATAGTGCTGCATACCCCTCAGTGCTATGGAAGTGATAAATAGTAGTAGTACAACTTCTGTCAGGTACCGTCAGTAGTTATATAACTTCTTTCAACATGATGTCAACAACTTCACAACTGACTGATTTGTAGCCATGCAAAATTATCAGCAGTATTTTATTAACCCCTCTTTTTACTAAGCTGCAGGAGAAGTTTCTATCGTGACTCGGAGCGCTAAATGATCCAACGCTGCTCCAACGCTTATAGGAATATGGAACATTTAGCGCTCCGGGCTGCAATAGAAACCTCTACTGTTGTTTAGTAAAAGGAGGGGGGAGTTTAGCAAAATACTGTTAGATGTTTTGCATAAAATGTCTTTTTATTAATGTATCATTGCTGAGTGTTAAAACATCAAAGGTATAGCTATAATACGAAGAAATTAGTTCCATTAAGTAAAATAATAGCAAATTTTAAGGGAAACAAAGCTTTATGCAATCGGTGGCTTTGAATGACTTCCAAGATGGGTTTAAAAAAGGTTGAAGTGTACAAGGTCAGCATCTATGAGACAAACTTGGTTATTTTTATTGCATAGGATTTTTTGGACCCCTGTTCGTTTACAAAAGTTAGATAATTCCAGGTCTAATAGATGTTGGCATTGTCATAATGATATAGGGACTTTGGATCATCTGTTATATTATTGTCCTTTGATACTTAATTTCTGGAAATCAATTTGGAGAGAAATTAATCTTATTCTTGATTCAGCAATTCCCCTAACATATAAAGCCATAATTTGTGGTACGCTTTACATGTCAAGCCTTCTTTGGATAAATATAAAAGTCAACTTTTTATGATAATGACCGGAATAGCTATTCAATTGATTACACATAATTGGAAGAGGTATGACAGACTAAATTACACGTTTTGGTGGACAAATGTTGTACCACGTATAAATATGAAAAAATGAATGCAGAGTGTTTGGGGTTTAGCAGTACATTTAATAGAGTGTGGAGTCCATTGACTATATTTGTAACATCATAATAATTGTAATGTATTTATTTATTTTATATATTTTTTTTTAGGTTGGTAGAATTCCTTACATATCCAGGGGATGGAGGGGGGAAAGATATTTTGTTTATTAAAATACTTAATTATAATATTATAATTACATATTTGTCTTATTGTAGTAATTTGGTAAGGGGGGGGAGAAAATGATTGTTCTAAGTATAAATTGTATGTTTAATAATGTGTTTTATGAAATATTTATTTTCAGATAATTGTATTGCATTGTCAAAGTTTAAAAATCAATAAAGATTTATTAAAAAAAAAAAATTCTGATCAAGTGAAATCAAATTCATGTGGAAAAAAAATTAAGTTTGCACAGTTTTTCCAACTTTAGGTTTTTCTGGACAATTCTACTGGGGCATTCAGAAGTACTTGGCATAGCAACAGAAACACAAAAATAAAGGCAGATAAAGTCTGTGGGACCAATATTCAGAGTGATTTAAGCAGGTTAGAGAGACCCTGGCCTGCTTAAATTGCCTGTTGCAGCCTAACTCATATACTCACTCAGCAAATATGACCACATTACCAACGCATACTTAGAATCTCACTGGCTACCAATAAAAAGCAGAACACAATTCAAATTCTACTGTCTCTTATTCAAAGTAACCCACGGCACTGCACCCAGCTACCTAAACAAACGTTTTTACTACTACCTCTCACCCAGAAGAAGGAGAACACAGAACCTTTTCACCTACCCACCTCTCAATGGTACTAGACGTAAGAAACTCTACGACAACCTTCTAGGGACACAGGCAGCTAAAATTGACTCAGCCATCTCAAAATTACTGATCAAAACAACAGACATAAAAGAGTCCCGAAAATAAATAAAAACACTACTATTCAAAAAATATCTTCCATCTCTCTAATTGCCATCTAATGAGTTCCCAATCAACACCTTTGGGAACACCACCCATATAATAACACTTTGTCCCAACCCTCAAACTAAACACCTCAACAGTCTATATCATCAACATTAAGTAACCAACATCATGTAATCAACAACATTATGTAACACCTTCGCTTTTAGGTATTTGATGCTACTCTCTACCGACGAAACTTGATTCATTTGTTATGTAACATCTTCTGCGATCTTGAATGTATTGCAATTCTTTACTCTCCGCACGATGTAACTAGATTCAGTAGTTATGTAACATCATCTGTGATCTTGATTGTATTGTAATTCTTTACTGTTACCTGTAATTCACTCTTCTCCTGTAATGTAATTCTACTGGAAATGCCCAGATATTTTCGAAATTGTAATCCGCCTAGAACCGCAAGGCACAGGCGGAATAGAAATCTCTAATGTAATGTAATGTAACTGCCAGTATGCAGAAACACTAAACTGGGGCAGTGCCACTGAATATCATTTCTGACCGGCTCAAAAAATATTGAGCCGGTTGGGGGTGGGCTAGGGGGCGATACCGGAGATATTCAGCCAAGGCTGGGTGAATTTAGGATAGCGCAAAAGCTGACTTAAAGTCACCTACTTAGCTTATGTGGGCTCTGAATGAATTTCAGGCCAGGAACTGCATAACTTTAAAAAAAAAATATTTGAGCCCTCTCCCCACCGCCTTGAGCCCCCCAACAGCATCCCCCTCTCTCCCTCCTCCTTCCCACCTGCCCGAAGACACAAGCTAGTCCCCCTTTCCATAATGCCCCCCACCTCCCCAGTGGAGGTTGTAGGGGGCAGGAGTGGCTTCTGTTGAAAATGACTGCCAGTCTCACATAGATTTCCCTGCCAGGACCAAAACGGGCTTCTTAATGAGGATACCTGCAAAAGTGCCTTTTATTTCATGGCCCCTTTTCTTCGGAATAACCTTCCAGTAGCTCTTATGTTCTGGGCATTGATTCATTGTTACTAGATTGGCCATAGCTCAGATTTGCTAATTCTAAGGCACTCCCACATGCAGTGAATTAATATACTGTATGTGCCTTCTGCACCCTTACATTTACACAGTCTTCCAAAATGTCCTTCCATATTTTATTAACCATGTAGGATGCATATATAATCAGTGCATTATTTCAAACTGCATCTGTACTCTTCTGTATATCCCCGTTGCAGGTCCTGAGCCATTATTGTATTTTTTTAAGGAAACAACAATTTGTTTGCATATATTCCTTATAAAAGGCATCTATGAGCCCGTTATCTACTCCCTCCTGAGGCCATATCCTGTCAAACCCATTTTCTTTCAATGCCCCAGCCCTAATCCATTGCAGTCCTGACACATAATGACGGATCTGTGGCACCAAAATTTATCTTGTTCCTCCAGGCAATGGTGAACCTGCAGTATTTCAAAGGAATTACTCTATTCGTGTCTTTATCAATGCTTCCTCTAAGAAGTGGCTGGGTGTGTGCAATTTTTTTTTTTTTAATGTGAGCGACAAGTTCTAAATACCAACAATTTTTGATCCCAGTATTACCAAAGCATTTCTCTATATAGCACAAAAAAAAACTATCACACATATTGTAATTGATTTAATTAAATTAATTTTTTATACTTTTATTTTGTTTGAAAGTCAGTTCAGGTCGGTATTTTTGTGAGCGACCATGTGAAATGTATGAGTGATTGCTCAAGTGCTCTGCTTAGAGGGAACATAGGTCTTGGTCTGTCAAATGTGTTATCCATTCAAGCCCCTTAATACGCCATTGCCCCTATCTTTTAATCCTCCGTCCACTGTATTTGATATTGAATGGTCCTCCAGTGCCTTTTAATTTTGTTACATTGCCACCATATATGCTCCATATTGCCTCAGCCCCTACATTGTATCTAACAATGATCTAGTGTTTCCAGAAAACATGCTGCTGCGACAAATGCACCAAAGTCCATTTAATTCCTATGATCTTCGGTGCATTTACCTTTGAACCATCGCTTACCGTGGCTTTGTAAAAGGGGCCCATAGTACTTTATAGTTTTTTTGTCAAGGATGTAAGCTGCTGTAGAGGCTTTTGAGACCGATTTCTTCATCTGTTCTTGCGGCTTAATGTCGAAGCTGAATTGTAACTCCACTTCCCACTGTTGGGATAGGCTAGTCCCCTGGCCTGTCTCCTGACTTTCAGATAGGTCTGGCAGCAACATTTTGGTTGTTCCATCCTTGTTTGATCTTTCTGCTCTGTAAAGTGGAGGAGCGGCCTTGTAGTTAGGGCTGCTCCTTGTGACCCTGGGAAATCTCGCTTAGTACTCCATTCCCCCAGTACTTTAGTCAGATTGTGAGCCCAATGGGACAGATAGGGAGAAATACTTGTGTACCTGTATGTAAACCACTTAGGCTATAGGTGGTTTTCTAAATATATGGTAGAATTACATTATTATGACCACTTGCTAATATCCAAAATAACTGCCTCTGGCAGCACAGATGGCAGCCAGACGACGTAGGAGTGACTCAGTAATGATGCTGGATGGTTGTTAGAGGTATCTGGAGCTATGCAGACTGTAGTGCATCCAACCATGGCTGACAGGTGCATGGTGGTGGATCCATTCATTGAACATGTCAATCAAAGTGGTTACAAATGTGCTCAATTGGGTTAAGGTCTGGGGGAATTTGGAGGTAATTGGTAGGTTTCAAGTTTAATAAGTTTTTGATTAATCGTTTAATCATATTTCTAAGCGATGAACATAATAATAAAATTACAAGATTTAGGGAACAATACAATACTTGACAGGAATTAAGTCCATCAGGACTATTAACAGACTTGACAACCCATAAACACAAGGAAGGGAAGGGAAATGAACTACAAGTTATTTAAGAGAAAGCAAGACAATCAAGGAAAATATATAAGGAAAGGGAAGCAGAAAATTTCCTGTAACATTAAGTAAGTCTTGGTTGTGCTCTGCGATCCACTTGCAAACAGTTCTCGTAGTATGACATATTACATTGTCCTGTTGAAAGATCCCTTTGACCATAGGGAAGACCGTCAACAAGTAGAGGTGTTCTTGATTGGCAAGGATGGAGAGATACCCGTAACAGTTGAGATATCAAGGGACCCAGACCATACCAAGAAAAAACATTCCCCAGACCATAATGCTGCCGCCACCAGCTTGTGTACATCCAACAATGGTTGCTGGGTGTTTGTTCTTTGCAGTTTCACACCTGACACGCAAATGTCCATTTATTCGATGTGACTCATTGGAGAAGGCAATCCCTCTGCCAGTCAGTGCAAATCCAATGTTAGTACTCCTGTGCAAATTGCAGCCTTTTTTTGTGATGAACTTTCATGAGCATGGGTGCAGTCACCAGCAGCCTGATCCAGAGCCCCATTCGCAATAGGGTTCACTGCCACAGTTGTTTTGGACATACATCTGGAAGCTCCCTGGTTCATTTGGATGGTGAGTTGCTCCACGGTAGTTTGTCAGTTGGCCCACACCATCCTACGCAGCCAACGTTCACCTTGTGCATTGATGACTCATGCTGCTCCATAGTTACCACGTCAGGTTGTTGAAAAGGTTGCATTTGTCCACTCACAGTATACTTTAATCACTTTAGCCCATGAACAGTTCCCAAACTCTGCCCATTTCTAAAATGCTGCCTCCTTGGCCCGGTAGCCAATGATCATGCCTTTTTTCAATGTCTGACAAATTGTGCTTTTGGTCCCCGTGACAACCACGGTTGCCTTATATACCCGTGAAATTCTGCACATGACATGTGCATTTGTTCATTGACTGTGTTCCCCCGACGTCAGAGGTAGGTTGTGGTCATAATAATGTGACTTCACTGTGTACTAAAATTAAATAACTATATGCATAATATTGGTCCTGGGAAAGGTAGAATTCCACCTACAGAGTAGCAAATGAGAATGACTTCCTATCTTCTAATACTTGTTCCAAGGTTTTTAGACTCTCCTGGGCCCCATCCTGTATATTAAGGACGGTGTTTCTGATTGGAATAATGTATGCCCTTCTATTGGTATTAGGATAGTTAGGTTATCGAGTGATTCTGAAAGCTGTGAATCCCAGACTTAATCTGTAATATCTTGGGTCCAGAGTAAGCTAGATGGACTCAGGTTCTTTCTCAGAAGCTATCCAAATCTTTGCCTGAGCCCCCATTTCTCATTCTATCATTGCTCTTAACTGGGCAACCTGCTGGTACCAAACCAAATGTGGCCCCCCTTGGTCTCCTTTGTAGCTATTTAAAAATAATCTATTTGGATATTCAAGGCCTTTTATTCTGCAAAGCCTTTCCTCCTTACTGAGTACAGCATTTCCCTAAAACTAGCAATGGAGCATCTACATAAATAGAGCAGGCCTCCTTTTGGCAGGAGCTGTCCTTCCAAACCAGGAACAGGTTACCATAAATACTCAAATATAAACCGATCCAAATATAAACCAAGGTATCCTTTTTTCTCCCTAAAAACAGGAAAATAAGGTTAACTCGAATATAGACCGAGGGTTTATATTCAAATGCCCTGTTCGGCTCTGCACCCTGGCCCCCATCCTACCCTGATGCCTTGCAGGTCTCTCTCTGGGCCTGCAGTAAGCCCTGGTGTCCAACAGTGAGCTGGGCCAAAAGGGATCCCTCCTGCCTTCTGTCCTGGCTGACTCTGAAACACCCCACCTCCCATACCTCTAGAAAACCTACCTTGAAAGCCCTGGTGGTCCTGCAGTGAACCAAGGAAGGAGCGATCTTCCTATGCTCCTGCCCCGTACTGAGCCGCTATCTAAAATGGCTGCCACGAGTTCCTGCGATCTCACGAGGTTGCAGCGGGATCTCGCAACAGCCATTTTAGATAGTGGAAGGACTAGATACATAGATACATAGACTACGGAAGGAATAGATACATAGAATAAATGGAACGTAATAAATATTGGTGAGTGATTAAATGACTGGCAACTAAAATTTCAGTGCAAAAGAAGTGCTGAGTCTTCATTTAGAGTCCATAAATCTAAAAGAATAGTGTAGGACATAGGGTGGGGAGAGCTGGGGGTAATAGTATCTGACAATCTCAAGATTAAACAGGGAAACTAGCAAGCAGAATGGCCAGAGCCAGAGGGATACTGGGATGCATAGAAGAGGCAGTGATCATACCTCTGTACAGACTATTGATGAGTCCTGTTCTAGGCTACTACAACCAATTTTGGAGGCCACATCCCCAAAAATATAGAGGCTAGAGACATATGTAATATGTAAAACTGCTTTGATTGTAACTACAGAAAGGTAGGTATATCAAATCCCATCCCCTTTCCAGCGAAAAGCAATCAAAATGATATGAGGTCTGAGTCAGACTAGAATCTACCGTATATATTTGAATATAAACTGCAATTCTGTCCCTGCCCCCCTCCCTGCGAACTCTGTTTAATCCCATCCACACAAGCCTTGAATAGTTATAATTTTATATTGAAATCATTTTATTAAAGTATAATAGGAAACAATATTCTGTACAAACTGTCATTTATAAATAACAAACGCAGAACATGGATCAATAAAACCCTGTCTCCCTTCCCCCACACAATATCCCCTTACTATCGAAACAACTGAACAAGCCAAATTACTACAAATTGCTGCATAGAAAAATTCATGCTAACAGAATACCTCGGTCACACACACAACACAACCGCTAAATCCATAATAGCTGACCAAAAATTGATAAACATAAATTAAATCAAATCCCAAGAAGTCACACCTTGCATATAGTACAACACCTAAAGATAAATAAAGGAATTGGAGTCAGAGTAGAAGGTTTTATGTACCGACTCCACAGCCCTGGTTAAATTACATTCTTTATGTCTTGTCTGTCTTTGATGTGGCAACAAAAGTCTTGTCTGCTGATCAGACTCCTGCCACCTGCTACGTCCTTACTGCAACAGAATTCATCCATTTTTGCTGGTATCGTAGAGCATTTCCAGCTTTTAATAGACACATTTTCCTGTTCATCCACTACCACAGTGTTGGTGGTTCTCTTCTACACCCATGTCTGAAAGACAATACCATTATCTTCCCAGATGTAAAAACAGGCAACTGAATTTTTGGGAAGGTTGTACCAAAGCCATATGAAATGGAGGCTCTATTTGTGATTGTTGCAGTGTACAGGTTTTGCCGCATCTGGATAGGTAGAATCAATGTTTTCAGCCATCATGCTGTGGCTTGCTCAGGGTATGCTGGGAGATCTGCAGTTTGTCTTTACATTTTTAGTGGGTCCACAAACCTGATTGGCCTGAAGCTTGAGGTGATTGAGGCAGAAAAATCCATTGGTCACAAATTTAAATTTTGGCAGGAAAGTCCGATGCTCACAAATATGAATTTTAAAGATGGTCTCCCCGTAAAGCTGGGTTTTATGTTTTCTTAGGCTTCCATGGCTGGCATCATGATTGTTGCAGTTGTCCTGGTCCTGCTGTGTCTGGGTAGGAAGAACCAACGTTTCAGCCATCTTTCTTTCAGTGGCTTTCTTTCTTCAGGGTGTGCTTGGAGGCTCTCTTTGTGATGTATAAACAACAGTTGTACAGAGCATTGTCCTTTTTATACTTTTATGATTTTATATTTAAATATTTTTATTAGTGTTTAAGGCTTGTGCAGATGAGAACAGAGTCTACGGAGATGCAGCAGGAATGGGGCCAGAGCTTGCAAGGATAGGACCAAACTTTGTCCCCGTATAATTCAGCTTTGAGCTGCTGCAGCAAACCAGGGAGATGGAACTACAGATAAACTGCAACAAACGTGAGCTGGGAGAGACAGAGCAGATACAAGGGGGTGCTGAAAAGTTCTCTGCCCAACAAAGAAGAGAATGACATGGATATGGTTCAATCAATGATCTGAAATAATATCAAAACAGAGAATTTTGGTTCTGCAAATTGGCACTTAACGAAAGAAGATAACAATACTCTTTTCAGCTACAGTGGCCAAATAACGCTCAGAATTTGGAAAATTAGTTGGTTGGGCTGAGAACTTTTAGCATCCTCTCGTACACACAGCAGTCGGAGGAATCGACATTACATAGAAACTTATTGCATAAGATAAGTTGCAGCTGTACTCACTCGAGGAACGCAGAGAGAGGGGTGACATGGTCAAGACATTCAAGTATCTCACGGGCCGCATCGAGGGTGGAAGAAGATATCTTCTTTTTCAAGGGTCCCGTGGCAACAAGGGTGCATCCGTGGAAAATCAGGGGTGGAAACTGCACGGGGACACCAGGAAATTCTTTTTCACTGAAAGGGTGGTTGATCGCTGGAATAGTCTTCCACTTCAGGTTATTGAGGCCAGCAG
The DNA here is from genome assembly GCF_902459505.1 of Geotrypetes seraphini. Lineage (NCBI taxonomy): Eukaryota > Metazoa > Chordata > Amphibia > Gymnophiona > Dermophiidae > Geotrypetes > Geotrypetes seraphini. The sequence continues at coordinate 461,927,877 of NC_047084.1, forward strand.
CGTGCCTGATTTTAAGGCCAAATGGGATAGACACATGGGATCTATTCACAGAGAAAGGTAGGGGAGGGTCATGGGGTGGGCAGACTAGATGGGCCGTGGCCTTATCTGCCGTCTATTTCTATGTTTCTAAGAAGACTTACTTATAACCACTTTTTGAAGAAATTCATCCATGGCAGTATACAGCAGAAAGAACCTGACATAAAACATTCATATAACATAATGAACACTTAGGGCCTGTTTTACAAAGCCACATGGCAACAGCCCCAAAGCCCTTTAAATCTTTATGGGCTTCAGGGCTATTACTGCGCAGCAGCCGCTAGCATGGCTTTGTAAAACAGGCCCTTAATACACAATGCATTAAAACATTCAAATATGATTGCTAACACTATTCTTATAGAAACATGATGGCAGATAAAGGCCAAATGGCCATCCACAGTAACCATTATCTCTTCCTCTCTCTAAGAGACTCCCACTTGCCTATCTCACTCCTTCTTGAATTCAGGACACAGTTTCTGACGCCACCACTTCTTCTGGGAGACTGTTCCACGCATCTACCACCCTTTCTGTAAAAAAGTATTACTTAGATTACTCCTGAGCTCTTAACTTCATCCTATTCCAGAGCTATCTTTCAAATGAAAGATACTCAACTTATATGCATTAAACATCTCTATCATATCTCCCCTCTCCCACCTTTCATCTATACATATTGAGATCTTTAAGTCTGTCCCCATACAACTTATGACCAAGAGCATGCACCATTGTAGTAGCCTTCCTCTGGACCGACTTCCATCCTTTTTATGTCTTTGAAGGTGCAGCCTCCAGAATTGTACACAGTATTCTAAATGAGGTCTCGCCAGAGTCATACAGGGGCATCAATACCTCCTTTTTCCAACTGGCCATACCTCTTCCTATGCATCCTAGTTTCCTTATAGCTTTCACCATCACTTTGTCAACCTGTTTGGCCAACTTAGGGTCATCGTATACAATCACACCCAAGTCCCGTTTTTCTGTTGTGGATATAAGTTCTTCACCCTTTAAACCAGTGGTTCCCCACCCTGTCCTGGAGAACCACTCGGATTTCAGGCTAGCCCTAATGAAAATGCATGAGAGAGATTTGCATATAATGGAAGTGACAGGCATGCAAATCTGCTCCATGCATATTCATTAGGGCTATCCTGAAAACCTGATTGGCCTGGTAGTCCTCCAGGACAGGGTTGGGAACCACTGCTCTAAATGGTACTGTTCCTTCAGGATATCTGCAGCCTAAATGCATGACCTTGCATTTCTTAGCATTAAATTTTAGCTGCCAAATTTCAGACCATTCTTCAAGCTTCACCAGGTCTTTCTTCATGTTATTCACACCTTCCGGCGTGTCTACTCTGTTGCAGATTTTAGTATCATCCGCAAAGAGGCAAATCTTACCAGACAGCCCTTCAGCAATATCGCTTATACAAATGTAAAAAGAAACAGGCCCAAGAACAGAACCTTGAGGCACATCATTGGTAACATCCCTTTCCTCAGAGTGATCTCCATTGACCACTACCCTCTGTCATCTTCTACTTAACCAGTTCCTGACCCAACCCGTCACTTTGGGCCCATCCCAAGAGCACTCAGTTATATATTAGATGTCTGTGTGGAACACTGTCAAAGGCTTTGCTAAAATCTAAATACACCACATCTAGCGCACTCCCTCTACCCAATTTCTCCGGTCACCCAGTCAAAGAAATTGATCAGATTTGTCTGACAAGACCTACCTGTTGCCCTTGGTCCTGTAATCCACCGTGATTCCAGAAACTTTACCATTCTCTGTTTAAAAGTGTTTCCATTAATTTGCTTACTACAGAAGTCAGACTTACCGGCCTGTAATTCACTACCGTACTTCTTTCTTATTTCTACTTTTGTGTTGAGGGACCACATTCGCCCTTCTCCTGTCCTCCTGTACCACTCTCGACTCTAGAGAAGCACTGAAATGGTCAGTCAGCAGAGGCACCAGAACTTCCCTAAGTTTCTTTAGCACCCTCGGATGTACACCATCTGGCCCTATTACTTTGTCTGCCTTTATGTTTAAATGTGTTTATTAATTTTCAACGTGCATGGAAAAATAAACAACCATAGCAAAAACATAGCAGGACACTTACATATGTGCACTGATACCAAATCATTCTAAACAAACAAAGTATATGAATGTGCAAACCAAGTTAAAAGTGACATAGATAATGATATAACAACATTCCAAACTGCCATATATCAGGTAACCCAAACAAATACCAAAGAGTGCAATGCAACTAGCGGGATGCCCATCAAGCTAAGATCAGACCAAGCATCCAGTAATGGTCATCTCAGCCAGTGGGGTTTTGGGGTTGCAGCAAGTGGGTATTGAGATAATTAGCCGCTTCTACTGAAGAGTCAAAAGAGTGCCACTGGCCCTGATGTTGCAATTTCAAGATGGCTGGGTAGATGAACATGAATCACACTTTTTCTCTGCCAGGGTGGAAACAAAGGGAATAGAATAATTTTCGCTTTTCCGTTAAAGCCGCAGAATAATCCTGAAAAATACGAATCTCTGCCTCCCCATATTTCAGCTTATCTCGTTGTTGTTTATATTGACGCAGATTTTCCACTTTATGGTTGTAATTGAGCACTTAGCAATGACTATTTGTAGCCGTGCTGCCCCATTTTGTTCCCTGCAATACGATGGGCACGTTCTATGCTTAGGGGGCTCACATCTCCCTCAAGTGAAGGTATCTCGCAACCAGGCTTCCAAAGTTTGCTAGCAAAGCCGGGCCCACAATGGTTTCAGAGACTCTAGAAAGTGAAGGTTTGACCTACGCGACCGATTTTCCAGGTCTTCAAGGCGATCATCTTGTCTACAGGGTAAGATCCATTAAAGCTTGTAAGTCAGTAGTCTGGGTACCCTGGATGTCTTCTAAACCAGAGATCCGGGTTTCCAAGTCAGTTATACGGCGGGCCGTTTCTGTTACAGTTGATTCCAGCCTCGAGCTGTTCCGAGGAGGTGATCAAGGCTGGGTTGCAGCGCCAGCACCACAGCCTGCATTATATCTCGAAGAGCTTCAGGGAGAGTTGACTCACCGCCGCAGATGGTCCGGCGCCATCTTGTCCTCCCCAGGCTCGGGCGTTCGTGATCTTTTTTTTGTAGTGTGTGAAGCCATCGGTTATGTCGGGCGATGCTAAATATTGTTCCATACGCCTCCCCTTCAGTAAAAGGAAGCGGGTAAGTGTGCTTTGCTCTCCTTTAGGCAGGGAAAGTGCCAAATGTGGACTCGGGGCCGGGAGCTCAGGCAAGCTGCGTCTGCCCGGGCTTACAGCATCACATGACCCCTCTTTTTCTGCCTTTAATTTAGCTAGCTCCTCATGAACACATCTCTCTGAAAATCGATCAGGGTTCTACCACTCCACCATCCCTATTTGCATTTGTCTTCTGCGGTCCCACTCCTGGATTTTCAGCCGTGAATTACAGAACAGAAATATTTGTTAACCAATTCAGCCTTTTCTTTATCAGCTTCTACATATTCCTCCCTTCACTTTGGAGTCTCACAATGGCGCTTTTGCACTTCTTTCTATCAATGATATTTCGAAAAAATGTCTTGTGTCCCCGTTTTACCATGTCAGCTACAGTAATTTTTTCTTCAATTGGTATATTTGATTTTCTTAACCAGCCTCTCTTAACTTTTCAGATATTTTTCCTTTCTTCATCTTTCTCCAATCTTTTGTAGTTTATGAAAGCTAACCTCTTATTCCACACCTTCTCAGCTACTACGTTTGAGAACCAAAGTGGCCTTCTTTTCCTCATGCTTTTACTTACTTGTCTTACAAAAAGATTTGTCACCCTTATAGTAACTCCTTGCAGTTTTGCCCACTGCATTTCTACCCTTCCAGACGTTCCCATCCAGACAATTCCTTGACGTAATCCCCCATCCAAAGTTCATTTTTTAAAAAGTCTAGAATCTTTACTTTTGAATGAGCCCTCTTTAAACCCATATTAATATGAAACCGTAACATGCAGTGATCACTGGATGCCAGATGATCACCCACTGAAACATCGGAAACACTTTCCCCGTTTGTAAGCACTAAGTCCAGTATGGGTTCCATTACCAACTGCTGAACAGTTCCTCTTGTAGAGAATCCAGGATCTCCCTACTTCTAGAAGATCCTGCAATAGGGATACCCCAATCAACGTCCGGCATGTTAAAACCACCTATTAGTAAAACTTCCCCTTTTTTTTTATATATTTTGAATGTCTACTAATAAATCTCTGTCCACTTCTTCTGTCTGTGAAGGAGGCCTGTATATCACACCAATGTAAATATATTCACCATTCCCTCTTTCCAAATTGATCCACAGTACCTCTTCCTTGCCCTGCAGATCCTGCAATTGTGTGGCTATAATTTGATCTTTAACATATAATGCTACACCCCCTCCTTTTCTTCCTACCCTGTCTTTCCTGAACAGATTATGGCCCGGTATAACTACATCCCAGTCATAGTTCTCCGTGAGCCATGTGTCTGTGATCGCCACTATATCCAACTCATCTTCTTCCATCACAGCTTCTAGATCCAGAATCTTGTTTACCATACTTTGAGCATTAGTGTATACTACTTTCCAGATATTGCCCCCTTTTCCCATCCATGTAGAGGAGGTATTCGGTGATTTACCGTATTTTCGCGGATATAACGCGCACCCGTGTAAAATGCGCACACGGGTATAGCGCGCAGAAAACCACACTTGTATGTACGGAAACTTTTGTATACAGCGCTCATGGGTATACCGCGCATGCTGCCCGACTCTCCTCTGGCCACCCGACTCTCCTTTTCGCCCTCCCCGACATCTCCTCTGGTTGCCCCGACTCACCGTTCACCCGCCCTGACTTTCGGTGCACTGCCCCGCCTCTCCGTGCGCTGTCCCGGACTCTCCGTTCACCTGCCCCTGACTTTCCGTGCAACTGCCCCGCCCTCTCCGTGCGCTGTCCCGACTCTCCGTTCACCTGCCCCTGACTTTCCGTGCACTGCCCCGCCTGTCCCCCTTGAAGGTCTGCCTGTCCCCCTTGAAGTCCTGTCCCCCCTTGAAGGTCTGTCCCCATCCTGAAAGCCTGATGCCCCCCTCGACGTCCGATTCTTCTCCCCCCTCGGCAGGACCACTCGCACCCCCACCCGAAGGACCGCCGACTCCCCGACAATATCGGGCCAGGAGGGAGCCCAAATCCTCCTGGCCACGGCGACCCCCTAACCCCACCCCGCACTACATTACGGCAGGAGGGATCCCAGGCCCTCCTGCCATCGACGCAAACCCCCCTCCCCCCCAACGACCGCCCCCCCCAAGAACCTCCGACCGCCCCCCCAGCCGACCCGCGATCCCCCTGGCGACCCCACGACCCCCCACCCCCCTTCCCCGTACCTTTGGTAGTTGGCCGGACAGACGGGAGCCAAACCCACCTGTCCGGCAGGCAGCCAACGAAGGAATGAGGCCGGATTTGGCCCATCCATCCTAAAGCTCCGCCTACTGGTGGGGCCTAAGGCGTGTGGGCCAATCAGAATAGGCCCTGGAGCCTTAGGTCCCACCTGGGGGCGTGGCCTGAGGCACATGGTCGGTTTGGGCCCATGTGCCTCAGGCCGCGCCCCAGGTGGGACCTAAGGCTCCAGGGCCTATTCTGATTGGCCCACGCGCCTTAGGCCCCACCAGTAGGCGGAGCTTTAGGATGGATGGGCCAATCCGGCCTCATTCCTTCGTTGGCTGCCTGCCGGACAGGCGGGTTTGGCCCCCGTCTGTCCGGCCAACTACCAAAGGTACGGGGAAGGGGGGTGGGGGGGGCGTGGGGGTCGCTAGGGGATCGCGGGTCGGCTGGTAGGGGCGGTCGGAGGTCTTGGGGGGGGGCGGTCGTTGGGGGGAGGGGGGTTTGCGTCGAGGGCAGGAGGGCCTAGGATCCCTCCTGCCCGTAATGTAGTGCGAGGTGGGGGTAGGGGGTCGCCTTGGCCAGGAGGGTTTGGGCTCCCTCCTGGCCCGATATTGTCGGGGAGTCGGCGGTCCTTCGGGGTGGGGGTGCGAGCGGTGGGGGTGCGAGCGTCCTTCCGGATGATGAATCGGGCGTCGGGCGAGGTGTGAAATATGTAAAAAAAATTTGTATACCGCGCTCAGGCATATAACGCGCGAAGGGTATGCGCGGTACGTAAAAACGCGTATAACGCGCGCGTTATATCCGCGAAAATACGGTACTTACCTGAGGGCTTATATTCGCCCGGGGGCTTTGATCACCCTGCCCCATCACTTCTAGTTTAAAGCCCTCTTCAGACATCTTAATAAGTAGATGAAGAGACAAGTGCAGTTGAGGACAAAATGTATATTACAAAGTTATTGGGATAAATAGATGGGTAACTAAACTGAAGTCAGATTTTCTATACAGGTTACTGAGATGAGGAATTGGTGTAAGTTACAGCAGTGTTCTTCAACCTTTTTACACCTATGGACCGGCAGAAATAAAATAATTATTTTGTGGACCGGCATTGGTCCGCAGACCTGCGGTTGAAGAACACTGGGCTAAGTCGTGGGCCAGACCCTGCCCATCTCTACCCAATCTCCACCCCGACCCTGCCCCCATAGTCCTAATTGTAACATTATTTTTTCCATTCATTTTTCATATATACACACAATATTAACACCGCTTCGATCGCACCACGGACTGGCAGTTGAAGAACACAGTTTTGGGCCTGATGCACATGCCGGCCCTGTGGACTGGCAGGAAATTTCTGTGGACCAGCACCGGTCCATGGACCGGTGGTTGAACACTGAGTTACAGGGTATGTAACAAGCTAGTCCAGGTGCTGTGAGTGGATAGACCCCCCCAGCACAGAACAGTGTAAGTTTCCTCCTCCATTAACACTGCAGTAACAGAGTTAAAACTAATATGTAAAGGGAGCAGGAGTTATAAAGCAGAGCACTTTAGAGGTAATGCCAAAAAGCGAATCATTGTGACACAAGGATCCAACCATTTGGGGAGGAGGGGGGGCATGCTTAAGTTTTATAAACCCACTTTTCTTTGTGCTTCTCAAAGAAGAGCTAGGAGTTAAGAACAGACTCTAACCTTTCATTCCAGAATGCATCCCTGTTTCACCCCTAGAAAGAGATGAAGTGTGGCATATCAAGCACAGAATAAAAACCATTGAGATTTTAAAAGGGCAGTTATAGATACTTCGAAATAAAGGTCAAACAGTGCAATGTAGCTGAGGCCTTTTTGTTATACTACCTTGTCATAAATATTCGAATAGTGGTTCAGAACAGATGTATAATGAAACACACTTTCACAAGAAAAAGAAAAGAAAAATGTCATATATAAATGTAGGCAGTGCTGCTTTAGTTCAAAGGAGAATGTTCCAACTGAACTGGAGAAAAGCCTCAGACAAAAGCCCTCCCACCACCACAATGGTGGATAAAGGTGGTAGGGTGGTAACCTCACTGGCAAAAACCTCCGTTGTACTCCCAAAATAGAAAAACTATAAGCAGGGCTGTCTATGCATAGTTGATAGAAGAAAAAACTTTCAACTTATCTCTATTGATCTGTTTTCTATTTTGGGAGTACAACGGAGGTTTTTGCCAGTGAGGTTACCACCCTACCACCTTTATCCACCATTGTGGTGGTGGGAGGGCTTTTGTCTGAGGCTTTTCCTCCAGTTCAGTTGGAACATTCTCCTTTGAACTAAAGCAGCACTGCCTACATTTATATATGACATTTTTCTTTTCTTTTTCTTGTGAAAGTATGTTTCATTATACTATTGATTTTTCACATATCCGAGTATTTTGTGCTATATATTCAGAACAGATGTATCACATACAGTTTGCCTGTTGCTAGTTTGTACTATTTATATATGAGGACTGAGAGAGAAGGGTTTCTTATCCTCCCCTGCAGACACCTCTTTAGCAACTCTCTCCTTAGCTACATGCCTGCAGGTCTGAAAGGGAGTTTCTTTAGGGGTAGCTCTCTGCCTGTCTTCCTTGCCTTTCTGGCTGAGGACTCTCTCTTTCAGATTGATAGTTTGAGCATGTGTACTTGGCTGTCTCTATATCCTTCCTTCCCCTGGCACTCCCTGCTGCTGAAATCAGGTGCTGCTAAGGGGGAGGAGACAGCAGCAGGAAGGGAAGGCAGAAGCCCTGTGCTAGAGACAGGCTGGGAACAGAAACTAGGAGGAAACTAGTCAGAAACTTCCTGGGAGAGAGAGAGAGAGAGACAAACAAATACACATCCAGATGGAGGAGGTAATGGATTCTTAGAGATAACCTTACCTTAAGTATTCTCAGCTGCTTGGGCAGGTACTGATGGCCATCTCCTTGGATTTCTCTAGCTGGCTTGGGCCCAAGGAGACTTGAGGAGCTGACGCCAGGAGTAGCTGATCTCCATAAAGCTGGAAGTTTGAAAAGGTGAGTACATGTCTTCTGTCTCTTTCTTTTGTTATGCTTGCAGGGTACTAGGGTGCAAGGTTGCTCTGGTCAGCTGGAACTGGTTCAGAGGTTTTTCTGTATTGTGATCTGAAGTAAAGGCTAGTCTTCTTTACCTCTGCACTATATACATTCCAGGCCCAGTCTGAGGATACGGCAGGTCTCCCTCAGTTAACTGTGCAGCAGGTACTTTGATTCTAGCCAGAGAAGAAAGCTGGTCTCCCTTTGCTCTCAGGGGTGGCATTGGCATGATATTGCAGAAGTATTTCTGTGTTGTAAGCCCACTAGGGATAGAGAAAGTACTGGTATATAAGTAATGTAAACTGTTTTGGTTGTACCATACAATGGCGGTATATCAAATCCATGACCCTATGTTGACCGAAGGAAAAGCAGGTCTCCTTATCACTTTTTTACACATCAATTCCACTTCCAGCCCTCATACACTCTGATTCCAGCTTGAAAAGAAAGCAGGTTTCCATTTGCTCTCAGGGGTTGCCTGAGAGCGATATGGAGAGATGCAGGGCCTTTATCTGCATGTCAATAGAGTCCAGAAACTAGTGCCGAGGGAAAAACACAGTTGTTCATTGGTAGGACCCTCCTCTTACCTCCACATATCTGGTACACTTGGTTAAGCATCCTGTTTTTTTCTGGATTGTGCAAACTTTCCATTGTCATTTGAAATATGTTTTACACTGATGGTGTAGTAAAAGCGTTATCACATCAAGCTACCCTGGCCAAGGCTTTGGTGTTACTTATCCACCCCAAGCAGGGCCAGTCCCACTGAGGCTTTGCACTGGAAAACTGAAATCACACTGGGACCACTGCCTAGGTCTCAGCTGCAACTCTTACATAAAACTGTAACTATCTCAAACTGTTTAATGTTCTTAATCCCAGGCAAACTGTTCACCTACGCAATGTCTCCCTTACAGGGTGTGGCACAGCAGGACAGTCTCTTGTGCATACAGAAGCAACTGGAATAACAAAAGCCAGAATGAAATTCATACTGAAGAGATGAGTGCATATCTTGATGGGCCTTAGTACTGAGTTTAGATAGCTACTGGGTTTGAAGTATTTGGCCCCTCTGTGACCTCTTGCAGGGACGCCAGCACTTTAGCAGATTATGAATGTGCTGAGACATGTTAATCAGCAAATATTTCAGATTATAGAGCTACAAATCTTTGTTCTGCCTGAAGAGCTATAATAATGTATTTTGGTAGGGTGCCAAATGATCTTCCCTCACAGACTGCTCCACCACAGAACAAAAACAGCACGAGCTCCCCCCGCACAGACAAGCACACACTGCTTCACCACAGAATAGATACAACACAGGCAATAGCAGCACAAGCTCCCCCCCCCATGCAAAAACAAACGCATACTGCCCCACCACAGAGCAGACATGACATAGGCAAAAGCAGTACAAGCTTCCCCACCCCACCCATGCACAGACACACATACTGCCCCACCAAAGAATAGATATGATAGGCAACAGCAGCACAAGCTTCCTCCTCACACCTGCACACACTGCTCCCAGGGCTGGCACAATCAAAGGCAGCAGAACTTTTTTTTGTCTTGTTTAGCCCCTCCAACAAATCTCTAGCCCTGTCCTCAAACTCTTAGTTGCTGATACTACTTTGACAAAATATTGATGGGGCCAGGGCCCCTGTGGCCCTCCCATTTCATTTTCTTTGGGCAGAACCCAGTATGCAAGCTATGCAGTTGCACAGGGCGACAGTCAGCATGAAGTGAAACCTCAGCCTGGTGATGGAAGTGACTGCAAAGTGCACAAACTTGAAATCCAGTATTCATTCTTTTATTAAATACTTTGCATGCTGCTGTGAGCTGCAGAATGTGGAAAAGAACTTCAAATAGGAGAAAAGCCAAAGTTTGCAATGTCCCTGAAAAAGAGAGGCACTGGACTGGTGGGAGAGGCTATGAGGGGGCAGGATTTGGCAAGGAGAGAGTAAAAGGAGGATGGAAATAAAGCTGGGAAGTAGGGGAAGATAAAAACACAAGGGATTGAAAAGTACAAAGTCAGGAATGGAGCTAGGGCTGGTGAGGCAATGAGATGAAGAAGAGACGAGGGCTGTGTAGGAGAGGGAGGGATGAAAAAAGTGAGTAAGAGGCTGAGGGAGGAGCGAGATAACGCTAGGGAGATAGTAGGAATTGGCAGATGGCTGGGAACTAGATGAGAGACCGAGATGGAAAGTTGGTAGTTGAAAGAAGGACCCGAGGCAGTGACTCCCTTTGCCCACTGATAGCTCCCACAATAGCGATTCCCATGCAGCAAACATGACGCAGGTCATTCAGATTCTGTGGCCTGCATTGCATTTGCCATGCTGATACTCGCTACTGCGGCTTTGTATAAGGGACCCTAATGGAGAAAGTTATAAATGTGGAAAATAACTGGACAATGGTAGCCCACAAGTTGGGTTATTTCAGCAGAGTCTCATTGCATAAAATGGGATCTTGTGCTAAAATAACCCAATTTAAGAGTAATAATAAAAATAACTTTATTCTTCTATGCCATCACCAGAAGTTCTAGGCGGTTTACACCAAGAGAAACTGGACAATCAGCAAAGTACAATCACACAATAAATATACTAGTTACAGTCTTAAAAACTCCTAAGTTGGGTAATGAATTGGTCAAACAAAGTAGACTTAATTAATTTTCAAAAAGAACAATAAGACATAGCTTGATGGATACATTCACCTAACCAAGATTGCAGTTTGCTTGCTTGAAACGCAAGTGTCCTATCTAGAAAAGTCTTATATCGACAAGCATTTACCTTGGGATAGGCAAATAAATGAAATCTTCTAGTTTCCCTCAATGGCCTATGTTAATAAAATTCCCCCTAAACATTTGCAAGGAAAAAATGCAGCCCCCAAATTAATTACACGGTTTATCACTCTGGTAAACTTTCTGAATCAAAACAGTTTGATTCTGGTGTTCCTCAGGGATCTGTGCTTGGTCTAATACTCTTTAATATCTTTCTTGGCCCTTTAATACTTCTACTCCAATCACTTGGTTTCACTTTTACTGCCATTTGATTCACACACACACCCCTCAATTATTCTCTCATTTCTGCCAAATTAGACATGGCTTACAACAAATAACTCTGGTTTTCTGAGAATCAATTTTAGTTTATGATCTCCTCTGGTACTCCATTCCCTGGCCTAACCCACCCAGTTCTTCAGTGAAAGGCGCTACTCTCCCATTTGTTGCATATACTAAGATTCTTGGAGTAGTGCTTGACAATTCCTTATCGTTCCATTCTCATACAGTGGTGCCTCACACAACGAACTTAATTCGTTCCAGGAGCAAGTTTGTTATGCGAAAAGTTCGTTATGTGAAACGCGTTTTCCCATAACAATACATGTAAAAAAAAATAATTCGTTCTGTAGCATAAAATATGCTAAGATGACATAAAAAAAGATAAATTTATCTTGTTAGAGCTGTTAGCATGATATAGAGGGGATATATGTGAAGGGGAGGGGAGACAGGGGTTTTGTTGATCCTTGCTGTGTATTATAATCACCCCCCACATACTCCCCAGTACCTTTTTTAATTCCTCCCATCTTTCCCAGCCAGTGGCGTACAGGCCAGAAGCGCAGAGATCAGGAGCAATTCCTCTGCACGCCTGTGTGGGCCCATGCCGATCTCCGAATGGCTGCAGTTAGTTCTTGTGAGTCCCGCGAGAGCTGGCTGCAGTTAGTTCTTGTGAGTCCCGCGAGAGCTGACTGCAGCCATTCAGAGATCAGCGCAGGCCCAGGCAGTAGCACAGAAGGCTTGCTCTTGATCTCTGTCTGCGCTTCTGGCTGCTAGACCACCAGTTCGAGTGAGCGGGTGAGATTAAAGTTGCAGCAGTGGTGGCTTTTTTAAAAAAATATGTGGCGGCGGGGGGAGGTTTAAAAATATGCGGTGGCGGGGGGAGGTTTAAAAATATGCAGCAGCGGCGGCAGGGGGGTTTAAAATATGCAGCAGCGGCGGCAGGGGGGGTTTAAAAATATGCAGCAGCGGCGGCAGGGGGGTTTAAAATATGCAGCAGCGGCGGCAGGGGGGTTTAAAATATGCAGCAGCGGCGGCACAGGGAGCCAGGCGGAGAGAGGGCAGTTAAGCGATGCAGCTCGGGCGACTTCGTTGTGTGAAACGAAGTTCGTTGTGGGAAGCAAGACCTGAAGTTCGTTGTGCGCAGCGTTCGCTGTGCGAGGCGTCCGTTATGCGAGGCACCACTGTATCTCAGAAGTGGTGTACCCCTCCTTCCTTGCTGTTCGTCGTATCTATTCTATCCGTTCACTTCTTCAAACAGGCTCCCTCCACATTTGTTAAATTCTCTGTTTTTCTCTAAACCTGATTACTGCAGTTCCGTTCATATCGGTCTTCCCAATTATCAGCGCCACCGATTACAGTTAATACAAAATACCTCAGTAAAACTCCTTTGCTGCTGCTCGAAATTCGATCATGTAACCCCACTGTTGAAAGCTGAACATATTCTCCCGGTTGTTTATCATTTTCCTTTCAAGTATAATATTCTTTCAGATTCAGTCACCTGTCTCCCTTCTTTCTTGTTTAGTCTTTTGCTTCAATATTCTCCCCCAGAGAACCTGACATGCTTCACAACAACATCTGTTAATCATTTCTTCCTTCCAACAGTTATTTCTTGACATTCACAGAAATTCATCCTTCTCTGTTATGATTCCAACTTTATGAAACTGTCTTCTTTTTTATCTCCAAACTGAAAGTTATTTTACAAGATTGAAATCCCAATTAAAAGTCTATTATTTTGCACAAGCCTTTAACAACTAGCTTTGTTCCTGTGCCCTGATAGAATACCTACTAAAAATACATCTACCGGTACTCTTATCCTTATGTTTTGTCCACACAAACCCCCCCCCCCCCAAATCCTCAAAGTTATGTAATGTCTCCATATTAGTTTTTCCCAAGTGTTTCTGTTAGTCTTGTATCGTTTTTGTCTTTTTTGGTTTTGTCCTCCTTTTATGCTTTTATTGTAAACCCCATAGATTTTAAATTTTATTTTTATATTTTCGGTAATACCAAATAAACTGAACTATGTGGTTCTAGCCACATCAGGAAATACCTATTCAGCCTGATCACAAAACTATAATCTTTCTTTTCCTTAAAGAATGTTTTCAGAACAAGAGCTTTATTCAAATCAAATGCAAAAGAAACTAGGAAATATTCTTGGATGTGTAATAGCTTGAAAAGACTCAAGAAACTTTATTAAATCAAAAACCTTGTTTTCTGTTTGGTGAGGGTTTGTCTGTGCGATGTTATGCTAGTGTGTAGTTTCAGTGTAGAAATCTGTAGCAGTCCTGCTTATTATGTTTTTCCTAGTAGTGGGTGTATTGGTGTTTTAGGGTCCAACAATACTACTACTATTTAACATTTATATAGTGCTGATAGGCATATGCAGCGCTGTACAGCAGCATATTGAAGAGACGATCCCTGCTGAGTAGAGCTTACAATCTAAAATTAACAGACAACAGGCCAATAGGGGCTTGGGTTGAGGGGGTTATGAGTTAAAGGTGTTCTCGAAGAGGTGGGCTTTTACTTTGGATTTGCATAGTTCTAGGGATGGAGCTTCACGTACTGATTCAGGCAGTTTGTTCCAGGCATATGGTGCAGCAAGGCAGAAAGGGTGCAGTCTGGAGTTAGCAGCAGAAGAGAAAGGTACAGATAGGAGAGAGATGCTTGAGGAACGGAGTTCCCAGGAAAGAATGTAGGGAGATTTTTGTAATGCTGCTTATTCATAGATAGGGTTGGTGCAGTGAGTCCTGGCAATGAAGTCGTGGTACGCTAGGTTTACTGTAGGCTCTAAATTAGCTTTTTTGCAGTGTTTTTGTAATACTTCATAATGTACCTGGCAGTTAGCACTAAGAGAAGTCCTGTAAAATCTGACATCATTTTGCACTACATGCGCAAACCGTGTTCAGACATCTATTAAGCTATAGTTGTTATTGGGACAAAAGAGAAAGTCACAAAGGGATCAGTAGGGGTGGTGGGAGAAGAGGTGCACCAACACATAAATTCTTACAGGGCAGCAGAAAAGGTAGAAAGGGCCTTTGGCTGTCCCTTTACAGAACAGATGCGACACAAGCAGCAGCAAGCTACAGTGGTGCTGGCCGAGAAATTGTAAAGTGCTTGGAGAAGAGAGTGTGCTACTGCATTTTAAAAGAGAAAAATGCCCCTCCACCCGAGGCAGCACTTAATTGCTTCAGTCTGTGTGGTGTCGTTTGGTGGGGATTTTTTTTTTTTTTTTGTCATTCTGCCATAGATATTGCTAAGCCTAGACTGCTAGATAGCTGAAGTAATTGCCAGCATTTCTAAAGAGAAACATAGTGATATATCCTGAATCTAGTGTGTTGGAGGGGTGGGGGTGGGGGGTCAGTGGTGCCGCCCCGATTACTTCCTCCGTACAGCATTTCTCCATCTTCTCTTCAGGCTTTCTGCTGATATAACTCCATAACAGATATTCTGTTTTCTACCTGCACCATGTGGCTCTCAGTGAGTTTAAACAAATCTGCTGCCCCAAATCTCACACTACAGTGGTACCTTGGAATCCAAACGCCCCAGAACGCGAACGTTTTGGAATCCGAACCTTTTTTTATAGTAAATTTTGCTCCAGAATCTGAACTTTGCTTTGGAATCCAAATGCCCCAGAACTTGAACACTTTGGAATACAAACTTTTTTTTTTGTAGTAAATTTTGCCCCAGAATCCGAACTCTGCTTTGGAATCTGAACGCCTTGCACATTGTATGTGTGTGTTTCTGCCCCAGAATCTGAATGCAGCTTTGGAATATTTGTTAATATTTTACCTTAAAATCCAGTGTATTTACTGTTAAAATTTGAGTTTGTGGGACCCAGGAACAGATTAACCCAGTTTCTATTATTTTCAATGGGAAAAATTGTCTTGGAACTCGAACGAGGTTCTGGAACGGATTAAGTTCAGATTCCAAGGCATCACTGTATTTTCAAGAGAGTGGGGCAGAGTTTCCCAATCCTGTCGAGGAGCATCAAAATAATGTGCCTTTGATTTTTTATTTTTATTTTTTTTAAGTTAATGGTCTTTTATTGGAAAAAAGACTAGCATTTACAACTTGGAATGGACAAATTGTATCTGAACAGCCATGTTTAATCTTTGTGCTGAAGTCCTATAGGCTACTCTGCCGGCTCCAAGTCATGGTACACAAGATTTAAAAATATGAGAGTCCAAAGATGCTCCCTTGGTGAATGTTTTTCAAAACTGAACAGTAACAGTTTGACAGCTGTTTCACTATATAGTGCAATGCAGACAATGTCAAACCAATAAACAGACATGCCATCTGTAGTTAAGATCATTGCATTTTTGGAGCACACTAAAATTACAGAACCATTCATCCTTAGAGTTTACTCAATTTGCAACCTTCAACCTTTGCTATACACCATCCTGAGGTAAACCAATTTAATCTTCAGTGACAATTTATACTACAATTTGAAATACAATCCACCTGTACAATAGTGGATTATTATTTTTTTTTAATACAAAGGTCTGACTGTGCTCAATTAAGCTGCATGCATGAAAAAACTGGCCAGCCCAAAGAGTGTAATTGTTAGCAAATGGAACTTAGTCCATTAAGTGCTTCCTTGTTGTTTAAGGTAGTACAAGTATTTATACTTTAAAAATGATGTGCCTTTGAACTTCTAAGCCGGATCACGACCCCAAAAGCGATGTGCATGACCCTGTTTGGGATCACGACCCACTCACAGTTTGGGAAGCCCTTGTATGGGGTTTTGGCCACTGTGTGGCTTAAACTCGAGGGCTACAGCGTTCCGCTCAGAACCTTTTGAACGGGTGTCTCGTCTGATTAATTTTACTAACTAGGGCCCCGATGTTCTAAACCTACTGTTCATTTAATGATTGACTCTAAACCAGTTCTAACCTGTTTAGCATCAAAATATTTAATCTACCAATGCACATAATGGCTCACCACAGCCTTTTCCATGCTTCGTAGCAGCCTCTGACTCTGCTATTCAAATGTAGTACGACCAATTCATTAATATTAAAACAGGCACTCTGGGCGATATCGTCTGGTGATGTACAAACTCAAGTGCCGACTTTTAATGCCCCCAAATTATCGGCTGGTCCGGGAATGCCGGGAGTACTGTTAAAATCGCTTCTCAGGTTCGTGTGTCTGGGGCTGATGATTGCATGACATGGAAATTAAAAAAAAATAACCAAAAAACAACCCACTCCAAAAGCTGGCAGACTTCACCATCATATTTCACAGCAAATAATTTCCTGTATTTTTCAGATACAAATTGTATTACCAATTACCCAAAAATCTCAAAAGAGCAAATGAAAAAAGCACGTATGTGTAAAACTGCTTCTCAAGCGCGTGTATTAAAGGTGCGTCTTATGCGTGCTCGTTGAAAGCTGCTGATTGCATAGTTTGCTGATAGTTTGATTTGATTTGATTTCTTATATACCGCTATACCGTGAGGTTCAAAGCGGTTTACAATGAAGATGGATTAAAGATACATTAAAATAAAATAAATAAAAATGGTACTTTGGATTTCCCTAGCTGTCCCGAAGGCTCACAATCTAGCTAAAGTACCTGAGTTCTCCATCCCCTTCCCCTCCCTTCCATCCAATAGCATTGACAATAAGGCATTCCTAAGATGTCTCTTTCTGTGGATGAGATTTCCATGGACCTCCATGAACCTCATTTGCATCATTTGCATTTGGGGCATTGCTTGTCATTTTGAAAATGTCAAATTTACCAGCACTACAGCCACTCAAGAAATTTTGATGGAGGTTTTAGAGCAGTGGTTCCCAACCCTGTCCTGGAGGACCACCAGGCCAGTCGGGTTTTCAGGATAGCCCTAATGAATATGCATGAGAGAGATCAGCATATAATGGAGGTGCCAGGCATGTAAATCTGCTTCATGCATATTCATTAGGGCTATCCTGAAAACCCGACTGGCCTGGTGGTCCTCCAGGACAGGGTTGGGAACCACTGTTTTAGAGCATCAGGGCCTAAGTGACTAACAATTGAAAATTGTATAATACTGTGCAGTGTACTCCCCTGCCCCCACCTGGTGACTCCTTTATGCCACCTGGTTGGCAGAAGTTTCTGTGGAGAATTCTGAGCTATGTGGTATCAGAAGAAAACTGAATAACTTTTTTTAAATTGAGAAAGCACAGGGGGGGGAGGGAGGTAAGTTGGGATGCAGAGGATGTGAGTGGAAACAGGATTGTGGAGGTTGACTGATGAGAATAGTAATGGGTGGAGACTAACTAGGCCTGGAGAGGAATGTGTATTTTGGAAAAGGCATGCAAGCGGATAGGCAAAGAGAAAGTGCTGAGTGTGGATGGAAACAGGCTTAGGGAAATAGGAAGCTTGGCGTTTTTTGGTTTTTTTTTTAGTTAAATGAGTTAGTTTGAATACACTCGAGCAGCCAGCCTGAGCACATCATCTCCTGCAACGGCTTTGGCTCTCACATAGACACTTTTTGGTTGCCAGAATGCCCTCCCTCTAAAAAAAATAGTGAAGATCAGCGTACTAAAAGAGAGAGAGCCCTTAATGTCAGATCTGATCAATCTGGTTGGGTGACCCAAGGATTAGATTGAGGGCTTTTTGGTACTGTAGGCAGAGAAGTATACTTGTAGGTAATCTGAGCAGACTCGGGGAAGGATCCAAGGTGTCTTAATAAATCTGATAAGACAGAGGGATAGTGGTAAATGGAATGTACTCCAAGGATGAAGGTTATTGATTCTGACCCAGGAGCAGTTCTGCTCGATATCTTTGAGTGACATTACAGAGGGGATCATCAATAGAGCTGTGGCTAAGTGAAAACATGCACCTTCACAGTGTATGCTATGTCACGGCACATGACACCATAAAACAAACACATTCATATTCTCTCTCTCTTTTAAAGATGACACCAAAAAAGTATTTGGATGTTTTTTGAAATGTAGAGGAGCCTATTGGTAAACAATTGACAAAAAATGAGCATCCATTTAAATACTGCCCATCACCAAGCTCCTCCAACTAATTAATTATTTTTAATGGGGTTTTTTTTTTGTAACACATTTTATTGAGCCAACATAGAGAAACACATACATGTGTTAACAATATCAAGGTATGTGTTTCTCTATGTTGGCTCAATAAAATATGTTACAAAAAAAAAAAAAAAAAAGAGTGTGGTACAGTGGTTAAAGCTACAGCCTCAGCACCCTGAGGTTGTGGGTTTCAAACCCACACTGCTCCTTATGACCCTGGGCAAGTCACTTAATCCCCCAAATGCTCCAGGTACATTAGATTGTGAGCCCACTAGGACATTTAGGGGATAAAAAGCTTGAGTACCTGAATAAATTAATGTAAACTGTTCTGAGCTCCTCTGGGAGAATGGTATAGAAAATTGAATAAATAAAGAGTATGAAAAGTTTCAGCCTCTGATAACCAGAGCTGATATTGTGACATCATAAAGCCTCATTCCACCAATGGCTTCATTGTCCTATACTTGGCTCACTTTTGCTACCTTTTGATTTCTAGAGTGACGCAGTGGTTAAAACTACAGCCTAGGCACCCTGAGGTTGTGGGTTCAAACCCATGCTACTCCTTGTGACCCTGGACAAGTCACTTAATCCCCCCATTGCCCCAGGTACATTAGATAGATTGTGAGCCCGCCGGGACAGACAGGGAAAAATGCTTGAATACCTGAATGTAAACTGTTCTGAGCTCCCCTGGAAGAACAGTATAGAAAATTGAATTAATAAAGGTACAGTAACTGAAAGATTCAATAAATACATCAAGGCAAACCATTTTATATTTTCTCCCCCTCCCCCTTTTTCCACTAATAGCCAAGAGTAATCTCGCTTGCTTTTTTTTTTTTATTGAATTTTAAATACAACAATATATAACAATAAAACAGTTTTTTTAAATACAATAATATTTAAAAAAAAAAAAACAAGGATGCATAATAATAATACAGCATTATAAAAATTTTTTAAAAAACCCACAAAACAGCTGCATACAATCAAAACACAATAGGGCCTCCAAACTGGACAGACAAATCACCACTCTGTTATCATCGACCACAAGCTACAAAACCTTCAAGAATGATATTAAAACCATACTCTTCAAAAAATACATAAAACCCTTCTAGCAGGACCAGTCCATACCCAACCCCCCCAACCCTCTCTATACCCTTAATACTCTCTAATGTTCTTCTATCTACCCAACAAAGTCTAAAATGCTTCTAATTTACCCAATACTTATCTCCTTAAGATCTTGACTTCTCTTTGGTAATTTTTTACCCAACATTTATCACCTTAAGATCTCGACAACTCTTTGGTACTTCTTAAGTAAATATTATGACATCGCTTATGCTGTTCCTGCAAACTTCTAATGTAATTCTTGTTAACTTTGATGTAATCCGCCTTGAACCGCAAGGCATTAGCAGAATAGAAATCTCTAATGTAATGTAATTAGAGTTAACATTAACTTATCTAGTTTGCTTTGATGAAAATAGACTAGAGTAATGCTACAAGTTTAGTAATCTGCTTCGGGCAGTGTCAGCAAATTCTAAAAAGGTTCCCAAGTTGACTGTAACCCTCTGACTCCAGGAGTGTCTAAGGTGGGTAATCTCCGCCATTCCATCTGTAAATGTTGTATAAAAAGCGCTCTCCATTGTATGAAAGTAGGAGTCCCTGGGATTAGCCATTGCAGTACACTTCTCCCTCCGTATTCGCTGTGATAGGGGATTAACAGAACCGCAAATAACTTTTTCATATGTTCACTGTTTTCTATTAAAAAACCATCGTGAATATGGTGAAACCGTGAATAACATGGTGGGAAACACGGTGAAAGAAGTGCTGAGAATCAGCTATTTTTTTTCTGTAAATCCTTGAAATCAACGATTTCTCTATTCAAGCTGATGTAATTTGGGGGAGGAGCCAGCAAGCAAAAAACCGTGAATAATTGAAACTGCGAATACGGAGAGAGAAGTGTAGTATAGTTTTAACGCCCAAGAGAAAAGCTATTTTGAGAAAAGCTCGCATGCCTTTGGATACCAGTGCAACTATTAGACAATGGGAAGAGGGGTTAAAATACATACATCGCGCTTGCCACAGGATAGAAATATGTTACAATATCTTTTTCCAAAAGCACTGGACAACCAAGCAAAGATAAAACATATTTTAATGTTTGTTTGTTTGTTTTTTTAATGTGTGTTTTACCTTGAGTGTTGAATAAAATACAATCTAATATAATAAAATGATAGGCCGCGCATGCGCACTAAAAAAAACGTGTTCCCTGGTCCCGTCGCGAAAATACGAGTGTGCATGCGCGCCTACAACATCACCACAGCCTGCTCTCCGTCTCCACCTCGCGCCGCTGCAGGCCCCACACTCGCAACTCACACATCCGCTGCAGCCTAGCAACTCCGACCACAACCTTCCACCCTCAACCGCCTATGCCGGCGCGTTGAGGAGTCGGAATGCAGACCCGGAAGAGCGAAGGAAGCCTCACACTGAGCAACTGTATTTACACTGTGCAACGAACCTCTGCCACGGTCCCGGGTTCCTCTCAGCCCACCCTTCTCGCGGTCTGGCAGGCTACCTTAGTCCTTTGCCGCCGCCGCCACCCCCTTCCCTTCCCGCGGTCGACAAAACTCTTGCCTCCAGCAGCCGCTGCAGCACTGTAAACACGCTGCTTCGCGGCCTCTACTGCCTTCATTTGCTCTTCCGTTTCTCTGATGACGTCATCAGGGACACGGAAGAGCAAATCGGGGCGGTAGAGGCCGCGAAGCAGCGTGTTTACAGTGCTGCGGTGGCTGCTGGAGGCAAGAGGTTTGTCGACCGCGGGAAGAGAAGGGGGTGGCGGCGGCGGCAAGGGACTAGGGGAACTGGCCAGACCGCGAGAAGAGAAAATCGCGTGGGCCACGAAGAGACAGGGAGGAACTGGGAAGAGGGAAAGGGGCCTGCTTTGGGGAAGGGCTGTGCTTAGAGGCAGACAGCTTTGCTTGCGGGGGGAGACAGAAGGGGGACCACAGAGAGACAGGGAGGAGAGGGAAAGGGGCCTGCTTTGGGGGAGGGGTGTGCTTGGAGGCAGACAGCTTTGCTTGGGGGGGAGACAAAAGGGGGGGCCACGGAGACACAGTCAGGGAGGAACTGGAGGGCCAGAGGGAAAGGGGTCTGCTTTGGGGGAGGGGTGTGCTGGGAGGTAGATAGCTTTGCTTGGGGGGAGAAAAAATGGGGGGCCACGGAGAGACAGTCAGGGAGGAATTGGAGGGGTAGAGGGAAAGGGGTCTGCTTTGGGGGGGGAGGGGTGTGATGGGAGGCAGACAGCTTTGCTTGGGAGGGGAGACAGAAGGGGGACCACGGAGACACTGTCAGGGAGGAATTGGAGGGGTAGAGGGAAAGGGAGCTGCTTCGGGGGAGGGGTGTGCTGGGAGGCAGATCATTTTGCTTAGGGGGGGAAGACAGAAGGGGGGCTACGGAGAGACAGGGAGGAACTGTAGGGGGAGAGGGAAAGGGGGCTGCTTTCTAGCACCTGTTAATGTAACGGGCTTAAAGACTAGTCTATAATAATAATATGCTAAGCGCGCATGCGCGCTCTTATCCCGTGTTTCCTGAGATCTGATCTGTCGGGATGTGGCCAGCAGAGTGTGCATGCGCGCGTCGAACGACCGGCCAAGTAACACACCGCGACTCCCCCTCCCCTCCCGCGGACCTTACCCGCCACACCAGAAACCCCCGTTGACCCCCGTTGACCCTCCCAGCCGAACCTCCCACCGCTACACGGCCGACAAACCTTGCAGCTCCAGCAGCGTCCCAGGCACAGTAAACACGCTGCTTCGGCTCTTCTATTGGCCTAATTTCCTCTGCCGTGTAACTGATGACGTCATCAGGGACGCGGCAGAGGAAATTAGGCCAGTAGAAGAGCCGAAGCAGCGTGTTTACTGTGCCTGGGACGCTGCTGGAGCTGCGAGGTTTGTCGGCCGTGTAGCGGTGGGAGGGTCAACAGGGGTTTCTGGTGTGCCGGGTAGGGTCAGAGAGGGGGGGGAGGGTTAAAAACATGCTGCTCAGGGAGATGGGAGGCAGGCAGGCACACAGGCTGGCATCGGAGGGGAGTGGGGTGGTTTCCATGGAAACATGCTGCTCAGGGGGAAGGGAGGCAGGCAGGCAGGCTGGCATGGGGGTGGGGGGTTCAATGGAATGGGATGGAAGGCAGGCAGGCATCGGAGGGGGGTGGGGGGTTTCAATGCAAACATGCTGCTCAGGGGGATGGGAGGCAGGCAGGCAGGCATCGGGGGTGGGGGTGGGACAAAGTCTGGAAGATAATGATGAGGACATGAGGCACTGAGGGCACTAAGGACATAGGATGCACTAAGGTCACTAAGCAGGACAGAGGCACTGGGGGCACTAAGGACACAGGAAGGAAGCACTGGGGGCACTAAGGACACAGTACGCAGGCACTGGGGGCACTAAGGACATGGGAAGAAGGCACTGGGGGCATTATGGACACAGGAAGGAGGTAATGGGGGCACTAAGGGCATAGGAAGAGGTACTAAGGACATGGGAAGGAGGCACTAGGGACACTATGGACATAGGAAGGGGCACTAAGGACATAGGAAGGAGGCACTGAGGGCACTAAGGACATAGGGAGAGACACAGACAGAAAAAATGACAGACAGGCAGCGTGCAAGGAGAGAGACAAAGAAAAATAAACCCCAGACAGACAGACATCTACTCTAGCATCTGTTAATGTAACAGGTTTAAAGACTAGTACAATATAAAAATGTATATTCCACTACACTGTCAAATGACATTAGTACGGATCACAGTAAAGTTAAATAGAAGGAAGCAATCCTTCCTGATTTACGTACATAAATTCCATAGACATCTTAAGTAATACCTAATAAATACACTCAGCATATAAAATTATATCTGAAAGAGCTATGTTTTCAATAATTTATTGACCCTTATATAAGAAGGTTCTGTTCTCAGAACCCAATAAATAAAATTCACTGCTGTGAATGAAGTTCCTCAACATCCATCAAGTATAATTCAGTCACTGTCAGTCTTGCTAGAAATCAAATATTTCTTTTAAGTATTTTAGTCTTGCTAGAAATTAAATTAAATATTCCATTTACATTTCTCTACTACATTTCACCTTTAAATACTTTCATTGATTAATTCAGTGAATTGCTAGCAGTGGAGGTGTTAACTATATTATAGCATTGGAGATTGATTTCACAGCTTACACTGTCCACACATCACTGGTTGCTTGGAACCACCCACCCCTAGCACGGGTGGGGTGGGTGGGGAGTCCACTTTATACTCCACTTAATTTTCTTAACAATCCTCCAGTTGATTCTGACAAGGAGAAATCATTACTGATTGAGGTTCCCATGTCCAAACCTTTTGTCCAGTAGCTCTCTTGAATATCACAGAAACTGTGTTTCCCTGAATGTAAGACCTACCCTGAAAATAAGCTCTAGCACGATTTTTGGGTTAGGTCCTAATATAAGCCCTATCCCAAAAATAAGCTCTAGTTGGATTGACCCCTGAAGCCCCTCCTGAATGTCCCCGACACGCCCCGATTCACCGGCGGCAGCGCTTTCTCTCCTCCCCCCAGTGCAGCATCTTTCCTCCCTTCTCATCCATTCCCTTTCCCAGCATCTTTCCATCTCTCCTCCCATCCCGCGGAGCAGAACCCCGCTGACCCTCCCACCGCGAGGCCAACATACTTCCGTTCCAAACAGCAGCGGCGGCATCACTGAACAGGCTGTTTCGCGGCCTTCCCATCCCTGTGCCGCTTCAATATGAAAGCAGTCTCTTTTCAGGAGACTCAATTCAAAATACTCCACAGAGCATACCTTTCACTCTAGGGGACATGTTATGGGGCTTTGGGCAGATAGCAATTGTATTAAATGCAAGACTCAGAGGGGAACCTTTCTTCACTCTTTTTTTTGACTGTCCTGTCTTGACATTTTGCGTACCCATTCAACGATATTTGTCTAGAATCTAGATTGTTCAAGTGTGATTTGAATTGGAATGGCCCATCTTTGTTGCTGGAGAATTACAGGATCTGGTGCAACAGGGGCTGGATGTGGCCTCTGCAAAATTCTTACTGCATGCGATTCTCTTGGGCAAAAAGCTTATTTTATAGCACTGGGCATCTGAGGAGGCGCCTTCTTATTCCATGTGGCTCGCTCAGCTGAAGATACAAGCCCGCTACGAACTGGATACCTACTCAGCTAGATCTAAGGACTTGTGGAAGATCTACTGTCCCTTTGGGAGGATTTTGCAATTACTAATACTTGACTTGTTTTGTTTTTGGACCTGCTGCTGTTTCCTGGACTAAGTTAGCAATTTCTGTATTTTATCTCTGTGTTTTCACTTTTTCTTATGACTGGCCCTCTGGGATTACCTTCAGGGCCTATATGCTGAATTCCTGGGGGTAGACATTTACCTGGTCCACCTCGTCTCTCTCTCTTCCACATTGCCCTTACATTGTCTCCCGGTGTCTGGATGTATGGATATCTGAGCGTTTGATTTTCGATGTATGGTGTGTGCGGTGATTGATGGTTGGGTGTGGGTCTGAGTGGTTTGAGTGTGATGGATGACAGGATGTATGCACGTGTGGAATCGTTTGGGGATTCTTTAGGGTGTTCATATAAAAGACACAGGGGTGGCTGACCAAATGATTTTGTGCCTGCTACCTGACTGGGTTAGCTGCTATTCCTTTTAAAGGGGATAGTGACACCCACGCGGGCACCATGTAGTCTACAGCACTGTTGGGGCTGTATATACTGCTGTTCTGTTTTTGATCTGTATTCCGATGTTCAGCAAGTACTTGTAAATTTGGTTTCCTTGTGTCTCAATAAATATGATATTACAAAAAAAAAAGAAGAAATAAGTACTAGTAGTAGTTTTTTTTTTTTTTAAAGTTTAAACATAGTTTTACTTGTTAGTTTCTCTTCCTCCCTATGTATCATCGGGCTAGTCTGTGGCCTCTCTGTAGTTCCCTATTATATATAAAGGAAATAATTGTTATATCTTTGGTCTCAGCCTCATTGTTTTTGTTAAATAGTCAATGATGTATTATTGTTTCATGACTGCGGATTATGACCTGGTTCTGTGCACCACCCCAATGCATCTATAAATGATGCTATATCAAATGTCAGTAAAGGCTGACATCTTATTTTAGCTTCACTCATTGCTTCACTCAGTGTTTGCCATTCCAGTATGGCCCAAAGCTGAGCCACATAGTAACATTTTTCTAGACTGGGCACTGCTAAGCCCCCGTTCCTGCTTCGGGAAAAACATAACCTCTTTCGATATCATCAGAAGTCCGTTCCATACAAAGTGGCCTGGCTTTTTATGTAACTTTCTAAACGTTTCTGCTGGCACCTTGATTGTGAGGATTTGAATGAGGTGTAACAAATTTGGAAGATCATCATTTTCACTGCCTCAATCCATCCATCCTGTGAGAAATGTAGCTTTTCCTACCTGATGACTGCTTGAGGCAGATTTGAGATTATAGGGATAAAATTTAAAGCACAAAGTCTTTTTAGCTGCTGCTGATAAATGGTGAAACTCACTGATTTTGTGACTTAGGTACTCTGAGCTTTGGTTTATTAACATTTAGGGCCTGATTCTCTAAAGGATGCCAATCTCAGCGGCCGCTGATCGCATGTTAATCACATATTGGCGTCCTTTAGAGCAGTGGTCCCCAACCCTGTCCTGGAGGACCACCAGGCCAATCGGGTTTTCAGGTTAGCCCTAATAAATATGCATGGAGCAGATTTGCATGCCTATCACTTCCATTATATGCAAATCTCTCTCATGCATATTCATTAGGGCTAGCCTGAAAACCCGATTGGCCTGGGGGTCCTCCAGTACAGGGTTGGGAACCACTGCTTTAGAGAATCACATCTTTTTTTCCTAACCGATGCCTTAAATGTAGGCCAACTTTTTACAGGCCTACATTTAAGGTGTCTTTCTCGTGCCTATGGAGATGCATAGGGGATGCTTTTGGATGCCCAAGGCCACTTCCGGTGGAAACCAGGCCCACGATGGTCTTGAGTGTTGGTAGACGTGCCTAGACACCTCAGTAGGCGAATCTGATGCCTATATTGTAGTCATCCTTCGTCACATGGATTAAAAAAATAAGTGTGTCTCAATTGCCTGACGAGACAGTGGTAGGATGTCTTCCACCGTCTACAATTGGGACGCCATTTGTAGAATCAGCCTCTTAGTATCTGACATAGTGAAATTTCTGGTTTCAGAGTGAACATAAGCTTGTAGGCTATGCATTAAGGAAGCCAATGACACCTCTGGCTCTGTGATGAAAAACACGCAATTGGCAAAAAGAGAGATTTTATACTCTTTACCTAGCAATCTTACACCTGCTACTTGTTCATTTTCTCATTTGCGCTAGTGGCTCTATGACCACATGGAAAATAGCAGGGCATGTCATCGTAGTCATTTTGAAGGCCTTTGGACAGCCTCTGTTGATTTTGAAACAGCTTTAAACTGTCCTGATTCAGGGCCCGATGCACAAAGCTCTGGCAACCGGTTGGGATGATTTTACTTTAGCGGACTGTTTTCTTCTTTGTGACTCTGTACAGTGCTGCACATGTCTAGTAGCACTATAGAAATAATTAATAGTGGTAGTAGTAGTAAACCGTATGCATGCTATTTGTGCTGAGTTGCATGGTAAAAGTGGAAGGAATTATGCCTGGCACCTGTGCAGAAGTGCAGGCCCAGTACAGATCCCGATCATAGGAGTTTGCAAGCAGTTTATAAAAGGATTTTTTGTTTGGTTTTATCCGCCCGATATGGACGCAGCTGTTGTGTATCTGTTATGTGAGTTTGTGTCCCGTGCCTTACAGCTACATTCTGGCCATAGGCACAGGCCATAACAGACACTCAAAAAGCTACCAACAGCTTCAGACCTCTTGGAAAATTTGACCCTGTAAGAGGTGGGCATTCCCTTTCATGCATTACAAGGAAAGCTCATTTTAATACTAATGAGCTCCTTGCAATGCATTTCCATAGGGTTCTTGGTGGCTGCTACAGGCGATCTGTAAAAACCTCCAAGAACTTTTTTGAGAATCGGAAGCTGAGCTGCCTTGCAAGTAAGACTGGCTATAACCAGTCTTACTTGCATGGCAAACTTTTGTACATTTGGGGCCTCGGTTCATAAAACGTGGACCTATACCCATCCTCTCTAAGACCTTGAAATTGAAGGGCTAGTAGACGCTGTCTAAGGTTGTTTCTGCATCTGCTGATGACAGGAGTACTGCAGTCTTCAAATTAGATTCAGTGTACTTTTCATGTACCTGAAGCCCATCTCTCTGTTTCAAAAAGGACAGGTTTCCTTGAGTTAACCCTTTAATTTTACTCATTAGCCAAAATTCTAGTTGGTATCTTAAAAGTCGGTTCTTTAAATTAGGTGATTGCATTAATGTGCCCTTCACACAAGTAAATGCATAGAGTGCTAGTGTTTATTCACATAAGTGTACACTTATCTATTAAACTCTGGAATTTGTTGCTGGAGAATGTGGTGAAATCAGTTAGCTTAGCAGAATTTAAAAAAGGTTTTGATAATTTCCTAAAACAAAAGTCCATAAGCCATTATTAAGATAGACTTTAGAAAATCCACTGCTATTATTATTGGAAAATCATGTTGCACTTTCTTACGATACAGTGTTATTTGGCATGATGATGAGGAAAAAGAGTCAAATATCATCATATAACAACAAGCTTTTATTAGTTATGACAGGGGTTTCCATCCAACATATAACCAATAATTGGAAAAATCACAGAAACCTTAGTTATACATTTTGATGGAATTCAGTATGCCATAGATTTAAAATGGAATGAGCAATAGCAGTACAAAGAGGGACATATACTAACTTTATAAAAATATGGGGGCCATTGGCAACATATTGTGGTGAATAGTCATCGATTCTTCTCTTTTCCTTTTTTTTTTCTTTTTCTTGTTAGCACACTAAAGGGGGGGAGGGAGTTGGGAATAATTTATACATAATATGTTAAAATATGCTATATAATATGTGTGTTTATTCTTACTGAAAATGTGATAAAGGGTGGGTGGTTGGGGGGTTATTATATCACTAGAATATTATGTGGTAGAGATTAATGTGCTATTGTGAAATAACTTGTATAGAATATTCTTTTGTGCACTTGCTGTTCAATTTGAAAATGAATAAAGAATGTAAAAAAAAAGAAAATCCACTGCTTATTCCTAGGATAAGCAGCATAAAATCTGTTTTACTCTGGGATCTTGCCAAGTACTTGTGACCTGGGTTGGCCACTGTTGGAAACAGGATACTAGGCTTGATGGACCTTCAGCCTATCCCAGTAAGGCAACTCTTATGTTCTTATGACCAGTGGAGGGGAGAGAGCATGGAGGTAGGCAGATGCTGGACCTGTGCAGGCAGGGCAGGATTAACCAAAGGCCAAGTAGGCATGTGCCTAGGGCCCGAAATGGTCAGGGGGGCCCGATGAAGGAGGGCATCAACATTGTTTTTTCCAAACGGTGATGTACCCCTCCAGCATCGATTGGCAACGCAGGCCCCCCCCAATCAGCAATACGGGCCCCACCCCGATCGGCAATGTGGCCCCCCCATCGACAGAAAGTAAGACAAGCAAGCAACGCAGGTAAGAAAGGCAACGGGAATTGTAATTGTGCAAGCAGTGCTGCTTGCCCAAAGCTTCCCTCTGACACAGCTTCCTGTTTCCGCCTGGGCGCATTGGGGGGGGGCGGTGCAGGGGGCCCCAGTGTATATGTGTGCCTAGGGGCCCTTGACAAATTAATCCTGCCCTGCATGCCTGGAGAAGGGAAGGACAGAGTTAGTTATTCTGAACCCTGGAATGGGATGAAGGGCTGAGGGAAGAGAGAAAGAGAGAGGCAGACACTGGACTGGGGGAAAGACACTGGTCCAACTGGAGGGAGGGAGATAGAGAGACATGCAAGACTATATTAGGTGGGAGAGGTCTGGGGAGTCAAGGGGGCACAGGGGGAAGGGAAGAAAGAGGAGACAAGCCGGACTTGAGGAGAGACAAGGGCACAAAAGAAATGCTGGCTCTGGAAGGAGCATAGGGACAGAGATACAGAAGAGAGACAATGGACAGGATGGATAGAAACACATAGGAAAGATGGATGATGGACATAGAAACAAAATGTGAAAAGGACAGGAGACACTGAAGAGAGTTAAGAAAAAAAGCAGAACAGAAACACTAGAATCAAAGCAACGCAAAGACAGCGAAGTTAGAAAATAGTGTGTTTTTCTGAATGTATTAATTGTAATATGTCAGCTTTGGAAATGTGTATCCTTCCCCCATACCATTGTCCCCAATGCCCAGGCCCATTCAGTCCTAGCTATGCTATTGCCCTCCAGCATATTGAACAAACAGTAAGCAAGTGTTAAAAGGTTTTGTAGAATCTGGCTCCGAATCAGCATGAGTTCAGCCAAGGGAAACTTGTCTCTTTAATTTGCTTAATTTCTTTGAAGGCTGGATAAAAGTGAGCCAGTTGATGTAGTGTATCTAGATTTTCAGAAAGCTTTTGACGAAGTTCCTCATGAGAGACTCCTGAGAAAATTAAAAAGTCATGGGATAGGAGACTGTGTTCTGTTGTGGATTAGGAATTGGTCATTTGATGGATGCAATGGTCATTTTTCTCAATGAAGGAGGGTGGATAATGAAGTGCTGTAGGCTTCTGTACTGGGACTGGTGCTATTTAACATACAAGTATTTATAAATGATCTGGAAATTGGAACAAGTGAGGTAATTTGCAGATGACATAAAACTATTCAAAGTTGTCAAAACACAACAGCACTATGAAAAATTGCAGGAAGACCTTAGGAAACTGGAAGACAGGGCATCCAGATAGCAGATTAAATTTAATGTGGACCTGATGCTGGGATCCTCCTTAGGAGTCAGCACCCAAGAAAAAGATCTGGGTGTCATTTGCTATGCTAGGACTCACTTATCATCTTCAGGTCAAATTGGAGCACTTCAAGTACGAGCTACAGCTTCTTCAGTTGCAAACCTAAGATCAGTTCCATTTATGGATATCTGCAGAGCAACAACTTGGTCCTCTGTTCATACGTTCACAAAACACTATTGTTTGGATCATAGTTCAGTATAAGATACCTAGTTTGGACAATCTGTTCTCAGAAATTTATTTGCATTATAACATCTTTTCCTCCACCCATCTCGTTTTTCAGCTAGGGACTCAACATCAAGTGTGCCTGCATTACCCCTGCTTGTCTCCAGAGAAAGCAAAGTTGCTTACCTGTAACAGGTGTTCTCCGTAAACAGCAGGGGAATACAGTGTTCCCCCGGTCATTCACAGTTGGCAGTCCCGGTCATTCGTGGTATTTTCTGACTGCAAACCGCGGACCAGGAGAGGACAGCGGGAGAGGCAAGAGAGAGCAACCGGAGCACCGGCAAGTGAAGGAAATCACTCGCTGTATGCTTGGACCGCCTCTTCCTGCACTAAAGTCAGGCCTTACCAATCAGGAGCTGCTTTGACTCGCAGCTCCTGATTGGTAAGGCCCGACTTTAGTGCAGGAAGAGGCAGTCGGAGCATACAGCGAGTGATTTCCTTCACTTGCCGGTGCTCCGGCTGCTCTCTCTTGCCTCTCCCGCTGCCCTCTCCAGTCTCCCCCACGAAAAACCGTATTCGCGGTTTTTCAAGATTCGCAGGGGTTCCTGGAATATCCCCTGCGAATATCGGGGGAGTACTGTACAGCCACACTTGCCCGCCATTCCCTCTTACCAAGTAGTTTCTAGGACTTCTGTGGTAAGCAAATAAATGGAAACACTTTTAAAACAGAGAATGGTGAAGCTTCTGGAATCTGATCAATTTCTTTGACTGAGTGACCAGAGAATTGGATAGAAGGAGTGTGCTAGATGTGATGTATATAGATTTTAGCAAATCCTTTGACAGTGTTCCACACAGTTGTCTAATAAATAAACTGATTGCCCTTGGGATGAGCCCCAAAGTGATGGGCTAGGTCAGGAACTGGTTGAGTGAAAGGCGTCAGAGGGTAGTGCTCAATGGAGATCACCCTGAGGAATGGAATGTTACCAGTGCCTCAAGGTTTTGTTCTTGGGCCTGTTCTTTTTAACATTCTTATAAGCGATATTGCTGAAGGGCTGTCTGATAAGATTTGCCTCTTTGCAGATGACACTAAAATCTACAATAGAGTAGACACCCTGGATGGTGTGAATAACATGGTCTGAAATTTGGCAGCTAAAATTTAATGCTAAGAAATGCAAGGTCATGCATTTGGGCTGCAAAAACCCGAGGGAACAGAATAGTTTAGGGCAGTGGTCTCAAACCTGTGGCCCGGGGGCCATATGCGGCCCACCAGGTACTATTTTGAGGCCCTTGGTATGTTTATCATAATCACAAAAGTAAAATAAAACAGTTTCTTGATCATATGTCTCTTTAGCTATAAATTACAATATTATTATTAAGACTTAGCCAAAAGGAAAGATTTATAAACTATAAAGCGTTTTACCTCATACAAAATTGTCATTTCTTTAATTTAATTTAATTTTAATTTAATTCTTATATACCGCTAATAACCGTGAGGTTTCTAATAAGACATTAACTCTTTTTTCTGAGGCCCTCCAAGTACCTACAAATCCAAAATGTGGCCTTGCAAAGGGTTTGAGTTAGAGACCACTGGTTTAGGGGGTGAAGAACTTAAGTGCACAACAGAAGTGCGGGGCTTGGACTTGGGTGTGGTTGTATGTGTTGATCTTAAGGTGGCCAAACAGGTTGAAAAGGTGACAGCAAAAGCTAGAAGGATGCTAGGGTGCAAAGGGAGAGGTATTGATGCCCCTGTATAAGACTCTGGTGAGACCTCATTTAGAATATTGTGTGCAATTCTGGAGACCACACCTTCAAAAAGATATAAAAAGGATGGAGTCGGTCCAGAGGAAGGCTACTAAAATGGTGCACAGTCTTTGTCATAAGGTGTACGGGGACAGACTTTTAAAACTTATTATTTATTGAAATTTTCAATATATTACAAGAAACTAACATTCTTGCTAAGGAAATACAGCTGGAATAAATGTTAAAACATCACATTTATAAACAGATATGAAAATAAAATTCTCGCTTCCTTAGGCCACAAAAAATGAAGGGGAGTAACGGCAGTTATTATTAAGAAGTTAAACACAAAGGAAAAAGAATTAATCAATGAAAGGCTATAACATACTCTGCATTATATTAAATTTCCGCTAAACAACAGCAATTTTCTTTAGCTCCAGAAATGATTTTAGCTGCTCCGGCTCAAAAAAAAAATATTTAATCTGGGCAAATTTTACTACACGTTTACAAGGGTACGCCAGTAAAAAGGACGCCCGAAGTGCCTTGGTCTCCTGTCTCAAGGACAAAAATTGTTTCCTTTTTTCCTGGGTAACCTTAGTTACATCCAGGAATACCCATATCTTTTTACCATAAAACAGTTCTTTTGATAAACAGAAATAGAGTTTCATAAAGGAATCCAAGTCCTGTTGGAAAATAAATGAAATCAGAAGTGTCACTCTCAATGAAGAGTCAGAAATAGACACTTCCAAAATAGCTGATATGTTGTTAACATCCAATTGTGGTGTATCTGGATTAATTCCCGAGCTCTAGTGGTTTGTGGAAGATAATATATTTTATTTAATGGAGGAATATGGTCTGGTGAATAATTTAAAACGTCCACCAAATATCTCTTGAACATCTCATATGCTGAAATCCCGGGTACTTTGGGGAAATTCAAAATTCTGGCATTAAGTCTGCAGTTAAAGTTCTCAATGTTTTCTATTTTTCTTTGAAGCATAGTATTATTTTTAATCGCAGCTACTTTAAAGGCTTGTAAGGCTTGAACTTCTGATTGCACATTTACTATAGAGTTTTTCATTTCTGTGTTAGAATGTTCCAAGGCTCTTGAAATATCGTCAATTTTACCAGCCAAAGTTTTTACCTCCTCTGATGTCTTTGAAGCAGCCTCTGGTGTTTTAACTGCAGCTTTATCCAATTTCTGGAGCATTTGCCAAATTGCTGCTAAAGTCACCTTGTTGGAGGGGTTCCTCTCCCCAATGTTAATTCCCATCGGCAAAAGCTCATCTGCCCCAGCTGCTTCCTCTACTGGAACTCCAGGTGTGTCCTCGGCAACACTGGTAGTTCCCGCCTCTAGGGCATTTGAATCCGCCGGACAAGGAGGTGGTTCTGTTTGCGGTGGCGAAAGAGAGATTTCATGCCCCTGTGAGGTAAGGCCTTCTTTACCTTTTCCCAACGTGGGGCTAGTTCCGCCAGTCCCAATGCAGACACCGGGCAATAATTGCTCAATCATCTGCTGCCTTAATAGGTGGTATCGGCGTCGAGGAAGAAGGCGCCTTAACCAAACCTTTCCTTTTGTGCGATATAATTGCTCTAGGAAAAAAAACACTAACAGCCATGAGAGCTCGATCTCGAAGCTCGGTCAGTGCCGCCATCTTGGCCACTCCCCTCCCCCGTACGGGGACAGACTTAAGGATCTTAATAAGTATTCTTTGGAGAAAGGCAGCAGAGGGGAGATATGATAGAAATATTTAAATACCTACGTGGTATAAATGCACATGAGTCAAGTCTCTTTCATTGGAAAGGAAGCTCTAAAATGAGAGGACATAGGATGAAATTGAGAGGTGATAAACTGAGGAGTAATCTCAGGAAAGACTTTTTTACAGAAAGGGTGGTAGATTCATGGAACAGTCTCCCAGAAGAGGTATTGGAGACAGAGACTGTGTGTGAATTCAAGAAAGCATGGGATCTCTTAGAGAGAGGAATGGTTACTGCGGATGGACAGATTGGATGGGCTATTTGTCCTTTATCTGCCCTCATGTTTCTATCTCTCATTTTTTTAAAGATGGGATTCTTAGTCTGTTAGCTTCATTGATAAAGCACTGCCTTTTATAGGGTGAGTTAAAAGATACAATTTTAGCATCAAGCATTAATACTAACAGTAACTACCAGCGCAAATACAGGATTAGGAACAAATGTCATAAGGAATAAAAGAACACCATCAAATACAAAAGCATACAAAATCCCCAGAATCTTTACCCTTCTTCCTTCCCGCTCATCTCCCAAACTACCCTCCTCACCCCACCCTATACTACCCTGAAACTTAAGTCAGAATTAATTCATCTAAAATAAAAGGATGCTTTGGGAACCGGAGGAAAGACTCCACCGAGCAAAGGAAATATTGTAACAATCAAAAATATCCATCAGTGGCATAATACAGAATGATAAGTTGATAACTACTCTGCCTCTGTAATGCTGGCCCAAAGTGTACACTAGAATTGTCACCACACTGAAAACCAGATCTTAGTGAGTCACCATGGAGTAGCAAAAAGTAGCAAAAAGTTAGAACTTCACTTGACACCATAAGAGCCCTTAGCAGATGGTTCCATCTGACTCCTCAGTTTACCCCTTCCAATCGGGATTATGCCATTTAGGTAGTGATGCGTTTGTAGGTGCAACTTCTTGAGGTGGCCCGCCATCCCTCTACCATCCCAGCAATTGTTGAGTTGAAATTGCCTCCACCATGATGGTCACTCAATAAGATTTTTCCTAGGCTTTAAAGGCAAGACCAAAGGGAAAGGTCTATCTGTATCTTAATTTGCTCTTCCCAGAGCCTCCATCTAATATCTCTGAAGTCCCTGCGCTGTTTCAGTGTTACTGGGGAAAGTATCCCACGTCAAAGCTTCTTGACCCCAAGCTGCTCGATAAATGATTTCTTTCTGGGCATAATTATGGAAGCATACAACAATACCCTTTGGTTAATTTGTTTTAGCAGGACCTAGAATATGATGAGCTTGCTCAGTTTTTATACTTGCAGAAAGTAGATCTACTCTCGCCAGATTCGGGATGGCAACAGACATTTTCTGCACTCTAGCAACACAATCTGTATAGTCCGGATGTTCAGGCAAACCTCTGATATGGAGATTATTTCTCCTCTTATCTATTTTCTAAATCTTCAAAGTGATCCTTCAGACAGACACCTATTGTTGTAAAACTGTTGTTTTCTGGGCTAACGCTGCCTTTTGCATATTTGTTCTTACAGCCACATTTCAGTCTCCTCAATGTGCTTGTCCAACTCTGCTATGTCTGATCTTAAATCAGAACCAAGTGCACAGCCAGATCTGCTCTTGTGGCTGCCATCTCTGCTTTTAATTCATGGAACCATCCGTGGAGCTACTTCCAACATTAATTGAGGTTTTATGATTCAGTACTAGAGGCTGGAAGTTTCTTCCCCTTTTGTAAGCAAACCATGGATATGTATGAACAATCCCATGATATCCTAATATGAACCAGTGCTGTAATATGACTCAATGTACCGGTTTTGTCTTTTGAGAGAACGGCAGTACACGGACCAGTTCTTTGGTTTTTAACTGATTCCTTAGGGCAAAGCAACATTGCGTTTTTTTCATAGAGAAGTTGGATTTTTGGACTGTATAAGCTAAAGTGCACTTTAATTCCTTCTTTTGTGAATTTTCTATGGACAGCAACATTGTTCTGGGATGTCTCAGGTCCTGACAGATGTTTCTGTGAAGCACTACATCAGCAATCAAAAAGTGCCAGACCAAGAGTTTTAGAAATGTTTACAGATGGTCATGGTGCTGTCCATCCAATTTTTTTTTCTCAGGATTTTACAGTACCCCCCGGCCAGTTTCAGTGCTTTAGAAGGCCTAGTTTGGTAAGGGAGAGCCAACTCTGAGCAGGTGAGACCTTGCGGTGATCATTTCTGATCTCAAAGTAGGGAAAGAGTTTGACAAAGTGGCAGCTTCCTGATGCAGGTGGCATCAAATATGGATTATGTTGGCATAAAGTTTGCAATAAAATTGAATCCATTTCAGTTTAAAAAAATTAAATTGTAGTGACAGATTGATTCGAACTATGGTGAGTCATGAGCTATTAGTATTCAATATTCTTGTGAAACAAGTCACTTCTGAGAAAGATATTGAAGACACAACTGTTTGTGGAGGCTTTTTAAAAAACTATTTGGGAGCCATATTTTATGAGAATTTTAAGCCATGATTGTTGCACTTTATTTAATGGGATGACTTTTGTGTAACTTTATTGAGTTATTTGTCACTATTTAAAGAGGATGATATTACTATGTAAATGCATTTGCAATGTAACATGAATATATTTTGTAAATGTATTGTCTATAAATTATGAATGTTTTCAATTGTTAATCGCTTAGGGCTCCTTTTACAAAGGTGCGCTAGCATTTTTAGTGCACGCATCGGATTAGCGCACGCTACCCAAATAACTACCACCTGCTCAAGAGGAGGTGGTAGCGGCTAACGCGCTATTCCGCGTGTTAAGGCCCTAACGCACCTTTGTAAAAGGAGCCCTTAGTTTTAGGCGGTCTAGAAATATTAGAAATAAACAAATAAAAGCTGTCTTGTTTCGTTTTTGCTGGCACCCTGTACTTCTTGGTGAGTTTGAACTAGAGAGTTGTGTGGGGACAGAAATACCACCCGTCCCCACCCGTCCCTGTCAAAATCCCACCCGTCCCCGCGAGAAATTCCTCCGTCCCCACCCGTCCCCGCAAGGAATCCCCTCCGTCCCCATCCATCTCTATAAACTTCAGAAATAGTTATTTCATTTAATTATGCTACTGAATTAAAGGCTCTGGTAGAGACCCATTTACAAATAAGCAAAGAAACTTTATTAATTTGAAAATATTAATTGGGAAGAATACATACTTTGTAAACGTGCTTCTACCAGAGCCTCTAATGTAAATATACAATATAAATAAATACTCAGCTGATGATAACCCCCAAGCTGTCAGCTGAGGACTTCCTTTGCAGTTGGCCGGGGGTTCCTTTTGCCAAGCTTGGTAGGCAGCAGTAGCGTCCCTGAGTCACAGATGCTGCAGTGGCTCATGGATGTTGCCAGTGACTGCTGTGCTTGGTGGAGGGGAGTTCTGGCCGTCTCTAGAGGAGGTCCTCTGCTGGCGGTGCTTGGGGATCCCCATCAATCACAGCAAGGGTCAGCAAGTACTTCAACACTGTAGAAATAAAACCAGAAATGCATTTCCTTTTCTTTTGAACACAATACAAAGACAGCTGCTATATACATTTCCCAAAGTTAACATATTGAGTCCTCCCACCTTTGTTCCAGGTCTTTCTGTCTGTCTCACTCTCTTTGTCCTCCCTCTCCCCAGGGCCTGGCATCTCACTCTCCTCAGTTCAGTGTGTTTCCCCTCTCTACCCCCTCTAGTCCAGCATCTGCTCTGTCTTCCCCCTCCCTTTTGGTTCAAGTCTGCATTCCAGCCCCTCCTCAAGGTCCTTTTCTGTCTCTCTCTCCTCTCTCCCCCCCCCTGTCCAGATCCAGTGTCTCTATGGGTTTACAGTCAGCTAAACTCTAGGTTAAGTGGGATATTCAGTATTTAACAGCCTATTGTGAATGGCATAAAGGAAGGATTGAGTTTTAAGCACAGTCCCATTGACTTTGGCAAGTTAAGTCTTGAATATCAGTCCTTTACTAGCCAAATGCTCACTCCAGCCACAGAATGTCTCCAACATACCTGGTTTTCAGTGACCCAGAGCCATTTAGGGACAGTGGATTGTTTACAATTGTTGCCAGCGACCCACAGCAAGTTTGGAGCACTGCAGGGGAGGTAAGAGGAGAAAAAAGAGGGCCTTAAAAGTGAGAGGAGAGAGGGAAGTGATAAATGCAGGTTCCAAGGCGCCGGGAACAGGGTGAAAGTGCAGAGCCTGTGCTTGAGAGGAGGGCTCTGCACCGGCTGAGCTGGCGGGGGGGACAACCGGGTGCTAGGGAGAACACTGCTCATCTGATTTTCCTACCTGCCCTGCCGCGAGGCTCGTCTTCCATTTCCTGCCTGTCCTGCCGCAGTACATATAGCCGACCGGAAGTCTTCCATAAGCCCTCCCTCCGACGTCAGCGCTGACATTGGGGAAGACTTCCGTTTGGATATGTGTGTTGCGGCAGGGCAGGCAGGAAATGGAAGACGAGCCTCGCGGCAGGGCAAGTAGGAAAATCAGACGAGTTGTATTGAGACCACGAGGGGCATCCCCATGGGATCCCCGTGACAATAGGGGGCATCCCCACGGGAGCCCCGTGACCCGAAGGGGGAACCCGCGGGATTCCCGTCATCCCCGTTCCCGTACAGCTCTCTAGTTTGAACCCTGTAGTGCCCTAATTCCTATGCTTTTCTCGTGACATTGTGACATCGCAGGAATATGTAGGTACATCGTGGAGCTCAAACTCATCAAGAGCCCTATGAAGTCAGAAGAAAACAAAACAGCTTTTCCAGCACATTTCTGGAGAAGGTAAGGGGGATTAGCATAGCACGCACAAGGAGGATGAGCTGAGCGAAGGACACGAGCTATCTGACACGAACGAGGAAGGATCCCATGGAGGGTACTCGCAGGAGGAAGAAGCAGGATCCTACCAGAACCTAGAGGGAGAAGAAATGAGTGCCACCAAAGACACTGATATGCGACCACAGCGGAGACTGAAAGAAGGGAAATCTGCAATCCTGGTGGGAGACTCGATCTTGAGACAGGTGGACAGTCACATAGCAGGAGGGAGAGAGGATCGGCTGGTGACCTGTCTCCCAGGAGCAAGAACCAGGGACATCATCGACAGAATCGAAAGGATCCTGGAGGGAGCAGAGACGGAAGAGACGGCAGTGATGGTCCATGTCGGGACGAACGATGTCGCCAGGAGAGACTACAGCAGGAAGGCACTCACCGAACAGTTCATGATCTTGGGAAGGAAGCTGAAGATGAGGACACAGAGGATAGCGTTCTCGGAGATCCTACCAGTACCGAGGGCTGATGTGAAGAGGCAGACGGAACTACAAGCAATAAATGCTTGGCTGAGGAGATGGTGTGAAGAAGAGGGGTTTCAATTTGTGAGGAACTGGACAACGTTCTGGGGCAAGAACAAGCTCTACAGGAGAGATGGATTACACCTGAGCACGGCGGGAACTAGACTACTAGCAAGCAACATCAAGAGAGGAATAGAGCAAGCTTTAAACTGAGAGGAAGGGGAAAGCCGACAGTCAACCAGATGTTGATGATTCGGAAGACAGTATCCCAAAAGGATACTGAGTGGGGAAAGTGCAAGGAAGACACCAACAACGTCAAACAAGCAATGGAATACCAGCAGAGCCAGACAAATCAGGAAAGGGATAGGAGGAATCTACTACATGGGGAAGTCAACAAGGGGCAAGAAGAAGAAAATGAACATAATGAAGAAACACACCAAGCCCCACAGGAGGAAGACAAGAGAGACAATAAACAAAAGTCTGCAGAACAAGAAGGGGACGGAAAGGAAAATGGATCGCAAGGGAAACCAACAAGAAAACAAATCCATCGAGACTTAAACTGTATGTACACTAATGCAAGAAGCCTGACGAACAAAATGGGGGAACTAGAAACCAGGGCCAAAGATGAGAACCTAGACATCATAGCAATCACGGAAACATGGTGGAACGAGGACAACAAATGGGACACTGCACTACCAGGGTACAAGCTCTACCGAAGAGACAGGACACATCAGAAAGGAGGAGGAATAGCATTTTATGTAACGGATACAATTCAATCGATCGGAGTGGACACACCAACAATTAATGACCAACTGGAATCAATATGGGTTAAAATACCAGGAAGAAAGGGAACCGAGATAAAGATGGGGCTGTACTACCACCCGCCCGGACAAACAGAAGCAATAGATGAAGAACTGAGAGCTGAGTTGAGGCGAGAATGTAAAAACGCAAACACCATAGTTATGGGAGATTTCAACTACCCAGGGATAGACTGGAGCCATGGAGTTTCCAATTGTTCAAAGGAATTGGAGTTCCTAGAGGCTGTAGGGGACTGTTACTTGGAACAGCTCGTCAAAGAACCAACGAGAGGGGCAGCTATTCTGGATTTAATCCTTAATGGGCTGAGAGGACCTGCCCAAGAAGTGGAAGTAGCGGGACCTTTAGGGAACAGTGACCACAACACGATCCAATTCAAAGTGGAACTAAGTATGCCAAAGGGGAGGAGAACCACTGTAACAACGTTCAACTTCAAGAAAGGGAACTATGATGCCATGAGACACATGGTAAAGAGAAAACTCAAGAACAGCACCAGAAAGGCACTGACGGTGGACCAAGCCTGGACCCTTTTTAAGGACATGGTGAATGAGGCG
This sequence comes from Geotrypetes seraphini, assembly GCF_902459505.1. Classification (NCBI taxonomy): domain Eukaryota; kingdom Metazoa; phylum Chordata; class Amphibia; order Gymnophiona; family Dermophiidae; genus Geotrypetes; species Geotrypetes seraphini. Next base: position 461,968,579 of record NC_047084.1, read on the forward strand.
CAAAGCCGATATATACCCAGATTTAGAAAAGGGGGCAGAAAGAATCAAGCAAAGGACCCAGCATGGTTAACAAGAGAAGTTAAGAAGGTGGTAGGAGATAAGAAAAAATCCTTCAGGACATGGAAAAAGGATAAAACTGAGGAAAATTGGAAAAAGCACAGGAAGCACCAAAAAGAATGCCACCACGTAGTCAGAACAGCAAAGAGAGAATATGAAGAGAAACTTGCAAAGGAGGCACGGAACTTTAAACCTTTCTTTCGATATGTGAAAGGGAAACAGCCGGCGAGGGAGGAAGTGGGACCCCTGGATGAGGGGGATAGGAAAGGAGTGGTAAAGGAGGAAAAGGAAGTGGCGGACAGATTAAACACGTTCTTCTCGTCGGTCTTCACAAAAGAGGACACATCCAATGTTCCGGAACCAGAAAAATTCTTCAAGGGGGACCAAGAGGAAAAATTATCGTGCATGGAGGTAAGCCTCGAAGACGTACTCAAACAGATAGATAGGCTAAAAACTGACAAATCGCCAGGCCCGGACGGAATTCACCCAAGAATACTAAGAGAACTTAGAAACGAAATAGCGGAGTTACTGCAGCAGATTTGTAATCTATCCCTGAAAACAGGGGTAATACCGGAAGACTGGAGGATAGCAAATGTTACACCTATCTTCAAGAAAGGAACCAGAGGCGACCCGGGGAATTATAGACCGGTCAGCTTGACCTCGGTTCCGGGAAGATGGCCGAATCATTGATCAAGAACAGTATCAGTGAGCACATAGAAAAAAATAAGCTGATGAGAACAAGCCAGCATGGTTTCTGTACTGGAAGATCCTGCCAAACAAACCTACTGCACTTCTTCGAGGGGATAAGCGGACATTTGGACAAAGGTGACCCCATAGATATAGTATACCTAGACTTCCAGAAAGCCTTCGACAAGGTACCTCATGAGCGCCTTCTAAGGAAACTGTGGAACCACGGGGTGGAAGGGGACATACACAGATGGATCAAAAACTGGTTGGCAAACAGGAAACAGAGGGTAGGAGTAAAGGGACACTATTCTGACTGGAAAGGGGTCACAAGTGGCGTCCCACAAGGGTCAGTGCTGGGACCGCTGCTATTCAATATATTTATTAATGACTTGGAAACAGGGACAAAGTGTGAAGTTATAAAATTTGCGGATGACACAAAACTCTCCGGTAAGGTTAGATCTGTAGAGGAATGTAAAAAACTCCAAAGGGATCTGGACAAACTGAGTGAGTGGGCAGATAAATGGCAGATGAGTTTTAATGTGGAGAAATATAAAGTTATGCACATAGGGAAAGGGAACCTGATGTACAACTACACGATGGGGGGGATGACATTGGGAAAAGGCAACCTAGAAAAGGACTTGGGGGTTTTGGTGGATAAAACAATGAAACCGGCAGCACAATGCGCAGCGGCCTCAAAAAAGGCGAACAGAATGTTGGGCATTATCAAAAAAGGTATCACTACCAGAACCAAGGAAGTTATCCTCCCGCTGTACAGGGCAATGGTGCGACCGCATCTGGAGTACTGCGTCCAGTACTGGTCGCCGTACCTAAAGAAAGATATGGCGATACTCGAGAGGGTCCAGAGAAGAGCGACAAAAATGATAAAGGGCATGGAAAACCTCTCGTATGCTGAGAGGCTGGAGAAGTTGGGGCTCTTTTCCCTGGAAAAGAGGAGACTTAGAGGGGATATGATAGAAACTTATAAGATCATGAAGGGTATAGTGAAGGTAGAGAGAGACAGATTCTTCAGATTGGCGGGGGCAACAAGAACTAGAGGACACTCAAAAAAATTGAAGGGAGATAGGTTTAGAACAAATGCTAGGAAGTTCTTCTTCACCCAGAGGGTGGTGGACACCTGGAATGCGCTTCCAGAGGGGGTGGTTGAGCAGAGTACGGTTTTGGGTTTCAAAAAGGGATTGGACGAATTCCTGAAGGGTAAGGGAATCCAGGGGTACAATTAGAGAGTTACTATACAAGACAAAATGCTCTTGAGTAATAGATCACTACAGGTCATTGACCTGGGGGGCCGCCGCGGGAGCGGACTGCTGGGCATGATGGACCTATGGTCTGACTCGGCAGAGACCATGCTTATGTGCTTATGTGCTTATGATTACCAGGTTTGAAGAGAGAGGGGGTAAATCAGGGGTGTCAAAGTCCCTCCTCGAGGGCCGCAATCCAGTCGGGTTTTCAGGATTTCCCCAGTGACTATGCATGAGATCTATTTGCATGCACTGCTATCATTTTATGCTAATAGATCTCATGCATATTCATTGGGGAAACCCTGAAAACCCGACTGGATTGCGGCCCTCGAGGAAGGACTTTGACACCCCTGGGGTAGATGGTGAAATTGTACGACCAATTTAAACATTAGGCAGACTAAGCAATCATCCTTAGGGGTGGAGGTAGAGGAGGGGGGCAGCAGAGAGTTACTGCAGTCAAGACAAAACAAAAATTCTGACCACCATCCAAACTCACAGCCTGTACTTTTACCGACACAGTGTGGCCAGATTTCCAACTGTTGTGTATATGTTTGTGTATGTGTGTGTTTATTTATATTTATAATTATGTGCTGTACAGCATTTTTCTGGGAAGGGTGGTTATGGCTGAGCTGAATTAAAATTTCAGGGAGTGCCAAGGATCCTGAGAGTTAATTGATAAGTGTGAGAAGAGAAGGCGGACATTGTAAGGCTAAAGTTTTGTCTAGGGTATATAATGGAGGGTTGAGATTAGCTGGGGCGGGGTAGGCAAGGAACAGGGAGCTCATATTAGTGGAGTCAATCAAGCACCAGCACCTGGAGTATTTGGGGAAGGCACCACTCCCATGCCCTGTTCTCACCCCTCCAAATTACACTTTTGGTTTGAGAGAACTGAAAGGAGAGAGAATGTATGAGGGAGATGGACAGGGGAAAAAATTTTTTTTTTTGGGGGGGGGGGGAGGGACTGCAGGAGAGCCTGTGGGAAGCAGACTTTTGTTGTAAATTACAGCACTTGTGGTGGGGTTTGCCTAAGTGAAGATCACAGGGTCAGTTCAGAGAATGGTCATAAAAATGATGTGAGATCTACATTAAAAGTTTTATAAAATGAGATTTAAGGATCTAATTGTATTTACCCGGAGAGGAGAAGAGGAGGGTGGGGAGAAGAGAAAGTATGATAAAAGGAAAGACCTCAAAGCAGCTGTTCCAGAGGCAGTTTGTCTCCTTCAGGAAATGTCTGTCTGACAGAAACATTAGTATTCTGCAAAGTGCTTTGTTTTCCCGAAAGATAGTCAAAGGGCAAGAAAAAAGTTTTAAACCATTCAATTAGAGAAGACTTGCTCCCCCCCACCCCACCACCACCACCACCGCTTTGGACTCTAGCTCTGACTCTGCCCCTGCCCCCTGCTGGGAGCTGACACTGGAGATGATTTCCTGACCCTGGCCTGGTATCACATTGCTCTGAATATTGAAAGGATGTCCGCATGACCCTTAGGGAAAATGTTAAAACTGAGAGGCAGAAAGAGCACAAAAACTGGCTGAGTGTCAGAGGTCTAAGCAGACAGGCTCACCTTATCAGTCAGACATTCCTCAGGAAACACATACTGACAGCCAGCTCTGAGCTCCCTTGGTCTAAAAACGTGCCTCTAATGCCCTCAACTTCCCAGAGCTGTACAAATGGATTCTTAACCTTCAGTCCATTCCATCCCTTTGTACTTTATCCGTAGATTCAGCAGCAGTTTGTACATGGCCTCTGGAAAAAAAAAATGGGACCCCCAACATTTTTCCAAATAATCCAAAATTGTCCTACTGCAGCAGAAAGTTCTGCCTGAAATTTGAATGTATTTCTGAGTAGTCGGCCCTCCATATCCACAGGGGATTGGTTCCAATATCCCCTCCCCCCCCAGATACCAAAATCTGTGGATGTTAAAGTGTCTCTTAATTCCCTCCCTTTTCCTCTTCCCCCTCCCCCCCCCTTACATGGTCTGGGAGCTTACTCTCTCAGGCCCTCTGCACCCGGTGTACCTTTGCAGCCAGTCTTTAATCTTGCAGCAACAGCAGCAGCTGTACTACTCAAAAGCTGCCTGTGGCCTTTACCGGTCCTTTCCCTCGCTTCTTCTGATGCAGCTGCCTGGGTGGGCCATCAGAAGGAAAGGCCCATTGTGCAGGCTGCAGCCCTTGAGTATGGCTGCTGCTGTAGAGCCGAAGACTACATGCAAAGGTACATTGGGGTATGGGGGACCTGAGAGAGAAAGCTGCGGATGGTTGAATCCATGGAAGCGGGACCCACAGATACGGAGGGCTGACTGTACTTTATTTTTCAACAGGACACACACAGCTCCAGCACATCAAGCTCGCAAAACAGTTGAGAATTAATGAAACCCCAGAATTCTTTGAACCAACAGCTTAGTGGCGTTGAAGACTTTGTGAATGTGTCAGGGTTGAAGGAGGACACTTAGAACACAAATTATGAATTAACTAAGAAAAATCTGTTATACTAATGTGTTTTCAAAGGTCATACTAAAGGTTGAAACAACTGCAAAGTATTCTGAAACTATATAAGGGGCCCTGTTTATTTCCAGACACTGTGTTTAGTTTACGTATAGGAATGTATACTAGGACCCAAGATGGGGAAGCAGCAAGTAGAAAGTTTTCCAGTCCAGAAAGCCTTGGTTCATTCCCACCCATATCGCTCACCAACTGTGAAAAGTGGAAAAGTCAAATGTCCCAATACACAAAGAGCTCTTTTTACTTAGGTGCGCTAAGGCCTTAACACGCGGAATAGCGCGCGTTAAATTGCCGTACACGCTAGATCTTAACGCCAGCATTGAGCTGGCATTATTCTAGAAGCATACTGCGCGGTTTAGCGCGTGGTAATTTTGTGTGTGCGCTAAAAACACTAGCGCACCTTAGTAAAAGGAGCCCAAAGTTTGTTGGCGCATGGCCCAACCAATTCAAAAATTTTATGAGTGAGGAGGCATCAGACAGACAAGAATCTCATCAATAAACGTGGCAATTCTAGCCTTAAATATTTTCTTAATTGCAAGACTTGGGGGCCAGTGGCAGCCCCAAGACTTTTCCCCCAGTACACAGTATCCTGCCCCTTCTAAAACTAGATGCTGACATACCTCCATAACAGTTATTCTGTTTAATATCTGTACTAGTGCTGCCCGATTTGCTGTTTCACTTTCTAAAAAAAAAAAATCAGACTTGCCAATTCAGTGAGTCCTGGCACCTCTGGGTCTCCTAAAGCAGCAGCAGTGGTGGTGGCTGGCGGGAAGAGGCAGTGCTCGGAACAGGCTGCTTCGTTCTGCCTGCCCTACTGGTGGGGTCTTCCCTCTGCCACATCATTGATAACGTCACTGATGATGCGACAGAGGGAAGCCCTGATTGGGCAAGCCAGAAGCAGCCTGTTCAGAGCGCTGCCTTTTCCCACCGGCCACCGCTGCTGCTGCTGTATGTCAGATCTCATGGTGGAGGGGGTTGGTTGGGAGGTGCTGCACAGGGGGATGGGAGGAAGGGATGGAAAGCTGCTGCACATAAGAGGAGAGACAAAGAATTGTTGGGCATGGGGTGGAGGAGAGGAAGGGATAGATGCAACAAAGAGGTAGGGGTGAGAGGGAGAAATTCTGCATATGGTGGAGTGAAGGGAGCCATGCATGGAGAAGAGAGAGGGAGAAATGTTGGACATAGGGTGGAGGGCATGGAGAGTTGGTGCAAGGGGAGAGAGAAAGAAATGTTATACATGATAATGGAGGGGAGGAAGAGAGAGATACTGCATGGAGGGGAATAGAGAGGTTTGACCCAGGGCACAAGGCAGGGAGAGAGAGAGAAAGATGTTAGTGGGAAGAAACCGAAATGTTGGCTATGGCAATGGAAGGGAAGATATAGAGATGGAAGATGGATGGTGAGCACAGAGAAAGAAGAAAACGTCAAATGAGCAGAAGACCCTGGCGAGTGAGTTAACGGAAGACAAACAAAAACCAGAGCCTGGGACCAACATGATTTGAATAATAAAATGACCAGACAACAAAAAGGTAGAAAAAATAATTTTATTTTTTATTTTGTGATGACAATATGCCATATTTGAAATGTGTAACCAGCCAGAGCTAGTGTTAAGACAGTGAGCGTGAGCTTGGACCTAACAGGGAGAGTTAGTCTTTTTTATTTTGTTTACATCACAGTTCCGGCATGGGATTGGAGAGAGTAAAAAGGAGGGGGGGGGGGTTAAGAGGCTACAAAATAAACTTGCCAGGACATTTGAAAAAAAACCTCCCAATTGGTTAGGAAAAGTGAATCGAAAAAATCAATTCAATTGGCCAAATCGAATTGAACTGAATTTTTTTCCCCTGAATCGGGCAGCACTAATATGTACTATGTAGTTCTGGGTGAATTTGAGGGACAATGTACTTCTCAAAATCCCACACTAGTCTCACATGACAGAGAGCACCATACAGTTCAAACCAATGGTCTCAAACTCAAACCCTTTGCAGGGCCACATTTTGGATTTGTAGGTACTTGGAGGGCCTCAGAAAAAAAAAGTTAATTTCTTATTAAATAAATAACAATTTTGCGTGAGGTAAAACTCTTTATAGTTTCTAAATCTTTCCTTTTGGCTATGTCTTAATAATAATATTGTAATTTATAGCTAAAGAGACATATGATCAAGAAACTGTTTTATTTTACTTTTGTTGTTATGATAAACATACCGAGGGCCTCAAAATAGTACCTGGCATGTGGCCCCTGGGCCACGAGTTTGAGACCACTGGTTCAAACTTACTACCAGCTATTAGGTGTCAGAAGAAAACTGAATTGAATCAAGCCTCCAGAGAAAGTATAGGGGGAGATTAAAAACTGGAAGGGATTAGGCTGGTGGACATTGTCCACTAATGGTTTTAGTTCTCACACTGAACTCTTTTTGACAAACTGACCTGTGCTTGGAAAACCCCCCAAAGACCTCTGACCTAAATAGTTCTATAACCTCTCTCGCATGAGTCAGATGAACTTTTTTTCCATGTGTTTCCTCTTTTCTTGTTGCTTCCATTCTCCCTGCCCCCTCTCTGGTATAGTATGCAGTGCAGGGCGGGGCAGTACTCTGTCAGGTTGACTGGGCACCACTGGTACCCTGCTGTTCACAGTACTGGCAGCTGTAGAATGCCAGAGGGTGTCGGGTGGGAGAAGAACCTGTATCCTGTAATTGCATGACAAAAAGGAAATTATGTAGCAATTGTTGCAGAATTGCAGGAAACTGGGGGCTTTGTCATGAGTAGGAACAAATGCTTGGAAATACTTATTGGTCAATGACTCTGCAAGACTCATATTCCCCCCCCCCTCCCTCCAACACCCTACAGTCTGTGCATACCTCATTCAGGTTGTGATTTTAGAGGGAGGAGAGAATTTTATTTTTTTGCACACATTTTGATAAACATTTAGCTTTCCGTTTGTCCTTGTTTTACTGCAGGGTGGAATTGGCATGGAAAGCGTAGAATGTGTTCTGTTCATGCTGATGTGACCTTAAGCCTAATAAAGCCATCTGGGGTCATAAAAACATGTGAGGCTTTTTGTGAGAGATTCCATCTTATTGAGGTCTTAGAAATAGCAGCCCAGCTCTGTTGTTTCCCTTTCTGATCATCATTTTGGCACCTTCCTCTCTACAAGTATTGCATTTACCTGACCGATGATAAGCAGTGTAGTGGCACCTTGCTCGTTCAGTAATGTTGAGAACATTTAAGCGAGGAGGAGGTATGGCAAGGGCATTTGCTACTGCCACTGCTCTACTTACTATTCAGTTATAGCTGTGGGAAACATCTGGACTTTACCTTTTTTTCCCCCACAAATTCCAGCAAAAGGCAATCAGGAAAAGGAAGTATCCAGAGAGGACAGGAATTGCCCGGCACCAGTGATTGTTCTGCACTTGCCCAGGTACCCTTTCCAGCGTATCTGGAGAGAACAGAAAAAGAGGGTGAAGGGGAGGAAGAAAGAGATGGCTTGTAGTACGCAGTGTAGGGTTACCAGACGTCAGGATTTCCCCGGACAGTTTTTCAAAACCTGTGACTTTGCCCGTCTTTTAAAAAACCTTTGCTCCACATCACATTGGGCAGGAGGGCATCCGCGCATGCGTGAATGTCCTCCTGCCTGACGAGAACAAGCTGCGGGGGGCTGGGCTGGGAATGGGGGCGGGTCTAGGGTCCGGATTTTCCAGACAGAAAATCTGGTAACCCTAATGCAGTGTGCTGCACTAGAGAGCACAGGGCTCAGAGGGACGGGACTTGATATGGATCTTTTCCAGATAAGCCCCGCCAAAAAGTTAACCCCCGCCACCCAAAAAAAATTATAAAAAAGAGGCACATCGCGCTGTGTTGTGGGGCCGTTGTGCTGAGAACTTCACTGGTTAAAGTTGCGTGCGCTGGCAAAAGGTGGCGGGGCTTAACTTTCGGCACGTCCACTTTTTCCATTAGTGGCGGGGCTTATCTGGAAAAGATCCCTTGATATGCCTTTTTATTCTATGTGGTTTACACAGTCAAAGTGGTTTACGTGGGGCAATGAGGTGTTGAGCGATTTGCCCAGAGCCACAAGGAGCTGTAGTGGGAATGAAACTGACAACTTCAGGGTTCCGTGGCAGTTGCTCTAACCACTAGGCCACGCCTCCACTCCAAAGATTTATGTGCAAGTATGAGTGATTAGAACCAGGCTTACTTGCACGGAAGCTCCACTTCTGATACTCAAAAGCAGTGTTCTTCAACCACCGGTCCTGTGGACCGTCCACAGAAATTTCCTGCCGGTCCACAGGACCAGCACGTGCATCAGGCCTAAAACAGTGTTCTTCAACCGCCGGTCCACCGTGCGATCGATGCGGCATTATCTTTGAGCCAGCTCCCTCTTCCTCACTGATTCAGTGTACAAAGCCTTGGCAGTGGCTCCTACGCACATCCTGCGCCTGAACCGGAAGCCTTCTCTCTGACGTTGCAACGTCGGAGGGAAGGCTTCCAGATGAGGCATGGGATGTGCAAGGAGCCGCTGCCTGCAGCTTTGTGCACTGCATCAGTGAGGAAGAGGGAGCTGGCCTGAAGATAATACCGGGGGCGGCATAAAATGGCCAGGCGGGAGCAGGCCAAAAGTTAAGGCATAGCATGGAGGGAGGGAGACAACAAAGGTAGGGAGGAATGATTTTATTTTTGAATTTAGTGATTGAATTATGTCAATTTTGAGAATTTACATCTGCTGTCTGTGCTTTGTGTATTTAATTTTGTGGTTAACCATTATGTGTTGTTAATAAGATTATATTGTGTATCTGTGAAAAATGAATGGAAAAAATAGTGTTACAATTAGTACTATTATGGGGGTGGGGTCTGGTGTGGAGACTGGGTAGAGATGGGCGGGGTCTGGCCCACGAATTAGCCCAGTGTTCTTTAACCGCCGGTCTGTGGACCGATGCCGGTCCACAGAATAATTCTTTTATTTCTGCCGGTCCATAGGTGTAAAAAGGTTGAAAAACACTGCTCTGGGGCTTCTGTCGATAGTGGTAGCAGCCACTGAGAACCCTATACAAATGCATTACAAGGAGCTCATTAATATTTAAATGAACACTCCTTATAATGCAAAAAAAGGGAAGAGAAGGGAATGCCCACCTCTTACCAGGGAATTTTTTTACAGCAGGTGTGGAGCTTCAGGTAGCTGTTGTGCGTGTGTTATATGAGTGTGCCTTGCCTAACATAGGCCTGGGACACATACTCACACAGCACACCCACAACATCAGCTAAAATATAAACAAGCCGCAGCTGAGCCAGAAGCCCTGCTATCTTCTGCCTGCTCATTTGAACAGGACATCTGAAGCCTGTGCCAGGAGGGATTGGGGTGGGGGGGGGGAACTGTGCAGGAGTGGTACCTAAATGGCAGCCCAGCAGTGGGAAAGTGATGCCGGATGGACTTCTATGGCCTGTGTCCTGTATATGGCAAGACAGATTGGGAGGTGCTGGAGAAAGCCTTGATGGTGACTCCAGCAATGGGGCAGTGTAGCTGATGCTGGACAGACTTCTAAGGCCTCCTTCCCATATGCGGCAAGAAGGATGAGGAGCAATTATTCGTATTTTATACCACATTCAAGACATCTGAGTACAGGTCTTACTTTTCTCAGGAGTGGAGTGGAGGGAAGACATCTTATAATTATTTTGGATGAGTGTAACTAGAATTATCGAAGATGAGAGTAAATATAACAAATATAGTACTCATTGCTAGAACTATTTAGGATGCTTGTAAATATAGTATTCTTAATTAGAAGGTTAACTGTAAACCTGAACATCATAATCATTTGCTAGAATTATTTAGGATATATGTAAATGTTCCGTCCGAACCCTGGATACTGAAGTTCTTCAGGGTGGCCTGATGAGGGGCCTGGCTGTGATCCTCTCAGGGGCTAGATTGCTGGTCTCTCCTTTCTAGGCCCTACATCTCTGAGGGGCTCCTTGGCCTCTCCGGATGTCATCCGTTTTCTGAGGGGTTCACTGAGGCTTCAGCCCCTGTGCAGCTGCCCTACCTGTCTTGGAATCTCAGCCTGGTCCTCCAATCTTTGGCTCGCTTGCGTTGTAGACCTCTGGACTAAGCATTCTTGCTGGATCTCATGATCAAGACTGTCCTTCTGGTGGCCATTACCTCCGCAGGAGATCATTGCAGAGGTTCGCAGTGAACTTGAATTCCCTCTGGACAAGCATTTTCAACAAATTAGGGATAAGCTGGATATTGTTGATGGTCACTTGAAGTCTTTGGAAAGGAGAATTTTCTATGCAGTGTCAGGACCTTTTGGCGATTAGCACAGATATTAAAGCTAAAGTGCAAGCTCTGGAAGAAAAGCTTGATGGCCTAGAGAACAAGTCCCACCGTAGGACTCTGCGATTGGTGCAGCTGCCTGAATCCATTGTTGATACTCAACTACATGTTTTGTTTTGTTTTTGGAACCATTCTGCAGCTCCAGTCCCATGCGGGCCCTTTAGTTTCACTTTAGATTTTCAAGCTCAGCATACACTTATACATGCATTTGTAATATCAAGATCAGATCAGAATTGTTTATTGTAATTCAGTTTACTGTGGAATTTCTTCATCTAATGTCTTCAGACTCTTCAGAATTCTGCAGCGAGGCAACTATGTAAAGCAAAGTCATATGATACAATTACGCTGGCTTCCTGTACAATTTATTTATTTATTTAATCATCTATTTAGCCCGTCCTCCCAAAGGAGCCCAGAACGGGTTACAAGAGTACATTCACAGTAAAGCGGACTAAAAGTACAGACATGGTAGACATAGGACACACACAGCGTTTACAGTATAGATGTAGCATACAGACTTAGATATAGACGTGATTTGAATTGCAGCATTTTCTGTATAGATAGACATAACAGAGGTAAAAAGTTTTCTGGTGGGAGTAATTCAAGTAATATTCGTTTAGATGTCAGTTTAAAATTTTGTGTCTAAAAATTAAAGCTCTCCATCTTTCACAGCCATCTTTCTTAGCTTCTGTCAATATACCTTATACTCCTTCACATTTACTGCGTTCGCTTGATTCCAACAGACTTGTTTCTTATCCCAGGACAAGCAGGCAGCATATTCTTAACGCATGGGTGACGTCACCGACGGAGCCCCGGTACGGACACTTTTAACTAGAAAGTTCTAGTTGGCCGCACCGCGCATGCGCGAGTGCCTTCCCGCCCGACGGAGGAGTGCGGGTCCCCAGTTTCTTCGTTTCCGCGGAGCGAAGAAGACGCATGTGTTTTCAACGGCCATTGAAAAATCAGTTTCTGCCTTCCCGCTCGCGTAATTTTTCGTTTTTTTCTCTTTTTCCCTTCGGGTTCCTTCTCTTTTTATTTAAAAAAAAAAAAAAAAACTCGTCGGGTTTTCTTTATTTTTTCAGGTCGGCCCCGGCGGGGCCTGTTGCCACCATACAGGCCTCCGTCTTCGATTTTGCGGAGGCCATTTTTCCCTTCATGCCCCCTCAGCCGGGCTTTAAGAAGTGCCAGCGGTGTGCACGCCCGATCTCTCTCACCGACCCGCACAATTAGTGCCTGCAGTGCTTGAGTCCGGATCATCGGGCTGACACCTGCACCCGCTGTGCTACTCTTAAAAAACGCACATTGAAAAATAGGCAGATCCAGCAAAATATTCTTTTCGGTACCGGATCTGCCATGGAACCTGCCGCGACGTCGACAGCATCTCAAAAGTCGGCACCGACTACTTCGACGCCACCGGATCCTTCTTCGGGGTCGCTGGCCCCAGGTAAGCCGGCTAAGAAGCCTTCTACTTCCCTTGAGCGCCCTCCTGCCACGGCTGCGACTCCGGTCCTCCCGGCACCGCGCCGACCCCACAAACGCTCCGCTCCGATATCGGTGAGTGCCTCGTCATCGGCCTCCTCATCGCCGGAGCGTGGAGCGGCACCTATGGTATCGAAGAAGAAAAAAGCGGTACCGGTGCCTCCCCTGGAAGACTGCATCGCGGCCATACTCCAAGCCCAATTGCAACAGCAGCTGCAGCAGCAACTCCAGCACCTGTTGCCGGCGATGTTGGCCCCACACCTTTCGGTACCGGACCGGTCCGAGCCTCGCACGATCCCATCGGTGTCGACCCCCTCGGTACCGCTTAACACTTCCATGCCAGTGCTCTCGGCTGAACCACACCGTTCCCATCCTACGGTGCAGGCCCGCTCTGATACCGACCCTTCCCGGCACCCGGAACGGCGCCGGTCTTCCTCTCCCGGTACCGCCTCGGTACGCTCCGGCAAGTCTCTCTCCAAGACCCGCCATGCCGAGCCCTCCACACCAACGTCCCGCCGTGCACACCCTGACATCAGGGACCCGGACTTATGGGAAGAATCCCCGCCCGGTACCGAGGAAGACGCTTCGTCAACAGACGAGGAACCCTCGGTGGCTGATACCGGTTCAAAACCCGAACAGTCCTCTTTCACCAAATTCCTCCGGGAGATGTCGGCGGCTCTTTCCATTCCCTTAGAGTCCGACTCTAAAAAGTCCCAGGCTTTTCTCGATGCCCTAGATTTTGAGCAACCTCCCAAGGAATTCCTTAGGTTACCCGTCCACGACATCCTATGGGAAACTTTTTACAAAAATTGGGAGAACCCCCTCACTGTCCCCGGGGCCCCTCACAAACTGGATAGCTTGTAACGGGTCATTCCGATCCCAGGGTTTGACAAGTCTCAATTGCCCCATGAATCTCTCCTGGTGGAGTCCACCTTAAAGAAAACTCAGGGCTCCAGTGTCTATGCCTCCACCCCTCCTGGCAGAGAGGGAAAAACTATGGATAAGTTTGGCAAGCGCCTTTTCCAGAATGCGATGCTGGCCAACAGAGCAAATAATTACACCTTTCACTTCTCCTTCTACATGAAGCATCTGGTGCAACAACTCTCCTCCTTACAAAAATACATCCCTGAACGTAAGGTCCCCCTCTTCCAACAGCAAATTTCCAGTCTGCTCCAACTCCGGAAATTCATGGTACGCTCCATTTATGACTCGTTTGAGCTGACCTCTCGAGCATCTGCCATGGCTGTTGCCATGCGGCGTCTGGCCTGGCTGAGGGTTTCTGACCTCGACATCAACCATCAAGACCGCCTGGCTAACGCACCTTGTCTTGGTGATGAACTCTTCGGGGAGTCCCTGGACTCAACAATCCAGAAACTCTCGGCACACGAGACCAGGTGGGATACTCTGGTGAAACCTAAAAAGAAGACTCCGCCTGCTCGCCCCTACAGACAGCAGTCTTCCTACCAGCGCAGGTTCTCGGACAGACCTCTCAACCCGCCACAACAGCAGCCTCGCCGACCTCGTCACCAGCATCAAACTCAGGCTCGCTCCCAGTCTCACCAACCTGCCAAGCCTCTCCCTCCGTCAAAACCATCTCAACCCTTTTGACTCTTTTCTCCAGGACATGGCCAGTCTCCCACCATCATTGCCTCTTCCTCAGCCTATCGGAGGCCGCCTCCAAGTTTTCCTCAGCCGTTGGGAGGTCATCACATCAGACCAGTGGGTCCTCAACATCATTCGCCACGGCTACTCTCTCAACTTTCAGACTCTTCCACCAGACAGTCCTCCCATAGAGTCTGCTTTCCACTCCTCCCAATCCTCCCTCCTCCTGCGGGAGGTCCACTCCCTCCTTCTTCTCAACGCCATCGAAGAGGTACCCTCAGACCAAAGGGGTCAGGGATTCTACTCCCGCTACTTCCTGGTTCCCAAGAAGACAGGAGACCTCCGTCCCATCCTCGATCTCCGGGACCTCAACAAGTGTCTGGTCAAGGAAAAGTTCAGAATGCTCTCCCTTGCCACGCTTTACCCTCTTCTCTCTCAACACGACTGGCTATGTTCCCTAGACCTCAAAGAGGCCTACACTCACATTCCAATCCATCTGACTTCACGTCGCTACCTCCGATTTCAGAAACAGCACCGCCACTATCAGTACAAAGTTCTACTCTTTGGCCTCGCATCATCGCCCAGGGTGTTCACCAAGTGTCTTATTGTGGTGGCGGCCTTTCTCAGGTCTCACAACCTCCAGGTGTTCCCCTACTTGGACGATTGGTTGGTGAAAGCACCTACGTCTCCACTTGTACTACAAGCCACTCAGCACACCATCTCCTTTCTCCATCTCCTGGGGTTCGAGATCAACTACCCAAGTCGCATCTGCTTCCCACGCAGCGACTTCAGTTCATTGGAGCCGTTCTCGACACCACTCTGATGAGGGCATTTCTCCCCTCCGACCGCCAACGGACCCTGCTCCACCTCTGCCGTCAGGTGCTCCTTCATCACTCCATTCCAGCTCGGCAGATGATGGTCCTCCTGGGCCACATGGCCTCGACGGTCCATGTGCTTCCTCTGGCGCGACTCCACCTCAGGACACCTCAATGGACTCTAGCCAACCAATGGTCACAGACCACGGATCCTCTTTCTCATCCCATCTCTGTGACATCGTCTCTTCAGCAATCTCTTCAATGGTGGTTGAACTCCTCCAATCTTTCCAGGGGTCTACTCTTTCATCTACCCCCTCACTCCATGATCATAACCACAGATGCCTCCCCCTAAGCATGGGGAGCTCACCTGGGAGATCTTCGCACCCAGGGTCTCTGGACCCCTCAGGAGCATCAACATCACATCAATTTCCTGGAACTCATGCTCTCAAGGCCTTCTCGATCCTCAGGTTCTTCTCCTGTACATGGACAACCAAGTCGCCATGTACTACATAAACAAGCAAGGCGGCACCGGATCTCCCCTCCTCTCCCAGGAGGCCATCCGCATCTGGACCTGGGCCACGGCCCACAGTCTCTTCCTCAAGGCTGTCTATATCCAGGGCGAACAGAACTCCCTGGCCAACAATCTCAGCCGCATCCTTCAACCTCACGAGTGGACGCTGGATCCTCCCACACTCCGCTCCATCTTTGCTCGATGGGGCACTCCTCAGGTGGACCTCTTTGCAGCTCCTCACAACCATCAGCTGCCCCATTTCTGTTCCAGACTCTTGTCTCCTCATCGTCTGGCCCCGGATGCATTCCAGCTCAACTGGATGGATCGGTTCCTCTATGCCTTTCCTCCACTGCCTCTGATGTTGCGGACGTTATTCAAACTCCAGAGCCACCATGATTCTCATCGCCCCTCAGTGGCCTCGCCAACACTGGTTCTCCCTCCTGCTCCAGCTAAGCTCCAGAGAACCCATTCCTCTTCCTGTGTTTCCTACTCTACTTACACAGCAGCATCAGTCTCTACTGCATCCCAATCTGTCCTCGCTCCACCTGACAGCTTGGTTTCTCTCGGGCTGACCTCTCCAGAGAATCTGTCTCAGCCTGTCCGTCGTATTTTGAATGCCTCCAGGAAACCGGCCACCCTCCAATGTTACCATCAGAAGTGGACCCGGTTCTCCTCTTGGTGTCTACTTCATCACCACGATCCCACCTCATTGGCGGTGGAAACTGTACTAGACTATTTGCTCTCTCTGTCCGACGCTGGCCTCAAGTCTACCTCAATCAGAGTCCACCTCAGTGCCATCACTGCATTTCATGAGCCTATCCTCGGAAAACCTCTCACGGCTCATCCCCTGGTTTCCCGGTTCATGAGAGGCCTCTTCAATGTCAAACCACCTCTGAAGCCTCCTCCAGTCGTCTGGGACCTGAATGTGGTTTTATCAGCCCTCATGAAACCTCCTTTTGAGCCTCTTGCCACAAATTCGCTCAAATTTCTTACGTGGAAGGTGCTTTTCCTCATTGCCATCACCTCTGCCAGAAGGGTTAGTGAGCTGCATGCACTGGTTGCCGACCCACCTTTCACTGTTTTTCACCATGACAAGGTGGTTCTGCGTACCCATCCTAAATTCCTTCCCAAGGTGGTCTCGGAATTTCACCTCAACCAGTCCATTGTGTTGCCTGTCTTTTTCCCTAAGCCCCATTCTCATCCTGGGGAACAGGCATTGCACACGCTGGACTGTAAGCGTGCCCTTGCATACTACCTTGACCGTACCAGGGCTCACCGCTCGTCCCCTCAGCTCTTTCTGACCTTCGACCCTAACCGTCTAGGTCGTCCTGTCTCTAAACGGACGCTTTCCAACTGGCTTGAGAGTCTTTGCTAAATAAATGATGTGTAGATTTGGGCATCCCAGTGGGGGACATTGATATTGGTGCACTGATTCATAGAATTCCAGGCCTTTCCATCAGTGCTGAATTGTGGGAATGTCCGTTTCGAGCTCTGCACTGGGGTACTTTATTTAAGGGCAGCTGTTTAAATCAGGTAAGATAACTTCTCTATGTGGGAATTGTGTTCAGGATAGTAATTCATTTTTCCAGGCCTTTTGGATTTGCCCAAGGGTACTGAATTTTTAGTGTTCACTGTTATGCTATGCAGAGCACCTCCTGGGGTGTTTGATCCCACTCTTACCATTGGGTTTACTATTGGATAAATATGAACTTCTTCACATCCGTAATAAACACCATTATCTTTTTGTGTGGATGGTGGGGATATTGGCTAAGAAAGTTATATTGGCAGTCTGGGTCACTCACTGACTGTATTCCCTCCTACACTCACTCATGCTGCTGGAGTGGAGGCATGCCCTCCTCTCGTATAAAAAAAAAAGTTTTCTCAAAATTTGGGGTGAATACATATATAACACTCTTTATCTCATAGAGCTAGTAGTCAGATTTTAAGTTCTTTTGGTCGAATCTCTGTGGATAGGAAGAGTGGACCCAAATGCTTCTCATGCCAGGGTTTTGGATTTTTTTTTTAACCGGGAGGTTGGGGGGGAGGGTAGTGTTGGGTTGGGGAGATTTCTCTTGGCTATTGTATGGGGCTTTCAATGTTGTCTTACATTTCAAAGGTTTTCCTGCCTTATAGTGACAGGGGAGATAAGAATCCTCTCCTCTGTTAACCTCCTTAGAGGTTTGGGCAGCTTTGGACTCTTTCTGGGGGTGGGGGATTACTTACTGAATGTTTATGTACTTTATGGCATTGCTGCATGTGTTTGTGCTACTTTAAAAAAAAAAAAAAAGATTTCACATAAATCAGTGAATAAGGAGTTAAAAATTAAAATGCAGTTTAGCCTGGATTTGACTGTGGTGGGGTACTGTCATCTTCTGTTCATATTGTCCTAGCCTGAGGAAAAATGTTTTGGTATTTGAAAGCTAGTCTTTGTGCCCCACCTCCACCTCCCATCCCCATACAGCATCCAGGCAACGTGTGTCCTGAGAGGATGCCCCAGAGGAAGAAGAGAGAGGTTCTAGAGAATGTCTCCCGACAAGAGACAGCCGAGAGAGAGCGAGAGCAAAGCTACCTGGAGGGAAGATAAACAGGCCTCTGCGGGTGGGGCTGAAGGGGATGATGTGGCAGGGTGTGGGAGAGCCGAGAACTCAGTTTCACTACATTCCCAGGAATGACTCTGCTCTGTCACTCCTTCAACCTTATCATCTTCATATAAGAACTCTAGTAAAGAGTGGCCCTTATAACCTTGTGGCTGGCTACCGGTTCTGAGCCACTGGGCAAGTGGCGACAATCCCCTTTTGTAGTGCATACTGTCCCTCTGTTGGTAAAATGTCATACCTTCAGGCTGCAGGCAATGAAGCAGGCCTCCTCTCTCTCTCCAAAGGCTGGATGAGAGAGATGGGGGGAATTCAGCACTTATGCCACTGCGTGCCCTGCATGAAGAAGCTGGTATTTGGTACATAGCCATTTTGCCCTTCAACAGAAATGTACATTTAGCAAGAGAACAGAAAAGTTCTGCTCATTGTATATAGGTTCTCCCCTCCTCCAAGAGAGATCAGGGTTCATGCTGCCTCTTCCTGCCTTGACCCTTTCACAGCCCTGCTACTACCTTTAGGCTTAAGAGATAGAGGGCTCCACCCGCTATTCATCTCTTTAAATAGCACTTGATGTCTCAGACACCCGTACATACACACACTGCCCCGTGACAGCAGGATCCCATTCCAGAGCAGACGCCCTATGTGGCACTTTATTAAGAAACACTTGTGTTGGTGGTGGTGGTGGTGCAGCCACTCCCCATCTTACATAGCAGTGCTGTGAGGCAGCCAATTCACTGCATAGTATGGTAAAAGACAGCATGGTAAACATTGTTTGGCAGAGATGGCAAAAACATAGTTAACAAAGCGTGGTGAAACATAATATGACAAAATATGGTATGGTGAGACATAGCATGGCGAGCATAGTATGGTAAAACATAGCACAGGAAAGCATGACTAACATAAGAATAGCCTTACTGGGTCAGACCAATGGTCCATCAAGCCCAGTAGCCCGTTCTCACGGTGGCCAATCCAGGTCACTAGTACCTGGCCAAGACCCAAGGAGTAGCAACATTCTATTCAGAATCATAAAGAATAGCAAGATTCCAGCATCCCAAAGAGTAACAGAAGATTCCAGAACCCCAAGTAGTAACATTCCATGCTACCAATCCAGGGCAAGCAGTGGCTTCCTCCATGTCTTTCTCAATAACAGACTATGGACTTTTCCTCCAGGAACTTGTCCAAACCTTTCTTAAAACCAGCTACACTATCCGCTCTTACCACATCCTCTGGCAACGCGTTCCAGAGCTTAACTATTCTCTGAGTGAAAAAAAATTTCCTCCAATTGGTTTTAAAAGTATTTCCCTGTAACTTCATCTAGTCTTTGTAATTTTTAACGGAGTGAAAAATCGATCCACTTGTACCCATTCTACTCCACTCAGGATTTTATAGACTTCAATCATATCTCCCCTCAGCCATCTCATAGTATGTCACAATTTGGCGAAATTGGTAAGGCAAGTGTGCGTGACGAAACATAGCATGGAAGACTCGGAACAGCAAACTCACAATGGAAGTAAAACCCAGATGTCTCAATCCGTCCTCCTTTTTCTGGAGCCATATGGTAACCCTATGCCACCAGCTTATTCCTGAAACTGGATTAATGACAGCTGGCCTAGAAACAGGCTGTGCTCAGAGACAGGTTTTAAATCGGATTACCAGGGATTTCCAGGATGGTTTTTGTCCCATGGCATGTCTGAAGTACAATGCTTAAAGAAATTTGGAGGTATATCTTCCTGCGTGTACAGTAGTAGGGGAGGAACTGGAGTTATTTGTAAAATTTTCACACTCTTGCAAGCTTGCTGTCCTTATCTTACATTCTGTGAGAGTTTTAGCCTCCGTATTCTAGAACTCTTTTTGGGCTGGACTCTCCAGAACCTCAAATTGATCTTTTGGGAGATTATTTCTGGCATGAATTTTCAATCTCTTCCTTGGTTTCGGGAGCTGGGAGGAGAGGCACAGACTATACCAGCCTAGTGAAACTCCAGGGACTTGTCCAGGAACGTCTATACTTCTCCCTTGTGAAATTCTGGCTGGGTTTCAGGGTCAGATCTCCACCTTCCTCGTCACGCTGGCTCACCCAGAACAAACTTCTGTTTCCTTATTGCATCTCATTCTTTTGCAAGCTCCTTCTCCTTAGGCACCTCTGTTTCCTGTGCATTGATCTCTGTGCTGAGGTTTGGGGCCTGAAGAGAAAGACAGACGAATGTGTTGGGCTTTAAAATAAAAAAGAAAACAATAGAGTGACCCTCGTTCCCAAATGTAATAAGTCGTTTGAACCCGATGGGAAGTTATTTGAACTCAATGGCAACCCAGGACACTAAAACAAGTGTTCAGTTTTGCTGGAGAGGAGTATATTGACATTTTGTCGAACCGCAGTGTGTTTTGCATAGTGGAGTTCTGATTTGGAATTAGTAAGTCGGGTTTTTGTAGAACAGGGTTTTTTACCCCTACAAATATTGTGGAGTTTTCCCGACACTTATAAGCATGCCAGTGATAAGAGTTGGGCTTCCAGTTCTAACAATTGTTTACTTAGAAGCCTGTTTCTGAGGTTTTGAGGCGTGCTATTTGATAAGTATTATTTTCCCGGATTACCTAACTTTGCAATTCACTACCAGCAAGCTTTTTAATGTTCAGTGCAGTTTTACCAGATACTATTTGCCAGGCCTATGCACAGTGGAGATGGCTGTATAATTGATAAGTGTGAAGTATGATAATGTTCTGTTTGGACTGGATGCACTGGGACTGTCTCTTATATGTGTTTAGTAGTGCTATAGAAATAAATCGTAGCAGTAGCAGCACAATATAGGACACTGTTCTCTGGCTTTTTAGAAGTTCTTTTGCAACTGTACATTTCTTTAATGGTAACTGTTGTTGACCAGGAAAACAGCGGGGGTATATAACAAGATTTTTTTGCTCGAGGGAGAGTGTAATAATAATAATAATAATACTGTACTGGAAACCTTCTTGCCTAACTTCTTTCCTTTTTGTATTTTCCTCACACAGAGAAGAGAGTGGAAGAAGCAGACATCCCGTGGCAGACTCTGCCTGCTTGTCCCCGTGCTGTACTGAATGGCCTACAGCCAGCTGCGTCCCAGCACACATGAGAGCCTTGACAAGGTAAGAGGCCACCTCCTCCCCGCCAGTTCTAACGCGCTATCCTCCCATAGCACCAGCTGCTCTTGGAAAGTGAGTGACAGCAAGAGATTGACACAGTGAAAGGGAACTGGAACGAGAGTGGTTGCCACACACCTCTCCACCTGTATCTGAGTCCCCACACTGTCATCTATACACATTACTCTGACAGACTCCAGGAGGAGGCTCTTTGGCAAGTAAGTTTGAGAGACTGAGATCATATGCCACATACCCTGGCTTAGGTGTGAGGTTCAGTACCACCATGGTAGGTGCCATTTTATCCTGTTTGTAGATACTACCCCTGGAGAGCGTAGGTACAGGGAGCTCCAGAGCAGACACAAATGACAGTTTGCTGAATTTTGGAACATATAAAAGAATTGCCATACTGGAGCAGACAGAAGGTCCATTAAGCCCAGTATCCTGTTTCCAACAGTGGCCAACCCAGGTCCCAAATACCTAGCTAGATCCCAATTAGTAAAACAGATTCTATGCCGCTTATCCTAGGAATAAGCAGTGGATTTTCCCAAGCCATCTCAATAATGGCCTGTGGATATGGACTTCTCTGTTAGGAAATTATCCAAACCTTTTTTTTAAACCCTGCTAAGCTAACTGATTTCACCACATTCTCTAGCAACAAATTCCAGAACTTAATTACACGTTTGGTGAAGAAATATTTTCTCTGGTTTGTTTTAAATCTACTACTTAGAAGCTTCATTGCATGCCCCCTAGTCCTAGTATTTTTAGAAAGAGTAAACAAACGGTTCATATCTACCCTTTCCACTCCATTCAGTATTTTATAGACCTCTATCATATCGCCCCTGAGCCTTCTCTTCTCCAAGCTGAAAGCCCTAGCCGCATCCGTTGTCCCATCCGTTTTACCATTTTCATCATCCTTTTCTAATTCCACTATATCTCTTTTGCAATACGACAACTAGAATTGCATACAGTATTTGAGGTGTGGATAGAGCAATTCAAGGGCATTATAACATTGTCATCCTGGTTTTCCATTCCTTTTATGATAATTCCTTACTTTCTATTTGCTTTCTTAGTTGCCGCCGCACATTTGAGCTGAGGGTTTCAATGTAACCTTAGTGATGACACCTAGATCCTTGTTCCTGGGCAGTGACTCCTAACATGGAACCCTGCGCACTTGGATGCAGAGCAATATGAGTCTGCTAGTTGTGTGGGACAGGAGGTTAGGATTTAGAGTCATTTGACAGTTCTAGGTCATTAGGGCCAGGCACAGTTTCATACCTACTGCACCTATAGACTTGTATTTGTAGTTTTTCTCTGGAAAGTAGGATCTTCGTTTCCTAGATGGAATAGAATAAACTGAGGGCTGGCTGATTCTCTCCAGTAGCTGCCGAACAAGGCCACACTATGACTTTTGTAAGCCCTAGAGGGGAAATTGTATAAATGACACTTTAACTTAGGCACAGTAGGCATGCTGCCGGCGCCTTTGTTAGCATGGAAACGCCGCTAACTGTAAATTCTGTTACATCCACTCTGGATTCTGTATGACAGATGGGTGTTCAAACCCACAAACCGAGTCTTGCAGAAGCTACACACAAAAGTTTTTTACGCATCCCACATAGTAGTGGAGTACAGTGCCCCCCTTCAGTTTTTTCCTTCTGCAAGCGTACCATGCTGAGGTGTTTCTGATCTGCTTTATTTTTCTCTTTTATTTATGTAAGTTCAATTTTTTTTCGGTGGCTTCAGTACCTTAAGACCCCTTATTTAGAGGATCTTTGCCTGGGACAGGAAGCAGATCCCGTGGAACTGGACTGCAGCTTCACAGGGCAAGCCTTTTGTGGACCTGTGGGGCCAGCCTGCTGTGTGCCAGTTCGGAGTCTGTTCCCCTGGGACCAAGCTTGCCTTCTGATACTCTTAGAGGCTTAAGTGCAAGCTGCGGGTGCCCTGAGTAAGAGCCCTTGGGGTATCAGAGTGCCGGCTGCATATTTCCCACCCCTGTCGTTCGTTGAGGTTCTGAGGTGGTGGAGGTCTTGGTTGGGGTTCGTCCGACTGGCAGCCCGAACATTCTAAAGATGGCAGAAAATCCTTTCACTTCAGCTGCAGTAGGTGAGAAAAAAGAGCTGACAGGCAGGCACTGCACAGCACTGTGAGTACAGCCCCATTATTTTCTGTTGGAAAATCGGGGGGGGGGGGGGGGCCGGTGTGTGTCTCAAAATGTCATTTGGGGGGTTTCTGAGAGTAGGGTTCAGGTCTCCCACCTCTAAAACTCCTATTTCTGCATTTTTAAATTTTTTTCATTTAATCTCCATGGGCCATTTTTGTCGCAATTTTTCTAGCAGTGACCATCTTGGATTTTAAACAATCTTTTTTTTCTAAGCCTTTTTTCTGCCTCAAAACCCATTGCTTTTGTTAAAAATCGATAGGGATGGACTCTTCAGCATCTGATCTCCTGAATTCTTGTGGTTTTTGCGCCAGATTGCTGGTGGAGGAGAGTCCATGTACCATGTACAATGCCACCACAAGGAGGGGGCAGGAGCTTCAGGCTTCGCCTCCTCCGGGTCCTTTAAAGCTGGGGAACCAATGAGGGTCTGGGAAATGGACAGAAAATTCTGCCTGGTACCTGAAACTGGCAATAGCATGAAGTGCAAGCGCTTAGAGGCCAAGGACCCCCTCGAAAGCTTCATCAGTTGTCCGTCAGGGGTTGGTTTTGTCCCTTGTGTTTGGGTTTTCCCTGAAATTTGTCCAGCTCATCTAGAGAGCCTATTTTACAGACCCGGATTGTGCTTTGCTGCTGGCAGACCTGTCGCACTGTTCTAAGAAAATGTCTTCTCTGATCCGGTTCCCAGTATCTTTGCTCATTCGGACCCAGATTGCTTGAGCTGGCGCACTGATAACATGCCTCTTTTATCTCAAGCCACTGTTTCCACCCTGGATGACTCCGGTTCTATTTGTGATGCCATCAAACAGGATTCCTTGGGGAACCCTGACCCAGGTGATGACCCCTCCTTAAGCCAACTATTTAGGTTGGCGTCAGTCCACCATTTTATTTTGGATTCCATGAAAGAGCCGACAGAAGCTCAGCCTTCCAATTCTTAGTGCTCAGTCATGAGCCGCTCCAGTGCTCAGACTTCCTTTTTTCCAGCACTACCAGACCCCGCTGCTCTAGTCACAGACAGTGGGAAATTCCTGAAGGCTTTTTAAAGGTGGCTAAAGCTCTATCCTATGGCACCTGAATTTCAGCACTGTTTGAACAGCCCAAAGTAGACTCTGCAGTGGCTCAGGTCACTAAGCGCACAGCCCTCCCTAGTGAAGGAGGAGTGATGTTAAAAGATTCACAGGATCGCAGGGTGGACATGGTATTAAAGAAACAATTTGAAATGGTATCTCTGGGCATCAAGACAGCAGTGGCAGCCTCATTTGCTGTACGTGCCTATCACATAAGACTGCATCAGGTGCCATCTGCGGAAGAGGACGCCTGCCCCCAACTGATGCTGGAAGGGGTGGATTATGTAGCAGATGCTCTGTATGACCTTATTAGGGTCCTAGGCAAAGTCTCAGCATATGCATTTGCTCGCAGAATGCTTTGGATTTGACCTCTACAGCTACCTTAAGCAGGCTGACCTTCAAAGGGCAGATGCTTTTTGGCAAAGGACTTGATGACCTCATGTTCAGTGTGGCAGATCGCCATCCTAAGTCCCTCCCGGGCAGCAGATCTCACCGTCCCTCTAGGGAGGGTTAAAGTAATTTTCATTCCTCATGCAGATCTTTCCAAGATAACACGAGCTCCTCCGCTCAGAGACCTTTCCAGGGGTACAGACCACACAATAGCAACCCCAGATGCCAGAAGCCAGCTGGCCCGCCTCTACCAAAATGGGCCTTCCCCTCCCTGGTGCATCCTGGGGAAGGGGCCCAAACTCTGATTGGCCTGGACGCCCCATAGGAGGGGCCTCCTTCCCAGGAGAGGCCTTAAACAACCTGGGCCAATCGGAGCCCCATGCCCCTCCCTGGTGCATCCTAGGATGCGCCGAGGAAGGGAAGGCCCATTTTGGAAGAGGCGGGTCAGCTGGCCAGAGGGAGTGGACATCCCTCTGGTCATCCATCTAATTAAAGGTCCAGGGGAGAGGGGTTGGAGGTAGGGGGTGTTGTAATGCAGCGGGAGAGAGTGGACATCTCTCCTGCTGGGGGGGGGGGGGCACGCTTCTCAAAATGGCTTTTCCAACAGTCTCTGACACTCTCATGCCAGGGCTTTTAACAGTGCTGTCGCCAATGCCGCTCTTGAAGAATGGCTCGACGATTTTAAAGAATCTACTGAAGTTCTCATTTTGATGTTGAAGAGCCCATTTTTGCATGTCAGTGTCGGAAACTGCTAGAAACTGTACTAAAAACAGAGATAAGCCGTTTTGATAATCTGCCGCTAAAATGCGTGCAGGCTATAATGTCGGAAAACAGTTTAGCAACGGCATTAAACTTTTGAGAATCTGGGCCTGAGAGTTTAACCGAATCCTATACTGAATTGGTAACCAATGATACTGTAAAAATAGTAGGGTAACTCTATCATACTTCTTTTATATTCAAGTAATTTAATTGCAATATTTTGTTTGTTTAATCATTTATTGTTGTTATTCCATAGCTGAAGCGAGCACCCACAAGCAGCACTCAGGGATCAGGAACAGGGAGCACTTCTCCAGCCATGGAAGTGAGAACTCAGCTTATCACCCCTGCTGGCTACAGTTCCCCAGGTATATGCCTCCACCCTACCCCACCCCATTTCATGTACCCTATATTAAACCTAGAAAGTGAGAGGCAGATACCTCCTGAAAAGAACAACCCAGAGATGTAACAAATACAGACCTGCTTCCAGGCTCGTCCCTACTACCTTTTTTCTCCTTGTGTGGCTTTCAGCCTTAACTCTAGGACAGTGTCTCTGAAATGTTTTTAGCTCCAGCACACTAAACGAAGCAAATGTTTTTCGTGGCACATTATAATTGAAATTACAAAATTGCAAAACCAACAAAAAAATAAATTTGGGGATTATTTATTTAAAGTTCTTTAAGCTATGTATGGGGTAATTGTAACAACGGTGAAACAAAAGTAGATGGAATAGAAATGCTAATCAATGCAATGGATGTGCTTGTTTTTTAGTGCAAATTACACTTCCCCCTCCGTATTTGCGGTTTCCGTATCTACAGATTCGCTTATTCGCAGTTTTAAACCAAAAAGTGCTTTTTCATTTTTCAGGCTATTTTAAGCCCTGTAAGCCCTCCTTAAGCCTTACCTAGTGGTCTAGCGGGTTTTTAGGGCAGGAGCGATCTTCCCACGCTCCTGCCCCATGTAGATCGCTCACAGGAAATGGCTGCCTTGAGCTCCCGTCGTCTCTCAAGACTACGACGGGAGCTCAAGGCAGACATTTCCTGTGAGCGATCTGCACGGGGCAGGAGCTTGGGAAGATCGCTCCTGCCCGGAAAACCAGCTAGACCACCAGGTAAGGCTTAAGGGGGACCTTACAGGGCTTAAAATAGCTGGGGGGGTTAGGGGTAGAACCGGCCTGAATATCATTTTCAGTTTTTTAATATTCGCGGGCCGGCTCTGCCTCTAACCACCGTGAATACAGAGGGGGAAGTGTAACTCAAAATACAGCTCGATAGTGGACAAGCAAACACACATTTTATCATCCACCATCTGCAGTCGCTCTCTTTTTTAAAAATTTCTGTCAGAGCTGAAAATCCAAGTTTGCAAAGATAAGAAGATCCAAATGGTAACAGCCTTGATTGCTTTGTTGCTCATGTTAGGATAACTACTGCATAAAAAATTAAAAATTACTTGCGATTAGTTTTCAAGGACCAATCACGTCATAGAATGATGCTTGTCTGGGCAGTTGTATCCTTACACACACAGACACTCATAACGTTGACAGACTCTTAAGTACACGTCATACAAGTCATCAATTTTAGTGTACGAGACTTATGAAAGGAATTTTTTAAAATAAAGTAAAATTCTGGAATTTCTTGTGACACGCCTGGAATCTCTTCGGGGCACACCACTGTGCCGTGCTACACAGTTTGAGAGACACTGCTCTAGGGCTTGTCCTGGAGCAGTCCCTTAACTATACAGTTATTTTACCTATTCTCCTCTGTCTAACCCTCTCCATTTGTATCCCCTGCTCCCGAACACAGGCTCCCCCTTCTGTGACATAAATCCTAAAGTGAGAGTTGAGAGGATTCGGGAACTGATGGACAAGCAGAGGAACCTGCAAGAGGCCCTGAGCATGAAAGTGAAAGAGCTGAAGAGATTATGCCTGCAGGAGGCAGTGAGTACCCATGGCTGGGAGGAAAGGAGGGGGGTGGTCCCAAGATGAAGTTAAGCAGGGCTGACATAGTATGCGATGCATTTCTTTTCCACCACCTATCTTCTATTTTCAGGAACTGACGGGCCAGGTACCTGTAGAGTATCCCTTGGAGCTGGGGGAGAGACTCCCATATGTTCACCGGAGGGGTGCTGCTCCATACAGACATCCTTTTATGCTTATAAGCCGAGGAGAGGTGAGTGCTTCTGTGGAAGAGGCTCTTCTACAGCAGAATGGAAAATAAGTTCCTTTGAGTATGGGAGCTGTGGTAAGGCGACAGCAGGGACGGTGCAAGGGGACTGAGTGCATCTGCTGTAACCCTCTCTCCCTCTTTCATTTGCAGGAAGCTCAGCTGGAGGTGCTGGAACGCGAATTCTCTCTGCAGCACCAGATTGCCGAGGCTGTCCGGAAGCTGGCGCTGGCCGGGGTGGAGTTGACTGTTGATCAGCGCAGGAAGCGGCGGCAGGTCTATGTTGATGCGCTGCAGCGGCTGCAGGAGATTGAAGAACAGGCCAATGAATTACGGCTAAGGTTGGGCCGCAAGCCCACACAGAGGGCCCTCCAGATCATACAAGGTCAGGTGGGATGGGGAGCAGGGAACAATGGAGAGAGGCAGGCAAATGCTTTGCCAGTTTCTATTATGTTTATGTTTGTTTTATTAAATTTGATTTACTGCATAACCTTTTAGGGACTCAGCAGTTTACATTTAAAGCAAATAGGCCACTTTGGCAGTATATCAAGCGCCAATAAATAAATTTTAAAGGAAATGCCATAACATTTTAGAAAACATCTACTCCAAACATTCAATAATAAAAGAAACATAATAGACAAAAATCACCAAGATAATCTTGCAGAGAGACTAATACACCATAGAGTCCACTTCCATATCTAAATTAAAAGCTTGTTTAAAAAAAGTGTGTTTTTTTGGTTCAAACAATTTTTATTGATGCACACAACAACAAAAACAAAGCCAGGGCACCTCCCTCCTTACTGATCACTGCTGCCCTGTCCGAGCATCTCCCTTACTCCCTCCCTGCCCCTTACCTTCATGGCAGGCGATTTCTAAATTTACTTCCTACGAGCAGCCAGAGTGTTGAAGTTGTGTTTGGCTGCCATAAAGGTAATCTCTGTAGTAGGTGTGTCATTCTGGATGGATGAATGCTTCATAGGTGATTCAGACTCGGCATATTGGCACTTAGAATGCTTCAGTGGTGAAGATTGTGTGGATACAGACCTAGAGGGAGAAATATGTTTATGCTTTTTTACCAGGATCCTCAGAGGCAGGCAGCATCAGAGAAGCATATGTTTGATGCTGTGCATTGGTATCTGAATTTTCATACATTATCAATGTCCCTGAAGTTGACCTAAAAAATTTCTCATATCTCAACTTTCTGGCCTTAAGTGACCTCTTCTGCAATTTGGAGCAGAGGATGCAAGAAATATACCAGTGTTCAGGACCTAGGCATTGGACACAACGGTTGTGTGGGTCTGTACCTGAAATGGTTCTTTGACACCGAGTGCACCATTTGAACCTGCTTAAAACCTTAGACATGGATGGAAAAACCACCAACACGAGGTCAAAAGATTCAGTGGTTAGAGGGAGGTCAAGTAAATGACATACTGAAGAAAGGCGACACTCCCTGTTTAGAACAGGCTGAAAAGGGGCTAGTAGACCCCAAAATAAGTTAGTCAAAATTCAAAAACTTTGGTATCAAATGAAAGAGATAAGAATAAAATAAAAAATTATGACTAGAAAACCAGAAGGCTCAAAAAGTATGCATACAATATACTGTACAGGGAAGTGTCTCAGCATGCCCAGCAGGGATGTGTCTCAGCGCACGATATGTTGTCGTTGGGGAAGCAGGCTTAAATTGGCGGCGGTGGCTAGAGGGGCAGGGAGAGAGAAAGAAAGATGGCATCGGGGAAGCAGGCTTAAATCAGTGGCAATGGCTAGAGGGGCAGGAAGAGAGAAAGAAAGAAAGAAAGACGGCGTCAGGGAAGCAGAAAGACAGACAAGGGGAAGGGAGAAATACAGACAGACGGGGCAAGGAGAGAGACAGAAAGACAGACAGATAGGGGGCAGGGAGAGAGACAGAAAGAAAGAAAGACAGACAGGGGGCAGGGAGAGAGACAGAAAGATGGGGTAGGGAGAGAGAAAGACAGACAGAGGACAGGGAAAAAGACAGAAAGAAAGACAGACGGGGGCAGAGAGAGACAGAAAGACAGATGGACATGGGGGTAGGGAGAGAGAAAGAAAGACAGACGGGGAGAGAGACAGAAAGAAAGACAGACAGGGAGAGAGAGATAAAGAAAGAAAGACAAACAGACAGGGGGGCAGGGAGAGAGACAGAAAGACAGACAGGGGGAGAGAGACAGAAATAAAGAAAGACAGACAGACAGAAAGAAACGCCTCGGCGCCCCATTGTGCTAAAAGTCTACACATCTATTCTAGCACCCATTAATGTAATGGGCTTAAACACTAATATGCATATAAAAAAGATGCACTTAGAGGAACTCTTGAGTGTCTTCGCTCCGCAGAAAACAAAAGAACTGATGATCCCATGAGCCAGCAGCAGGCAGAAAGGCACTTGTGCATTTGCGGGATGGGCAGTTTAAAATTTTTTCTTTTTAAAAATGACAGTACACTTTTGCACTGTCCGTAGCAGGCTCCGTAGATGATGTCACCCTCAAGTGAGAATATACTGTCTGCTTGTCCTTGGATAAATACATGTACATTTGTTCCAGGTCAGGCCAGATAGCTGGCCTAGCTTGCATGGATATGTATATATTTATAATGCATGCGAATATCTTACAACTTGGCCCCAGGTTGCTTATACCACATAAAATTTGCACTGGATTTCAGGAGCTTGTTTATTTTTGGATAGTTTTGCAAAAGCCTATTTCTAAAAGTAAGACACTGTTTTGCAAGCAATAAAATTCTAATAAAATAAACCCCCTATGATTTTTTTTAGATCTTGCACAGAGTAATATGTTGATAAACCATGAGCACTAACTGTGCCATATTGACTTTTTCTTTTCAGATGATTCTCTGAATTCTGACAGCAGCTCACTGTCTGAATCAGCAAGCTACGAGAACCGTAAGTGGTGCGATGAGTCTCAAATGCTGTACTCCCTTAATTCTCTGCAACTTCAAAAATTGTCTCTCTTCAGCAGAGAGACCACACCTGAATAATTCATAAAGTTGGTCCAGAAGGTAGACTTAGTGCAGGACAGACATATATATAGAAACAAAGCAACGTGATGGTAGATAAAGGCCAAATAGCCCATCTAGTCTGCCATTATCTTTTTCTCTCTCTGAGAGATCCCACGTGCCTATCCCACACCTTGAATTCAGATAGTCTTTGTCTCCACCACTTCTTCCAGGAGACTGTTCCACACATCTACCACCCTTTCTGTAAAAAAGTATTTCCTTAGATTATTCCATCTTTAATTTCATCCTGTGCCCTCTCATTACAGAGCTTCCTTTCAAATGAAAGAGACTCAACTCATGTGCATTTAAACATCTCTATCATATCTCCCTTCCTGCCTTTCTTCTAAAGTATACATATTGAGATCTTTAAGTCTGTCCCCATATGCCTTATGATGAAGACCACGCACCATTTTAGTAGCCTTCCTCTGGACTGACTCCATCCTTTTTATATCTTTTTGAAGGTATGAACTCTAGAATTGTACACAATATTTTAAATGAGGTCTTGCCAGAGTCTTATACAGGGGCATCAATGCCTCCTTTTTCCTACTGGCCATGCCTCTTCCTATGCACCCTAGCATCCTTCTTTTTTTAACTTTAAAGATTTTAATGGGGGGGGGGTTGTTTTAATAGAATACAATGTACAACTCACCTCCAATAGCTCTTTCAAATAGCATCCCTAGCATTCTTCTAGCTTTTGCGCCACTTATTCAACCTATTTGGCCACCATAAGATCATCACATATAATCACACACAAGTCCCGCTGTTCTGTCATGCACATACAGTAAGTTCTTTATCTCTTAAACTGTACCGTTCCTTCAGGTTTTTGCAGCCCAAATGCATGACCTTGCATCTCTTAGCATTAAATTTTAGCTGCTAAACTTCAGACCATTATTCAAGCTTCACTAGGTCTTTCTTCATGTTATTCACACCATCTGGGGTTTCTACTCTTTTACAGATTTTAATATCATCCGCAAAGAGGCAAATCTTACCTGACAGCCCTTCAGCAATATCGTTCTTAAAAATGTTAAAAAGAACAGGCCCAAGAACAGAACTTGGGTAACATCCCTTTCCTCAGAGCGATCTCCATTAACTACTACCCTCTGTCATCTACCACTCAACCAGTTCTTGACCCAGCCTGTCACTTTGGGGCCCTTCCCAAGGGCACTCGATTTATTTATTAGATATCTGAGTGAAACACTGTCAAAGGCTTTGCTAAAATCTAAATACACCACATCTAGCGCACTCTCTAACTAATTCTCTGGTTACCTAGTCAAAGAAATTGATCAGATTTGTCTAACAAGACCTATCTCTAGTATGTTAAAGATCATATTAAAACCACAAAATTGCAGGATTTGAAGGACAAGGAAGAGGAACTGTGGATCAGTTCGGAAAGAGGGAATGGTAAATATATTTACATTGGTGTGATATAAAGGCCTCCTTCACAGACGGAAGAAGTGGACAGAGATTTAATAATAGACATTCAGAATATATCTAAAAAAGGGGACATTTTACAAATAGGTAATTTTAACATGCCAGATGATGATAGGATTTCCCTATTGTGGGATCTTCTAAAAATAGGGAGATCCTGGATTCTCTACAAGGAGAACTGTTCCAGCAGTTGGTAATGGAACCCATCAAGCCTATATTTTGCACCAAGGTATGTATTGGGTCCTCCCAGAGCTCATTGAAAATATCCCAGATTGGTTATGGTTGGAATGGCGACTCATGTTTCCTCTGCGATTATGCCGTGTTCTCAGTATCAAAATGCCTAGATTATATAAAGAAAACAGAATACTAGTAGATACGTGGAAAACATTACGATATGTCAATAATTTAACACATATTCCAATTCACAAATCAACACATCAAATTATTTGGCTAAACTCCAAGATTCAAATTGGTGGATTTAAGGTCATCTGGAAGCATTGGATGATAGCAGTAATACGTATCTTAGAGGATGTTATATCTAATGGTAAACTGCTTGACTTTTCACAGTTGCAACATAGATTTGGACTTAATAAATCACAAAGTTATAGATGGTTGCAACTGAAGCAGGCCATTCAGGTAGGGACTCCCTGAATGGAAAAATTTAAATAATCAATATAGTTTGTAATTCTTATGCTTTCAGGTAGACTTCCTGGGACTCCAGGCCGCACAGTAGTATAAATTGTTAGCTGGATTTATAAATAAGAAACCAAAAACTGGTCTTAGGGACATTTAAAGTATTGAGATTAAGCACCAAATTTCTGCATCTCAATGGCCACGAATTTGGACTTGGAGGTTGAGATGTACAATGTCAGCATCTATGAGACAAACTTGTTTTTTTCTGTTACATAGAGCATTATGGACCCCTGTTCGATTACAAAAGTTAGATAGCTCTAAGTCTAATAAATGTTGGCATTGTCATCTTGAAGCAGGGACTTTTGATCATTTATTGTTTTATTGTCGATTTATTTTGGCTTTTTGGAAGTCAATATGGGGCCAAATAAATTGTTTGTTGGAAAATCCAGTGGCATTATCCTATGATACTGTGCTTTTTGGCATGTCAATGAGAGCTAAAAGTCAAATATCATCTAAACACAAAAAACTCCAAAAGAAAGTTTGCAAGAGAAACTTCAAAAGACTCAACAATAAGGCAAAGATGGTCCAAGGGTTCCCACAGTGGTATAGCGGTGTAGAAAACAACTTAAAAATAACAACATAAATAAATTGCTATAAAATTTAGTGAAATAACGTACCCTCAGTGTGAAGGGACAGCGATGGGAGAAATTCTCCAACGCTTCACACAACAAGGTGGAGACAGCCAAGCCCCCACCTGCACACCATCACCGGGTACCTAAGTGTGCTTTAAATCAAATAACACAATCATCATAACATAATAAACAGTGAACATAAGTGCATTCAAACACAGCTACTCCCTCCGCCCTCCCTCCGCCCAGCTGACTTGGATCATGTAATTGACTTTTTGAATTACGGGTTCCTGAGGAAGGGATTCTCTCCCGAAACCAGGCTGGTTGGACCTGGTATTTTGTGGCGTTCATCTGCTCTACCCTTGGACGCCTGAATGACAGCACTGAATGAAGCTAAGTCTCTTTTTCATTTTTCTTTTTTTTTTTTAATTTTTATTTATTCATTTTTGCATTCTTACAATAAGTGAATTATATGTAATATAATGTAATGTAATGTAATTTATTTCTTATATACCGCTACATATATATATATACATGACATTTGTAATTACAAACAAATCATCTTCTCATTTTTCTTTTCAATTTTGGGAGTTGGCTGGGGGGGGGTTCCCAGATTGGTAGCTGTGTTTGAATGCACTTATGTTCACTGTTTATTATGTTATGGTGATTGTGTTATTTGATTTAAAGCACACTTAGGTACCCGGTAATGGTGTGCAGGTGGGGGCTTGGCTGTCTCCACCTTGTTGTGTGAAGCGTTAGAGAATTTCTCCTGTCGCTGTCCCTTCACACTGAGAGTACCTTATTTCACTAAATTTTATAGCAATTTATTTACGTTGTTATTTTTGAGTTGTTTTCTACACCGCTATACTACTGTGGGAACCCTTGGACCATCTTTGCCTTATCGTTGAGTCTTTTGAAATATCATCTAAAAACAATAGGTTTTTATTAATAATGACAGGAGTTACCATACAACAAATTACGAGTAATTGGAAGAATTGGACAAGGCTTAATTATAGTTTTTGGTGGAGTTCATTGTGTCATGTGTACAAAATGGAAAGAATATTAGCCATTCAGAAAGGGAATTTTAAGAAATTTTAGGAGATTTGGGAGCCATTAACAAAATATTGTATTATTTAATTAATTGTTTTTCCCAATAACATGCACATCCGGGAGGGGGGAGGTTGGGGGGTCTGATAGATTATTGAATTTAAATATATTGGGGTTCATGATAAAAGTTTTATGTAATGGGCATTGTGATTATTAGGGGGAGGGGTTAATTCTGAAACGGGTATTAATAGTATATTAAGTATGTCATTGATGTATAATGTTACACTTATTGTAAGTTTTGAAAATAATAAAGAATTGGAAAAAAAATGGTTTAAAACGGATCTAGAGAAGTTTCAGGAGAAAAAGTCTATAATATGCTATTAAAATAGACCTGGGAATAGCCCCTATTTATTCCTGGGATCGGTAATATGGAATGTTGCTTCTCTTTGGGATTCTGCTGGATACTTGTGACTTGGATTGGTCACTGTTGAAAGCAGGATATTGGGCTAGATGGACCATAGGTCTGTCCCAATATGGCAGTTCTTATTTTCTTTCAGGGGGAGTGGTGTAGCCTACCCTTGTTTGTTTGTTTGTTTGTTTTCAGCTCCTCTTTAGAAGCTGTCCATCTTGAAAAGTTTGTGAAATACTTGGAAGGTGGATAGCTCATCTTTTGATCTCATATAAGCACATGGGGGAATGAAGTAATTGGGATTATAAATATATCAGCTCTGAAATGACTTTCCTTGCTGTCTTCTCCAGCTGATGCACAGGGCTTCCCTGGTGGAGCCAGGCTCTCTCCACCCCGGCTGCACCCACGAGCCATCTCCAGCAGTCCTGAGCGCCAGCCACAGCAGCAGGATTGGAGGCTCTCATCAGCTGATGCCCACAGCGAGATCAGGAGCCGACGAAACTCCGTTGCCAGCCCTCCTAGGTAGGTGCACATGCTGATAGCCCCTCTACCCTTCCATCACCCGTTAGGCATGTCCCATAACCCTCACAAAATACCTCATACTTTTTCAGGATGGTAAGCCCATGAAGGTAGAAACCCTTAGTTTCATGTTTTCCTACCCCCCTGATGATTTCTGCACTGATGATTTCTTGTCAAGGGTAAATCACATTGCCACTTATCAATCCCACAGCCCCGCCCGTACCTTTCTCCGCAGCGTGTCTGGCTTTGAGGGAAGAAGTGTTCCTGCTACCCCTATCCTGAGCAGGAGCATCTGCAGCAAAACCCATTCCAGGTAAGGACCTCCAGTCCCCCACTAGGGGTGACTGCAGGTCATAGAGATGCATATAGAGGTCTTAAGGGCTAATCCTACTTCTTTCTTCTTTCTGTTACACTTTATGCCTCTACCACCTCTCTAGGAAGCCATTCCTGGAATCCTGTGGAAGTGGATGTTCTGAAAGATGATTTATTAATCATTCTTCACAATAAAAGCAAATAAAAACAAATACATATCAAAATTGATAGTCCACATATATTTGTCCTACCCAAATATATGTGGACTATCAACTTTGATCTGTTTTTACTTGCTTTTATTGTGAAGAATGATTAATAAATCATCTTTCAGATCATCCACTTCCACAGGTTTTTGGTTTTATCGTTTGGATTATTCTTACTGTGGAATTTTGGATCTTCTCTTTGGGGTTTTGTCATTCCTGGAATTCACCATCCTTACCATAAAGCAGTGGCTTAGACACAGACGGGCCTAGGTAGGCACAGGCCCACCCAACAGTGGTGCATCTCTTTGGCTGGCAGGGCTTCCCAAGTCCTGATAGCTGAAGACTCTTGGCATCTCTCCCTTCCATCCCTTGCAGGTGTTCTAGTGTCTCTCAACTTCAAACCACCTCCATTTCACTCACCCCAGCCCCAAGCCATCCCTCTGATGCAACTTCCTGTTTCCACATAGGCAGAACCACATCAGAGGGTCTGCTCTGGAACGGTAGTAGCAGTGGGTATGAGTTGCTGCTTGCTGCCAGCAAAAAACTGAAGGGTTTACAAGGTATGGGGGGAAGGAGGAGAGAGTTGAGAGACACATGATCACCTGGGTAAAGGGTTCTCTTGCCTGTCCACTTTGGGGTCAGGCCCACCCAAAATTGAGTGTCCAGCTATGCCCCTGCCATGAAGAAACTCTTCCTTGTGCTACTCTTAAGTTCACCCTCACATCTGTAAAAAGGGCAGACTGAGCAAATCTAATTTGTTTTCCAGGGGGTGAAGACTTAACCCCCCCCCCCCCCCGTTAGAATGTAGTGAACTTGTGTATGAGACATACTGGATGTATCAAGGTTTTTGGGATGTTAATGCTTGCTCCACAGAATCCAATAAAATATAGATGTTGCATACTGCTATAGTATTCACGGTGACAGGTGCAGTGAAAGGAGTATAACCAGGTTTGGAAAGAGCGAGTAGAAGATTTATGGGAGATGGATCCATTGTTGGCTATTTAGCACAGTATGAGGGTTTAGTGCGTCCCTAAACCATGCCTGCTGGAAAGTGAGGTGGACAGATAGCCTGTTTCTCTCACCTTGCCTTTGAGCTCCCGTTGCTAGCCCCAATCAGAGACCTGATGCCACAATAGACAGTCCGATGCAGTCTTGCAGGAACAGGCTGGTTGATCATACCCTTTCTGATGTTTTCTCATTTGTGCTCTCTTTCCTCAGGCCTGAGAATGTGGGGCTGGCACCAAATCGGCACTGGGTCACAGGCCAGGACCCCCCATCTGGGATTTATACAGCACAGACCCGCAGGAGCAGCAGCTCTGAGGCACTCATTGATCGCTCCTCCTGTGAGCAGCGGGCACCAAGCCAGCTGCGTGGTGTGGCCAGGGCTGCCTGCAAGAGCTCAGAAGCCCTGAGTGAGAGAAGTGTCTCTGGCAGGACAGCAGTATACCAGGCCTCAGACCATCCTCCTTTTCCTCATCTTCGGTACCACTACGAAAGGCCTGGTAGCGCCTGGCCTCCCAATGGTGCCATCCATGGCGAGGCTCTCCTGGACTATTATGTAGAGAGACAGCATGGAGTTGGACACTGCTCCCGCAGAGACATGCACATACCCCCCGAGAGCCCGGCACTGAGGAGCAAGGCCCAGGCAGCGCGTGCCAAATCCTGTGGTCCTCCACGAGCAGCTATACAGGCAGAAGTGACCTATCAGCAGCAGCAGTTCTGGCCAGTTCCTGGCCGTCCTCCACCTCGCTCACGGAGCCAGCAGCGGGCAGCAGACCTACCAGACCATGGGGCACACAAGGCAGCAGCCCTGGAGGGACTACGGGATTGGTACATCCGGAATGCGGCAGGTTATCGATCTCAGCCGGATCGCCGCACCCCAGCACCCACACAGCGGTACCATGAGGCAAGCCAATTGGAGTCGTACTACTACAGCACCCCTATTCCCCATTCTGTCAGCTTCAATGGGCCGCCCTATGCAAACAGGTACGGCATCCCTTTCTAGGCCCTAAAGACTGGGGTGAACTTTTCCCCCCCACCTCTTTCCCTCTATGGGTGATGTTTCCATCATATGAATCCCATCAGACTTCTATCTCAAATTTAATAGTTTTGAAAGATATCTATTTGATTTTAAAAATTACCTATTGGGATACTGTAGGCTGACAATATATTACAAAGCTCAGGATGCACATCTCTCACCCATGTCATGAGAGAATGGATAATATAATTTAGACTGGTA
The DNA here is from genome assembly GCF_902459505.1 of Geotrypetes seraphini. Classification (NCBI taxonomy): domain Eukaryota; kingdom Metazoa; phylum Chordata; class Amphibia; order Gymnophiona; family Dermophiidae; genus Geotrypetes; species Geotrypetes seraphini. Next base: position 462,006,472 of record NC_047084.1, read on the forward strand.
GCAAAATTGTTTGGCTACTGAGTAGTGACTCTTAAGAGTTTTGGTGTTAAAAAATGAATAATAATAGTAATTACATTCTAGTGTTTTAAAACAAGGACGTCTCCTCAAAATGGTGTTTGATGTTCCAGCACCCTCTGGGGGCTGTTGAGGAAATTACTATCTACAGTGGTATTTCCTCTCTTCCCTGAGAGTTACCTGAGGATTTATTGGTTATCCCTTTTTTTTTTAGTTGTTGCAAAAAAAAAACAAAAAAAAAACCCATACAAACAAAAAACCCAAGGAGCTTTTTTTAAAAAATTATTGCCTTCACCCCCTTTGAAAAAAAAAATTCTACTCTTCCATTCCCACATCTGCTCAGTTAACTTTCTTTCCTTAATTATTCTTTCTCTGCTCATTTTCTCCCTTTCTCTCATTGCCATCTCCCTTTCCTTTTCCTCCTGTTCCATTCTCTTCTCCAAAGACATTACGCAGACTACCTGTATGAAGAGAACCCGAGTAGCCACTTAAACGAGACCACTTTTAATGGGGGCATGCCGCTGAACCGAGACTTTAATGCACCAGGGACCTTGGTCTAAATAACAACTGGATTAAAGGACAAACTCCCCCCCCATATATATGTATACAACCATCAGTGAGCCCTGGGTAGAAAAACCTCCCAGGCCAGAAATACGGAGAGACAGGTCGAAGACCGCTGGATTCCTCTACCTCCCCCACCCTCCAGGAGACTTGTGGCTGGAAGACTACCTGTGACAGAGAGGGAGAAAGACAAGTAGAAAAGAGCTGACAGAGTTGATTTGTGATGTGTTTTTCTGTAAGGGTATTACCAAAAAGCTGGGTCTTAATTTCATTTTACTTAATGGTTCTATTAACACTTGAGGAGACAAGTGAGAGGGAAAGATCATAGAGTGTTTGATTGGCTCATGTTGCGTTTTGCGTCATTGCATGCTGGTACAGTAGACTCTCAGCTAACCAGCACCCATAGGGATTGATAGATGCCAGATAAATGTAGTTTCTGGTTGCTTGAGAGTTACTTTTAAAATAGGCCTAACTAATACTATATCCCATACTGTGCCATACCATAAACTGTTCTAGACAAACTACCGGACATGTGCTAGGCAAAGCATGGGCGTACTCAGGTGTGGTGTGCCAAGTTTATACTTAAATTTCCTCCAGAAATTGATTTTATTTTCATTTTTATTTAAAGTATTACAATACTTCTTAGATTTTTTTTCTGGTTGCTTGGAAGTTCTGGTTAATTGAATTCTGGTTAACAGAGAGTCTACTGTACTTCTTTTCCTAGAACAGTGCTTGCTAAACCCGGTACTGGTGATTGCATAGCGAATGACAGGAGAAGGAATAAATTTTGCAGATCAGGAAGGAGCAGAAAAATAGTCCTTGGTGGTGGAGAGTGAACCATGATTTATTCAGTGGATTGACCTGACATGTCTGTCCATCAGCAGCAAGAGATATGGAGGCAGCCCTGAAGACACAGTCCTCAGTAGTGCAGGGTGAAATAAATGATTTTATTCAATGAACTGACCTGACATAGCTGTGTTTTGGCTGAATGCATGTGTTAAGAGTCCATAAATCATGTGGTAACAATGGTGAGAAATTGTGCTTCAAGAAAGCATACCATTGCAACCCAAGAGCTGATAGCGGCAGTATGGACAAATGAACTCCATGGCAATTCTGCAGCAAAAATATACCTGTTTAACCACTATGCTGTCCTATTGAAGAGTCTAGTGCAATTGGGCCGCAGAATTACAGAGCAGCATTGCTCTTGGGGCTCATTTCTCAGAAGTGTACCTGTCTGCTTATCCCACTGCTGTTACCGTATGATTTATGGGCTCCTGACATAGGCATTCAGCCAAAACACAGCTGTATCAGGTCAGTTCATTGAACAAAATCATTTATTTTATCCTCTTCTGCTGAGAACTGCCTGTCTTCGGGACTCCCTCCACATCTTTTGTGTGGTCATGTAGCTAGTCAGATTTTCAGAATATCCACTCTGCTTATGCAGGAAACAGTTACATTAAAGCACCTGTGTGTATAATTTTTATTTTCTTCATATTTTGAAAACCTGACTGGCTTATAGGAAGGGACAGTTATTAAAATAGGTTTTTAAACCACTGTCTTAGAGTAATGGGAATTGCAAGCCCCTAGATGCATAGGGGCGGAAAGGGAGTAAAACCAGGCCTGACCCAGCTTATTGTAGGTGACATGGAGCCTGGATTGCAGCCACAGTAGCAGCAAAGAACTGCAACTTGAAGCAGCATAGCTGAAAAGGTGCATGCATTTTGGATTTCTGTAAGGACAGAAGGGACATACATGATCTCTGGATAACATAACATCAATTTCTAGACCGCATAAGCGTCAAGTTCTATGCGGTTAACAAAAAATTAAATAATAAGCTACAATTGAATATCAGAATAGTGGCACCCCTAGGTTCTAGGCCAGAGTTTCTCATCTCAGTCTTTGAGGACCCCCGGGCCAGTTTTGTTTTCAGGATACCTACAATGAATATGCACGAGCTAGATTTACATGCACTGCCTTTACTTTTGAAAATCTATCTCGTGCATATTCATTGGGGATATCTTCAAAATCTGGCTTGGGGTTCCCTGAGGTTGAGAACCGTAGGCTAGGCATTGGCTATGGCACTGTTTCTCAATCCTGTCCAGGAAGCACTGGCACACCTAGCTAGTTGGGTTTTCAGGATTCCTCCAATTGAATATGCATGAGCTAGATTTGCATATGTAAGAGATCCACTGTATGCAAATTAACCCACACATGCACAGTTATAGGAATCCTGAAAACCTGACTGGCTACATGTGCCTCCTGGAGAAGATTGAGAAGCACTGCTCTATTGGACTGTGAAACTGGGAAAAAGTAAAGGCCGGGATGGGTGCTTCTCCCTCACCCGATCCAGAGCAGTCAGGAGGCAAGGGCTTCAGCAAAAGTGGCTTGTAAAACATCTCTGGAAAGAATCTGTGCAAGAAAAAACAGAATCAGACCTGAATTTCTAATTGAATTTATTTGTTAAAGGAAAAAAAAAAAAGTAAACAAATGCGTTATTTATTTCTGTGGTTTGCTGGGGTGGAGGATACAGATGGTAAGTATACTTCAAGACACTGTGAGAAATGCAGACCCTGTGGTGGTGAATATCAGTGAGCTATAATTCCCACCTCTTACCAGCAGGGGGTATTCCTTTACCTAAGGCTAGATCCTGATGTACATGATCTACTGTTATTTAACCCACCACTGTGCAAAAGATGCGAGCTGGACTTGCACATGGGATGTAAACTTTTCAATATCCAGATTTCTTGAGCTTATATATGTTTGATTTTATTGTTCCCTTCCCCTTAAATCTCCTTTTTAATCATTTTGTCTGAATCATCCCATGATAGTCATACAGACACTACTGGTATGTAAGAAAGGGCATGGTCCCTTTTTGCTGAGTGCACTAAATAGCAAAGGCATAGGTTATGCCTCTGCCTGTCACTGGGATTTTGGGCTTGATACGAATATTCAAAATAAAGGGGAGAAAATTGGACCTCCTTGATGTTGTGCACATGTTTTCAGCTCTGGAGATTTTGCTGCCTGGGGTTATATCATACCTTCTGTAGCGAGGGCCAGCCAATAACATTGTGCCACCTTGAAAAACAAGCATGTGGCATGGAGGAGAGGAACCAAGTGTATAAAAAGTTAAAACTTGAAAGGGGAGATGAGGTGGGGAAGTGGGGGTGGAAGCACAGAATTGCACTGACTGGGGATGACATTTGATGCAAAGAAAACTGGAAGAGGCATCCAGAAAAACCCTGAAGCTATTAGATATCAAGGCTGCATGAGCTAAGCGAGCTTGAAAACTGGAGATGGCAAGAAATGATTTGGAATAATTTTTCTTAGGATAAAAGTAGCTTAGTTTTGGAAACTTCATCACTCATTTGTGTGTTGCTGGGCTCCATTCTAGGAGCATAGCAGAGTGATGATAACCAGCTATCAGACTGGCCTGTCTACAAGATGGACTAGGTGTCCACCTAAGGTGGCACACTTTGGGGAAAGGTCTACAGAAGATTTATTGTACCCAGCACAGGACTTTAAGCATCTGCACATGTTTAAGGCTCTGAAACAGAAAGTTCAGAGGGAGTGGGACCACTGAAGGCTTTGAGCATGAATGGGTGTTCTGGGCCCTACACCTTCCATGCTGAATTTTTTATAAACACCTTGATTGTTACATTAACACCAGTGCTGCCCCAGAGGTTGTAGGGGAGCTACTGGATATCTGGTGAGGGGAAGATGGATGCTGGATACTAGAGAATCACAAATCACTCCACAGAACATCTACTTCTCTCACCAAGAGTAAGGCATATTCAAGACCTCAGCAGTCTCAAGGAAACACCTGAAAAATCAATTAAAGATAAATTAATCATCTACATGATGTGCATGTAGATGATTAATTGATCTTTAAAGTTTAAAAGAGTGAAATGAATGCCGCTGTCATGTTTGCTGAAAACTAGAGGCATGGGTGGTATGACAGCTGAGAAAGGTATGTGTTTATTTCATTTTTTGGTTAAGATAATAGGTTAGGATGGAAGTAATATCTATTATTGTATATTTCAGGGGTTTCCTTGAGACAGTAATGGCGAAACATAGATTCTGTGTTGGAGAATCTGCCTCTGCCGTTAGTTTCTTAAAGATGAGTATTACTCTTTAATATTTATGAGTATAATCTTTGATAAAGGTATATAAGAAGAATTTTAATAATTTAATAACTTATTGAAAAATTGATTGAATATTTGGAAGATCAATGAAGAGGCTGGTGTATGAATCTATTTGAAAAAGCCATTTCCTAACCATTGGCACTGCTGAGGTCTTGAATATGCCTTACTCTTGGTGAGATAAGTAGATGTTCTGTGGAGTGATTTGTGATATATGATTGATTGAACTTCAGAGAATAAACTTTTTTGCTTGTTAAAGATTGTTCGGATACTAGAGAATGACATGGGGACAAATTTTTCTCCGTGCCCACAGGAACTCAATTTCCCTGTCCTGTCCCTGTGAGTTTTGTCACTGTCCCTACCCCATTCCTGTAAGCTCTGCCTTAACGCACAAGCCTCAAACACTTATGTTTTTAAAGTGTTTGAGGTTTGTGCAGATGAGGATAGAGCTTGTAGGAATGGGGCAGGGACAGGAAAATAACTTGACAGGACGGGAAAATTAGTTCCTGCGGTGACAGGGAAAAATTTGTCCCCATGTCATTAACTACTGGATACCATGGCATGGGAGGTAGACATAGGGAAGGAGAAGAATGCTGGACACCACAGGGAGGGTAGATATAGGGAATGAGAGGAATGCTTGAGATACAGGGTGGGAGGGAGTAAAGGTAGGGATGTTGGCCACCACAGAAGGTAGAGCTAGGTTGATGCTGGATACCTAGTGGAGATGCTGGTGTATGGGTGTAGCAGAGTGAGGGCAAGACTGATGGTTTGCCTAGGGCATGGGTCAGCAACCTGCGGCTCTTCTCCCATGGCCCCCCAGACATACCGATCTACCTGGTGGTCCAGCGGGTGTCTTCATGACAGGAGCGCAGTCCTCTCATTACTGCCTCCTCACAGCTACCTTCTAAACTGGCTGCTACGACAGCTCGCAGTACTACAGGAAATGCCACGAGTAGCTGTGAAGGATCACGACAACCATTTTAGAAGGCAGACGAAAGGAGGCAGGTGCGGGAGGGCCATGCTGCTGCTGCAAAGACTCCTCGGTAGGCCCAGGGTGAAGGCTACCTCTATATGGCGGAGTGGAGGTGGGTGGGGCATTGTGCAGTTGAGCTGCCATGAGAGGACCATGCTTCTGCCCTGAAGATCCTTCCCTCCTGCTGGACCAATACCTGGGTAAGTCCATGGGGGAAGGGGAAATTGTGGGTTTGTAAGGGAGATCAAAGGGTTGGGGCCTGGAGAGGGGAGAGTGCCTTGGGGAGGGGCAGGGGAGAGAGGGATGAGAAGAGCAGAGACCTGAAAGGGGTTGAAAGGGATAAAGGGGGGAGGGAAGAGAGTGAGAGAATATCTCAAACCCACTTCTCTACTCATGTGTGGCTCTTTGTAAATATTGGGTCAAACATTTAGGATAAAATGGCTCTTTGCTTTAAAATGGTGCTGGCCCCTGGCCAACCCTCAGCCTCTGTAGTCTCCTGTTGTAGCACTCATGCTCAGCACCTTTCACATCCTTTGGATACACAGCAGCATGGCAAAAGCCAGTCAAAAGAAATGAGAGCAGAAATGGGGAAGAAACATCATGTTTTGTATGGCATCCAGAATTTCTAGTTCTAGTGCTGTAAAAATATTACAAGTAAAACACAGATTGCATGGAACTGCAGAAAGACCTCATCAAACTGACCACTCTATTGCAATTCATGGTACTTATTGGACTGTGTCAAATTGAAGGTCACTAGAGAAGGTGAGATGGGCTGACAACATTTCATAGACACTACTGGGGGACACAAGCCCCTTGGGAGTGAGTTTGGTTGGGACTTACAAAACCCTATTCAGGCAGCAGGACTGTGTTCTAGTGAAGTTTTCACTGCATGTGGGCAGAGAGTCTTTACTGCAAAAGTGCTCAGTTCACTGTAGGATTTCCTATTCCTCTCTTCAGCGGTTTTCCAGCTGACATCACTTTGGGACAACTCTCACAAATGCCTCTGCTGTTTCAGTCTAAGTCAAAAACAAAATATGGAGGAAAAACAATCCAAAAAGGAAAACGTGAAATAATCACATAGAATATACTACACAACACGCTTTCAGAAAAAAAAATTTATATATTAAAGTCAAAAATCACTCCACAGAACATATAAGTTAAACTTAGTTAAACTTATTTTCATAGTTTTTCTAATCAAAAGGTTTTGCTCAGAGACATTGAGGAAAAAGGGGAACAAGTTCCCCCAAAAAACTTCACCACCCAATCATTGCTGTACCTTCAGATAAACAGTAGGTTACTATTGTGCAAAGCATCAAAAAATAAACATCACTTACTGTATTTTTCGCTCCATAAGATGCACTTTTTCCACCCCCCAAAAGGGGGTGGAAATAAAGGTGCATTTTAAGGAGCAAATGTTAAAAAAAAAACCAAACAAGACCCGTACCTCCTTTCGGCGGTCCAGCGCACTTTCCGCACTCCTTCCTGGGTTCCACTGCTCTCTTCCTGCAAATGTCAATTTATGTACCTGAGTATGAAAGAAAGTAGCAAGCATGCTGAAACATGTCTAAATGTTGTGACATGTCTCAAATTTACTCGCGCACATTTGTGGCTCAGTGCAAGTGTAATGTTCCCAGAGCCAGGATATCAGGTGAGTCTTTATGCGAATCAAGTAAGAAACTGCAAGATTTGGAACACCATTCATAGTAAATGACAGCAGATAAAAAAAAGAACTGAATGGTCCATCCAGTATGCCCAATAGGTACATGCATTACAAATCCATTATTAAGTTCAATTGTCTTTGTTCATTGATATTCAGTGATAAAATTTCTTACAAAAGAAGGGGCAAAAGCCAAAGGAGATCCATGAACGCATGACTGCAGTTTATGGTGAGTCTGCCCCCATCATCCTACAAAGTAAAATTTTGGAGCAAGCAGGTAGGGTAGAGAGTCCATTGAAGATGACCTTCACACTAGACAGCCTGTGGAAGCAACTTTTCAACTCAGGTACAAAAGGAAAGAACTGAAGGGGGCTCTACAGTAGAGAATGAGATGGGGACAAATTTGTCTCCATCCCCACAGGAACTCAATTTTCTTGTGAGTTTTGTCGCTGTCTCTCTCCCTGCCCTAGTCCAGTAAGCTCTGCCTAAACCACATAAGCCTTGAACACTTATGAATTTAAAGTGTTTGAGGCTTGTGCAGATGAGGACAGAACTTGAAGTAATGGGACAGGGACAGGAAAATAATTTGTGGGGATGGAATGGGAAAATTAGTTCCCATGGGGACAGGGAACTTTGAGCTAGATTCACATAGCCTACTTTTGCTGGGCGATCCATAGCCGAGTCTTCCTGGGTGATCGATTCAGCAAGCCTCCTCATGCAAATTAATGCAATCGGAGGCACGCCCCACAGTGACTGAATGGATCACTGCAGAACGATCGCAACGCATGTGCAGACCATCTTTTCCTGTAGATGGTCTGCGCATGTGTTTGCTCTCAGCACAAGGGTGGGAGGGAGAGGGGGGGATCGAGTAGGCAGTATTGATAATAATGCTGGGAGTGGAGGTTTTTAAAATACAGGCACACTTGGGAGGAGCACAAGGAAACCCTTCGGTAACGGAGGGCTGACACAGAAGAGTACACTCCAGCCCTTGTCTTCCTCCCTGCCACATGAACACATGTTGGTTCCCCTAAAGCGGTCACGTGACTCTTCTCACGCTAGTGAACGGGGAAATTCCAGGTTAGGGCATCATGACACTGAGATCAGCCGGGGCTGGTGGCGAGAAGTGCAGTACCGCTTTTAACCTGTGGGTTAAAAACAGGCTCACAGAGAGGCATGGTGGAAGAGAGCAGAGAGGCAGGGCTGCAAAGAGCAGGGTGGCATGGCGGAATAGGGCAGAGAGGCAGGGTGGAAGAGAGCAGGGTGGCATGGCGGCATAGGGCAGAGACTCAGGGTGGAAGAGAGTGGCAGAGAGCAGGGCGCTTTTTTATGGTTTCAGGGCTGCAGGGCTGTGATTTCAGGCACAGAGCAGGACAGTTGGAAAGGACATGAGCGACTGGTCCCCAGCAGTCACTTCTTTTGATTGGCCAGCCCAGTCGGTGTTCCTGATGTTTTTTTAGTGAATCTTTGCATGCACAGATAGGATTGGGTAGGAATCAGATCAGGAGTAAGGTTACTGTATCAGGCTGGAGTCGCAAAGTGATCGCAAACCGATCGGTACATGATCGGTTTGCTTAGTGAATCTAGCCCTTTGTCCCCATGTCATTCTCTACAGCACTGGAGAAGGAGGCAGAGCTGAAGAATGTAAATCTCATCCTTCTGCAATCAACTCATGAATAAAGGAATATCGCCTATTGCTAGGATTCATATTTCCTTTGCAACAGAAATTTGATTATCTAGTCTAGTCTTTGATTTATATACCGGGTCATCTCCTAACGGAGCTTGACTCGGTTCACAAGTGATTAAAGACCATAGTACATAAAGATTAGAACATGGGAAAGTAAATGTTGCATTGCTATCAATTCATTAGTTCTGTGGTAAGCCATTTAGGTATTGAGTAAATAGCAAAGTTTTTAGGACTTTACGAAATTGTTGTAACTGACCTATCAATCTAAGAGTCAAGAAGTCTGTTCTAAGTTTCTACCAGTTTAAAAGCAAAGGATTGGCTAAGCTTCCTGAAAGATTTGATTCCCCTAAAGGAGGGGAACGATAGCTTATATCTTTGTGTATTCCTCGAGTGGCAAGATCTGAAGGTATTCTAATATAAGGGTCGAATATTCCATAGAGAAGCTTAAAGATAAAACATGCACATTTAAACTGGATCCTAAAACGAACTGGGAGCCAGTGAAGTTTTCTCAATAGAGGAGAAATATGATTGTACTTTCTTTTCCCAAAAATAAGTTTAGCTGCCGTGTTTTGTATTAACTGTAGTTGTTTTAAACTACCTTGCTTGATGCCCTTGTAAACAGAATTACAATAGTCCAGCTGGGCAAGCACAATGGACTGTACCAACACTGAATAATGTTCTTGATGGAATAATGATCTAACTTTTCTTAACATACACAGACTAAAGAAGCACTTTTTTACCAAATAATTTTTCTGTTCATGGAATGTGAGTGATGAGTCCAGGATAATGCCCAGAACTCTAGAAGAAAAATCAATATGTAGCGAAATACCTATTTTCAATGGTATGATCACTGTTTCTCAGCAGACCCAACACAGTTACCTCTCATACTATACTCTTCATTCCACTGAGGACCAAATCTAAAAGAGCTCCCCCACTTTTCAGTTCCTTGACCAGTTGCTCCATGAAGCAGTCATTTATTATGTCTAGGAATTTTACCTCCCTAGCACTCCCTGATATAACATTTATCCAGTCAATATTGGGGTTACTGAAATCACAAAAACACGCATATCTATTCTCTACTACTGGGAAAGAGACGGGAATATTGTTACAAACCAGCAGTGGAATAAAAAGACCTCACAATAATATTGAAGAGCTTAACATAATGGCCTAAGCCGAAAGCAAGAAAGCTCAAACTTCTTAGGTTAGAAAACAGCTCCACACGGAACAATATGCTCCTCCACAGGCATCAATCAATTGCTAGCCATACAAGTTCATTCAAAAAATAAATGCATTCATTCATTCACAAATTTGTAAGCCAAACTGGAAAGTGAAGCAAACAGGAAGAAAACAGTACTTAGCTGAAGTTCACTATAAGAAATACCAACTTCATCCTGATAAGTACTTATCGGGATGGCGTTGGTGTTTCTTTTGCACTGTACTGTACAGGACATTACTGGCCAGACTTTACAGTAGATATCCTGCAAACAACGGGATGGTTGGATAGGCTGGACTGAGCTTAGATGGCAACTTCAGCAGTTGGAATCTAGGAGAATACCAGGTGAACTTTAGTCTATGGCCCAGAAATATCAAAGAAGAGAGAAGTTAATTTAATCATGTATTTTTAATGGGCAGACTGGATGGACCGTTCAGGTCTTTATCTGCTGTCATTTATTATGTTCCTATCCCCCCTTTTACATTACATTAGAGATTTATATTCCGACATTTTCGGTTCAAGGCGGATTACAAAAGAATTGCAAAAAAATGTATTACAAGAAGAAGATATCTGGTAATTTCTAGAGGAGATAAACAGTGGACGAGGTTGCTTTGGGGAATTGGGAAGGCATTAGGAAGTGGTATTGGGAGTGGGAAGAAGCTAGCAGTATTAAGTCGTTTGCAGGAATTTCTTGAAAAGTAGGATCATTTCTTTTCTGAATGTTTTGTAGTCTGGGGTCATAATCAGTAGATTGGAGATTTAGTTGTTGAGTTTAGCTGCTTGTGTGGCTAGGACGCCATCATATAGTTTTTTCCATTTTACTTCTTTGATAGGAGGGTGTGTGAATGGAGTGTGGGTTTTCCTATGTCTAGTTGATGTAGTTTGGATGAGGTGGTTGTTCAGTTAGGTTGGGCTGTCGCCATTTATGGTTTTAAATAGTAGGCCGGGGAATTTGAATAGTATTCTTGCCGGAATTGGAAGCCAGTGTGAGTTGAGGTATGCCTCTGTGATGTGGTCGTGTTTCCTCAATGAAAAGATAAGTCTCAGTGCTGTGTTTTGGATTGTTTGTAGTTGTTTTATCATTGTTGCTGGGCAGGGGAGGTAGAGAATGTTGCAATAGTCTAAAAGGCCTAGGACTAGGGATTATACTAAGAGCCAGAATTGTGTTCTATCGAAGAATTTTCAAACTTGTCTTAAGTTTCTCATAACTGCGAATGATTTCTGTATTTTTTTATTGATTTGTTTTTGCATGGTGCAGCATCTATCTATCGTCATTCTTAGTAGTTTTAGGGTGGATTGAATGGGATAATTGATTGAGTTAATTTCTATATTGGTTATGGTTGGGACTTTGTTATTTTCGAGGAGGATGAATTTTGTTTTGTCTGGGTTCAGCTTCAGTTTATGATCTTTCATCCATGTTATTACTGTTTCTAGTGTTCGGTGTAGTGTGTTTGTCACAGAAGGCTTGGGTTGATCAAAAGGTATGAGAATGGTGATGTCGTTTGCATAGCTATATGAGGTTAGGCCTAGTTTGTCCAGGCAGGAGCCGAGGTAGGCAGTATAGAGATTGAAGAGAGTAGGAGATAGTGGGGATCCTTGGGGTACGCCGCAGGAGCTGGACCGATTTTTCTTTGTTCGACTTTACTCTGTAGGTTCTGGATTTTTCTTTGTTCAACTTTACTCTGTAGGTTCTGGATTTTAGGAATCCTTCAAACCATGAGTATACCTTATCAGTGATACCTATTGTGTCCAAAATTTGCAGTAGGATGTTATGGTCTACCAGGTCAAATGCTGCTCTCAGATCCAATTGTATGAGCAGCATTTTTTTGCCTGTGCTGAGGTGTTGTCTATCTGTGTGAACAAGAGAGCCTAGTAGTGTCTCTGTGCTGAAGTTGGTTCTGAACCTGGATTGCGTGGGGTGGAGTATGTTGTGGTCTTCCAGATAGTTGGTGAGGAGTTTGGCTACTAGCCATTCTGTTAGTTTGACATAGAGAGGTATTGAGGCAATGGGTCTGTAATTGGATGGTTTATCCATTGCTCCTTTAGGGTCTTTTAGGATCGGTGTGATGATGATTTCGCTGAATTCAGTTGGGAAAAGGCCATCTGTGAGCATGGTTTGTATCCATTGTAGGAGAAGGGCACGGAATTTTGTGCTGTAGGTTTTTAAGAGATATGATGGACAGTGGTTGAGGTCACATGATATGTGGCTATACTTTCTGTAGAGTTTGTTAAGGTCGGACCAATGTATAGTAGGGAAATGGGACCAAGTTCTTTCTGCAGCCATTGATTCTTTTTCTGGGGGGGGTATTGTGATTTCTTTTAGGTGGGTTGGGGTACCATTGAGGGTAGCTCTGGCATTTGTAATTTTGTTCTTGAAGTATTCTGCTAAAAGGGTGGCAGAGGGGGTAGTATTGTTAGTGTTCAGGTAGGGTTTGGTGTCAGTTAGATCTTTTAGTATTTGAAATAGTTTTTTGGTGTCTTGAGTTTCTGTGTCTATTAAGTTGGTGTAGTGTGCTTTTCTCTTTTCCTTTAGTTGTAGTTTGTATTGTTTGTTTAGTATTTTCCGGGCGGTTTTTGTATGTTCTAGGCTAGTTTTTCTCCATTTTCTTTCTAGTCGTCTACATTGTCTTTTGAGTAGGAGTAGTTCGTTGTCAAACCATTGGTCTGATCATCTGCTGCTTCTGGTTTTGGTTTGTAGTGGGGCTAGTTCATGAAGGGTGTGAGTGCTCAGTTTGCACCATTGTGAAATGAAGTCCTTGGGATTGCATTCCTGTATTGAATCATCTATTTTGTTCCAGAATTTGATTGGCTCGATGTGTATATGTGAGATGTAGGTTACTTTTTGGAATTTTGGTGTGGTTTTGTTTTTGGTCCAGTAGATGTTGAAGGGGTATATGTAGTGGTCTGACCAGAGAGATCAGGACCATATTCCATTAGATGTATGAATTTCTTAGAGAGATGGTTGATGGGTCATGAAGGCTGCGATGTCAAGTTGGTGACCTTTCTCATTAGTGGTTTGTGGGTATAAAATCTGGAATGATAAGGCATCGAGAAATGAAAGAAAGTTATCTACTTGTTTGGATGATTGGTCTTCAAGGTGTAGGTTTAGATCTCCTAGGATTAGGTTGTAGGTAGCTGTTATTGAGTTTTGATATATGAAATCTTCAAGTTCAGGCCTTACTGTGGTCCAGTAGTGTGAAGCATGAGAGTTGGCAGGCTAAAAGGTCCATGTATGGGGTGGATGTTTTTTCAAGTATATTTAGTGTTAGGGAATCTTTAATTACGATTGCTAGTCCTCCTCTTCTTTTTTTTCCCTGCAGACCACTGTTATTTTGTATCCCTGTGGGCAGACTTCTCTTATTCCGGGATCTGTGTCTGACGTTAGCCAGGTTTCTGAGAGGAAGAGGCAGTCTAGGTTTTCGTTTTTTATCCAGTTTTTGATATGTTCTGTTTTTGGGCCTACTACTCTGATGTTTAAGTAGGCACATGTAAGTGTGGTGAGCTCTGTTTGAGGATTGTGGGTCGTTATTAGGTAGATGAGAGATCTAGGGTGAGGGTGAGGTTTAGTCCTGGGGTTTGTTGGTCTTCTTCCCAATGTTGGAGTGATGGAATGTTGAATATCAGTCTGGTTGTTTGGGCTTCTGTCTATTGAGATTCTCCTGGTTGGGTGGTGGATTTTGTTCATAGTTGAACTGGTGGGTGTTGGGAAAAGGTTGTTTGCTACTGCCTTCAAGCTGGTTAAGAGAAGGATTATCAGTAGGGTGATCTGGGTATGTGTTTGCGAGATTAGCTTAATTGTGGAAAGTTGGCAGGGCCAAAGTAAAAGTTAAAACAAGTAAAATTCAATTCAATTCAAAATGCTTCTGCTGAGCTGTCCAACTGGCTCAGCATGGTAATGTCGGCAGGGCCAAAGTAAAAGTTAAAACAGGTAAAATCTAATTAAATTCAAAATGCTTCCGCTGAGCCTTCCAACAACAAAAGCTTAGTGCAATTTTTAGCGCCAGCTGCAGTGATAACAGTTCCTATGAGTGAAGGAGCTGTTACTGCTGCGGCCAGCGCTAAAAACCGTGTTACGCTTTTGTAAAAAGGGGGGGGGTATATGTTACTATTTAGGGTGGATGGTTCAGCTGCTAAAACCCACATTCTTGGGTGGCAGCCTGTGATTGTCGTGGCATGCGCACTGGCGCATTGTGAAGAAGCAGCATGCCTGCTGTGAGTTTTCCTCATCTTTTCTCCATGACTAACTCCCGCAAAGCAATCATTGGGTTCGCCTAACTCTCACCGGTTACAGTTGTCTTCTGTGGCATGAACTCTAGAAGCAAAAGTATTTCATCATCCCAAAAGACAGTTGCTATGACTTTGCCTGCAAATTTTTCTGTCTCAAACTTTTTTTGGGGTAGGGGATGACTTGGGCTTCCATTGCATTTACTCTCTGTGATAGGCCCAAGTTTCATCTCCAGTGACCAAATGATGAAAAAAAATCATTTGATCTTCACAGAGCATCTCCAAGTTCTCCTGACATCATTGGAGCCTCGTGGCCTTCTGACATGGCTTCAGTATTCTTGGAACCCATCTTGCACTTGGACATGCCCAACTTTTAATTATTTTCCAAACTGTACCTGCCGAGATGCCCATTTCTTCAGCTATTTGAGAAACTTTTATTTGGCTGTCGGACAAAATTAAATTAACTTTCTTACACATTTCTGTGTAAGTTGCTTCCACAGGCCATCAAGTGTAAGGGTTATCTTCAATGGACTCTCTACCCTAATTCAACAGCTTGCTCCAAAATTTACTTTGTAGGATGATGGGGCAGACTCACCATAAACTGCAGTGATGCATTCATGGATATAATTTTGCTTTTCCCCTTCTTTTTTTAGAAGTTTTCTAGCTGAATAGTGCTCCAAATCTAATACTTACTTGTTTGATTTGCATGACCAAAACCCGGAGAAACTGTTGGGTTTTGGAAATCCCTCCACGCACCCGGACAGTCCTCTAAAAAGAGTGGATGAACTCAGGACGGACTCCGATGTTAAACAGCAAATAGTTTTATTTTACTCTCTTGCAAGAAAGGGTGTCATACACACAGAGTAGGCACACAAAGCTGACTGCAGCTTTACATTATATAGCTTGTTCTCTCAGTCTGGTCCCTCCTGTCTATGTGCCCATTGGGTCAGGGTAGAGGTAGCTCATATCCTTAGACAACCTATCAACTGTTACCGTATGTACTCAAATATAAGTCGAGACCCTCTTTCCCCCCCAAAAAGGAGGAGAAAAAAAAAATGGTTGACTCGAAGTACTTCTTCACGGAACGAGTGATAGAGCATTGGAACAAGCTTCCAGTACAGGTGATCGAGGCCCGCAGTATCCCAGACTTCAAGAATAAATGGGATACCTATGTGGGATCACTGCGAGGGTCATACCAATGAATAGGGTCGCTAGGATATTGACTTAATAGAGCAGGTCAGTAGAGTTAAGGGGGCCAGTAGACTTATAAGGGTGGGTCAATGGTGTGGGCAGACTTGATGGGCTTTAGCCCTTATCTGCCGTCATCTTTCTATGTTTCTATGAATATAAGTCGGGCAGCTTAATATTCAAGTGACCTGTCCTGTCAGGCTCTGCGCCCAGCTCCTTTTCTGCCAGGCACTGCACCCAGCGCCCTTCCCTCCCTCCCCTGTCAGGCATTGTATTCAGCGAAAATTCACGGGAACCATTAAGGAAGCTGCTCAGCACTGAGCAGCAGCGCCAAATTGCGCGTCTGCTCGTGTTTCTCAGCGGCCGAAGACGGCCAGTTAACAGCAGGGCAGGAACTTGGAAAGTTCGCTCCTGCCCGCTACACCTCCACCAACGATCAGCAGTAGAGGTATGAGACTAGGATAGGGAGGGCGGCAGAGTGCAGAGCCTGGCGGCAGCCTGCAATAATTTTGGAAGGGTATGTATTGGCTCGAATATAAACCGGGACCCCCATTTTTGGGCCAATTTTTTGCCCCCAAATCCTGGTTTATATTCGAGTATATATGGTACTTACTGTACTTCCTTTTTCCCATCTCTGTTTATTTCTTTCACTACTCCTGCTCTTCTCCTCCTTCTGGCGACCCTAACCTTATTTACTTTTACCCAAATATGGTTTCATGTCCTTCAGGTTGCTACTGTCTATTCTCGCAGAGCCTGTGTTCTGTAGTTGATGAGACAGTGTGTTCTCAAGCAGATGGAAAGAATGTCTTATCTCCCTCTCCCTTTCTTTCTGGGGCAGTTCTTCCCCCTTCCCTCCCCCTCCTTCCACTCTCTTGCTGTTCCTGCATACATCTGCAATAATTGACACATGTATTACAAAAAGTATTATAAAGAATATTATAAAGAGTATTATTGTTATTATAAAGAGTTCCTTCCCGGACATCTGGTAACCCTACTCCTCATGCATCTTTGGGGGGAGGGTGCACAGCTGGCACCCGCTACAGTCCTCTGGACCAACATGGAGCCATTTACCCTACGCCTAAACACCTGAAAAATCAGGGGTGAGCCGAGCTCCTCGGGGAACACACCCAAAGCTATCCTAAAAATTAGGCAGGCAAACCAGGTAGGTGCCCTGCAAAAGGGTCCCCCCCCAGCCCTCTGATCCAGAAATTATATCTTCTCCCATGCAGAGCTATCTCAGAAAGGACCCTCTATAGTACCAGAAAACCTCAAAAGTCAGATAATAATAACAAGTCAGATAAAAATAACAAAATAATAAATCGGATGTAGAGCATCTGAAAAGACACATGTGGTGTAGTGGTTAAAGCTACAGCCTTAGCACCCTGAGGTGGGTTCAAAACCCATGCTGCTCCTTGTGACCCTGGGCAAGTCACTTAATACCCCCATTACCCCAGGTACATTAGAGAGATTGTGAGCCCGCCAAGACAGATAGGGAAAAAAATGCTTGAGCACCTGATTAAATTCATGTAAAACCGTTCTGAACTCCCCTGGGAGAATGATATAGAAAATTGAATAAATAAATAAACTTGCTTGCAGAAGTTAAAATTGAGAAGACCCAGGCCAGTGACAGGAGGCCAAGTTAAAAAATGTAGATGATGCCTTCTGCAATCCTCGTGGGTGAAAGGAAGAAACCCATGTCTCTTTTGCACTAGAATGTCATTTATACCAGCGTTTGGTTTTTGTCAATTTATGTTTCTCCACCTCATAAACTGCCAGACGAGGATTAGTTAAATACGTTAGAAGATTCCAAAAGAACACTTGAAGTTTATTTCCAAAGGATAGCCTCTGGCTCAAATCTCACACATGTGCTGACTTTCTTCACTTTAAATTTACGATGACCTCCTTTAATTCTGCACTTACACGGGTCAAGCAAGACTACTACATCCAACTAACTAACTCCCTTTCAACCCTCGTCGTCTCTTTGCCACGCTTAACTCCCTCCTCAAAGCGCCCCCACTTCTAACCCCTCCTTCTCTCTCTCCCCAGATTATGGCTGATTACTCCTTGATATGCTGTCCTTGTTTGGATTCTGTGATTCTGTCATCCCCTGGTTTGCCTCCTACCTTTCCCAACATACCTTTAGTGTATGTGTCGGTGGGTCCTCTTCGGCTGCTACCCCGCTGGCGGTTGATGTACTCTAGGGTTCTGTCTTAGGACCTCTTCCCTCTCTACACCTCTTCCCTCGGTGCCCTGATCTACTTCCATGGCTTCCAGTATCACATATAATAATAATAATAATAATAATTTTTTCTATATTGCCACAATCTTACGACTTCTAGGCGGTTTACACTGAAGAGAGCTGGACAATCAGCGAATTACAGAATACAAATAGCGAAAATATCACTGAACAGTCAGCGAATTACAGAATACATCCAATCCTTCTTTGAAACCCCGTAGTGTACTCTGTCCTATCACAACCTCTGGAAGCGCATTCCAGGTGCCCACCACCCTCTGAGTGAAAAAGAATTTCCTAGCATTGGATCTAAACCTGTCCCCTTTCAACTTCTCTGAGTGCCCCCTTGTTTTTTGTGGTTCCCAATAGGCTGCAATATCACCTCAGTAACTATAGAAAAATAGACAAATATAGTGCAAAATATAGACAGCAGATATAAATTCTCAAAACTGACACACTTTGATCACTAAATTGAAAATAAAATCATTTTTCCTACCTTTGCTGTCTGGTGATTTCATGAGTCTGGTTGTGTTTCCTTCTGACTGTGCATCCTTTCTTTAATTTCTTTCTTTCTGCACTCAGGCCCAACAATTGTCCCTTTCTATTCCCTCCCTCCTTCCTTCCTATGTCCTTAGTGGTCCCAGTGCCTCCTTCCTATGTCCTTAGTGCCCCTTCCCATGTCCTTAGTGCCCTTGTCCTTAGTGCCGTTGTACAGGGCCATGGTGAGACCTCATCTGGAGTACTGTGTGCAATTCTGGAGGCCACATTACAGTAAAGATGTGCGCAGAATTTAATCGGTTCAACCGACAGCCACCAGGATGATCTCGGGGCTCAAGGGTCTCTCGTACGAAGAGAGACTGAACAAATTGCAGCTCTACACTCTTGAGGAACGTAGGAAGAGGGGAGACATGATCGAAACATTTAAGTACCTCACGGGACATGTTGAAGTGGAAGATGATATTTTCTTTCTCAAGGGACCCTCGGCCACAAGAGGGCACCCGCTCAAACTCAGGGGCGGAAAATTTCATGGCGACACCAGAAAGTATTTCTTCACAGAGAGAGTGGTTGATCATTGGAACAAGCTTCCAGTGCAGGTGATCGAGGCAGACAGCGTGCCAGACTTTAAGAATAAATGGGATACCCATGTGGGATCCCTACGAGGGTCAAGATAAGGAAATTGGGTCATTAGGGCATAGACAGGGGGTGGGTAAGCAGAGTGGGCAGACTTGATGGGCTGTAGCCCTTTTCTGCCGTCATCTTCTATGTTTCTATGTTTCTATGCCCTCAGTTTTCAGGGACAGCGGCCGCCTAGGGCAGTAGCAGTCAATGCAAAATAGCCCCATTTAGTCAAGGAGCCCTTAAGCAGTATCAATGCCATCCC